>NC_141160.1:77202813-77562813 GCF_053477565.2 Lygodium microphyllum
ACTTTCTTATTTTGGCTCTTGGTTTGGTTATCTCCCGAACCTCCATTTTCCGCCCCGAGCCCATTGTTCCTCCCATATCTAAATTTGAATTTCTCCTAGGCCTAATTTTGAATTCAAATAGATGATTTTATAATCCATGCATGGTATGTGATCATTGAGGCCAGTTGAGGTGGCTTTAATGTCGGATGTCCTCTTTCTCTCTCTTCTCATGACTCTCTTCTTCTCATGATTATAGATCATAGATAGATAAGAAAGTAGTATAGATTCTCTTTCTCATTTTTTATTTTGCAGGCTTACGATTGTGGGAGCTTGGGGTAGGTGTCGCTTTGTCTCTCTCTCTCTTTGACACACACACACACACACACACACACACACACACACACACACACACACACACACACACACACACACACACACACACACACACACACACACACACACACACACACACACACACACACACACACACACACACACACACACACACACACACACACACACACACACACACACACACACACACACACTCTCTCTCTCTCTCTCTCTCTCTCTCTCTCTCTCTCTCTCTCTCTCTCTCTCTCTCTCTCTCTCTCTCTCTCTCTCTCTCTCTCTCTCTCTCTCTCTCTCTCTCTCTCTCTCTCTCTCCTCAACGTGGCGAGCAGAGTGAGAGAGAGAGAGAGATATTACTTAGATTAATAATCGTTAAGTTTTTATTGATTATTAAAGTTAATGGTTAATGTTAATTATTTTGTTATTGTTATTGTTGTTAATGTTAATTATTTTGTTATTGGTACTGTTTTAATGTTAATTATTTTTTATTGTTATTGTTATTATTATCAATTTTAATGTTAATTATTGATATTAATAATGATTGATTTTTGATTTTCAATAGATTATTGTTATTATTAATTTATATTAATTATTTATTAATTGATTTATTACTTATTAATTATTTAATTCATTATTAATGTTAGTGTTGATATTTATTGTTATTGTTATTGCTCTTATATTAAAGATAGATTATAGATATAGATACAAATATTAATAGTTGATAGATATATATTATTGTTAATGTTAATGCTAATTAATAGTTAATGGTTGCTTATTATTATTATTAATCTATACTTTATAATAATAATAATAATAATTTAGTTAATAATAATCATTATATTATATTATAGTATAATTAAGTTATTAGTTATTTTTATATAGTTATATATTATATTGTATGTATTTGTTAGTCACTATACTATTATCATATTATTATATTTTATTAGTTTATTATTATTATTATTATTATATCATATTATTATAATATTGTTTAATGATAAGTGTTAATGTTAATTGTTATCATTATTGTTGTTATTGATTTTGATTAGTTATTTTGTTATTATTGTTATAGTTATACATTACTGTTAAAATTAATTAATTTAAATATTATTAAAATTAATTAATTGATTTTAATAATTAAGTA
Organism: Lygodium microphyllum; assembly: GCF_053477565.2. NCBI lineage: Eukaryota > Viridiplantae > Streptophyta > Polypodiopsida > Schizaeales > Lygodiaceae > Lygodium > Lygodium microphyllum. The sequence continues at coordinate 77,204,288 of NC_141160.1, forward strand.
ATTTTATTATAACTATTATTAAAACTACTCAATTAAGTTAATAAATAATAATAATAATAATAATAATAATAATATAAGATTATTTGATTATTATTAGTTATTATTTTTTAATATATTTATATTATATTATATTAGTTAGTTAGTTAGTTGTTAATTAGAGCATAGTTAATTTCAGTGATAATTATTTGTTACTATTTAATTAACAATTGATTAAGATAACATTAAGATAAGATGGTTAGTTAAGTTAATAGTTAGTTATTAGTTTTTAATTGGTTATTAGGATAATATTATTTTATTATTATTATTTAAGTTGTTAGTTGTTTTTATATAGTTATATGCTATATTGTATTAGTTAAGATTATTGATTAATATTGAATTGAATTAATTAATTGAATGAAGGGATGATTGATTGATAGTTAATAATTTTATTTATAAATTATTATTATTATTAAGTTAAGATAATATAATAATAATAATATTAGCTAATTTGTTATAGTTGTATTTGTTAGTTAGTTATATTTATTACTATATTGTTGTTGTTGTTGTTATTATTATTATTTTGATGAGTTTTTATTATGTCATTATTATTATATTGTATTTATTATTATTATTATTGTTGTTGTTGTTTTTATTAGTTATTAAGTTATTATTTTTAATTATTATTATTTATTGTTTTTATTGATTAATTATAAGTATTTATGTTAATGGTTATTGATATTGTTGCTTATTGATTTTGATTAGCTATTTTATGATTATAGTTATAGATATATAAGTATTAATTAATTGATTAATTATTATTAGTTATTAGTTGTCCCCAAGCTCCCACTAGCCTACTCCCAGAATTATAAGCATAAGCCTACTTACAAGCCTGCAAAATTAAAAAATGAGAAAGAGAATCTACACTACTTTCTTATCTATCTATAATCTATAATCATGAGAAGAAGAGAGTCATGAGAAGAGGGAGAGAGAGGACGTCGGGCATTAAAGCCACCTTAACCGACCTTAATGATCATCGACCATCTATGGATTATAAAATCATGAAATCAATGAGGATTTGAATTGAAAATTAGGCACGGGAGAAATTCAAAATCAGGCCTAGGAGAAACAATGGGCTCAAGGGAAAAAATGGAGGTTCCGAACCAAGAGCCAAAAATACGAAAGTAGTGTAGATTGTATTTATTAGTTAGTTAGTTATTCATTTGAGCATAGTTAATTTAATTGATAATTATTATTTAATGGTTGATTAAAGTTATTAGTAATAATAATTGAGATTAAGATTAAGATTAAGATAATATGGTTAGTTAAGCTAATAGTTAGTTATTAGTATTTTATTAGTTATTAGGATAATATTATTTTATTGTTATTAGTTGAATTTTTAGTGATTTTTATATAGTTATATTATATTGTATCTACTAGTTACTAATAATTATTGAGTTATATTGTATTGTATTGTTATTATTATCATTATTATTGTTATTATTTTATTTTATTATTGTTGTTATTGTTGTTGCTATCGTTAGTTAAGTTATGATTATTGTTGATTATAATTGTTAATGTGAATATTAATCTTATTAAAATTATATATAGAATATAAAAATATACAAATTTTATTATGACTACTAGCGTTCCTTGCGCGTAGCATTGTATTGATTTAAATAAATTACTACAGTGTTTTGCATTATGTGATTCTAGATTGATTCTACTTTTAAGTCTTTTTGAAAATACTAATCCCAATCTAGTCTCTCCTTGAAAGAATGCACGGTCGCTCTTGGCGTGCAAGCTTTGTGAGAATCCAATCAATATGGGATTTTCACATTGGTCAACTAGTAGAGATTATGTGTTATGTGTTCATAGGCATAGACTCAACTCCACACAACATAGACAATGACAAGTTGCTAGGCTTAGGACTCAAATGATTTGGCTACGAAAAAAACATGGTCGAAGAGGGCACAAAGAGATGTGTTCTACTATGGTTGGATGCCAAAACATTTCACAGAGAGAAGCTCTAGATCATGATAGCGTGATTCATGAGGGATTTCAGAATACCTTGCATAGTATGCAAAATATGCCTTCTCGCATGGGGATTCTAGATGGGAATAGTGAATTGATTGAGCAACAATTTTCTTTTGCTACGAATCATAATTGCAATACGAATCTAGGAAATCTAGGAAATCTTGTGATTAATGAATCACGTATCAATAATGCTCCAACTTTTAGCCCTCAAAATGGAGGTTTTTGTTCCATTTTGCATGCTTTACTTGCAATGGATATTCATCCTGCAACTACAATATTGCTATTTCAAGATCCAGCTGTGCATTCCATGGGAAGTCTTTCTAAGATGTGTGAGCGATGTTCGGCTAAATTGTGGAGATGTGAGACTCAAGTTCAAGGATTAGTTTTGTTTGGTAAACATTGTTGTCAGAATGGAAAAGTAAGGTTGCCACCGTTGCAACATCCATCGTAGCCATTGCATGATTTGTTGCACGGTATGCATTCTCAAAGTAGAGTATTTAAGAATAACATACGGGCGTATAATAGTCCTCTTTCATTTGTGTCACTTGGTGCCAATGTTGATGAGTTTTTGTCTGTTGCGGGGAATTCTTATACCTTTAGAGTGCATGGCTCCATTTATCATCGTATAGGCCCTTTGCTTCCTAATGTGCAATGACAGGAAAGGCCAAGATTTGCACAACTTTATGTTTATGATATTGAGCATGAGCTATCTAATTGATTGGGCGCTATGCTTAATTTATTGCCAAATTTACTTGGGGAGCTTCAGTCTATGATGCATCAACACAATGTATATGCGCAAGATTTTAGATCCGTGGGTATGCAATTGCAAAGAAATCCTTTGCATGATGTAAGAATGACTATTTTTGGCATTCGGTAGGCTAATAGCAATACTTAGCTCCAGTGGCAATTGAAGTCCAAGCTATCAAGTTGAGACAAGGTGATGAGAATAGTCTCGATCATCAAGATAGTCAAGATGAACTATGTATCTCTATTTCGAACTTGTATAGGGCGTATATGCCAATGCTATATGTTCTTCTTTTTCTTATGGTGGGTGATGATGGTTGGCATATAAAGGTGCCTTATAATAATGTTAATATTCTAGTTAATGTACATGGATTGTCTAATAAGGATTGTGTTATTCAGATGCAATTTTATACATTTCGACTACAAATGCGTGAGGACACTGAGGTTTGCATGTTGTGTCGTGGTCCATTGTTGCAACAAATTTATCATTGATGCTTATTGTAGTGTAGAGCAATGTAGGTTGGCTTGGTGTCATCGAAATCAATCAGTTTTATGCTCAAAAGTTTATAAAGGCTTGGCAGATATGATGGGATTGATGGATAATGGGCCAGTATAGGTTATTGGTGCCTCTGTTCGTAAAAGGGTGGCTTTGCTATCTTCTTTTACTGGTGGACCAAGGCATATGTATCAGATGTATCAAGATGCCATGGCTATAGTAGTGCGGAGTAAGGGAAAACCGAATCTCTTTATAACAATGACATGTAATCCAAAGTGGTTAGAGATAACTAATGCTTTGTTGCCTAGACAGATTGCTTATGATCGTCCTGATTTGACCACTTGGGTCTTTCATAAAAACATGTTGATATGATGCATACATTGTTGAAAAGGAATTTATTTGGAAATGTTGAAGGTTATGTTAGTGTGATTGATTTTCAAAAGCGAGGGTTGCCGTATTCTCATACTTTATTGATTTTGGAGCACCCTTTTAAACCCTCTGAAGCATGCCATTATGATAGGTTTGTTTGTGTTGAGTTTCCTGATAAAGCAAGGTTTTCAGCTTTGTATGAAACTCTCTCAAAGTGCAATGTCCATGGTCCTTGTAGTGCGTTGAATCCCAAGAGCCCTTGCATGCGTGATGGTCAATGCACTAACAATTTTCCTTGGAGGTTTGTGAATGTGACAACTGTTGATAGCTCTAGCTATCCTATTTATAGAAGATAGGATGATGGAAACACAGTCACAATAAAGGGTAATAATATTGATAATCGATGGATTGTTCCATACAATCCTCTCTTAAGTAAGAAATACAATGCACATATAAATGTTGAGGTATGCTCAACAATGGCAGTTGTTATGTATTTGTATAAGTATATATACAAGGGACATGATCATGCAACCATTAAGTTTTCTGTTGGAAGCTCAGGGTTGAATGGTATGAGCATATGTGAAGTGAACAAGATCAAGAGTTATTTAGATACATGATATGTTTCTTCTTCAAAAACGTGTTGGCGAATATATGATTATGCATTACACAATGAGAAGCTTGATATATAGCAGTTGCAGGTGCACTTGCCTAGTGAGAATTGTGTGGTGTTTTGAGATACATACAATATATCAAATGTTATGCAAAATGAAGATGTTAAGAAAACCATTCTTACATAGTGGTTTGCGTGCAATCGTGTTCATCTAGAGGCTCGAGCTATTCGCTATCAAGACTTCCCAGCATACTAGGTGTGTAATGCATATTGAAATGTGTGGATGAAGAGAAAGCGTGGAAATACATGTGATCAAATATACTGTGCTGCCTACATGTGGTGAGCGTTATTACTTGCGAATACTCTTAACAGTGTCTTGTGGATGTATGTCTTTTGAGGATTTGTGTACTATTGGCAATGTGATGTACAATACTTTTAAGGAAGCTTTCATTGCAAAGGGCATGTTAGAGGGTGATGATGAGTGTGCTATGTGCTTGGGAGAAACTACCTCTATGCAGATTGTTGCCCAGTTACGTGCTTTGTTTGTTGCAATTTTGGTCTTTTGTGAGCCTACTTAACCTAGTCAGCTTTGGGATAGGTTTGTGGCAGCAATGCTTGAGGATATTTTGTATAAATAGCAGCTAGAGCATACACATGTATCTTCTGCAATAATTCTACACCAAGAGGCATCAAACAAGGCTTAACTGCATCTTCAGGATCTTTTACGGTAGCATGGGTGAAGATTGTTTGACTTTGATGGATTGCCAAAACCTCATCGAACAGATTCTCAGTTGTGTGCTAACCCTCTGTTAGAATATGAATATGCATATGTATACTAGAGCAACGTAGAGTTTGTCTTTTTATGGAGGCAATGTTGAATGACAGACAAAGAGTTGCATATACTGCAGTTATGGATGCTATTGGTGCAAACTCTGGGGATGTTTTTTTTAAGATGGTCCCAGTGGGTCTGGGAAGACATTTCTTTATAAGTGTTTGCTTGGTAGGCTACACAGTGATCATCATATAGCATTGGCAATGGCATCATCTGGCATTGTTGCTTTGCTTCTATAGGGTGGTTGTACTGCTTACTCAAGGTTTAAAATTCCATTAGATCTAAGTAATCGATCCACCTATAATATTCTTGTTTAAAGTGATCTTGCTATACTATTGAGACTATCGAGCCTTATTTTGTGGGATGAGGCTCCCATGATGCATAGGTATGCATTTGACGCATTTGATAGAACTTTGGGGGATATTATGAGTTGTGATAAACCATTTGGTGGAAAGGTCACTTTACTTGAAGGTGATTTTAGATAGATCTTGCCTGTCGTGATGAAGGGCTCCCGTGAAGATATTGTTAATGCGACACTATGTTACTCTCATTTATGGCAGTGTGTTAAGGTGCTAAGGTTGTTTGGACATATGCGAATGTCAACCGTTGGTGATGTAATTGATAATGGATTTATTGGTTGGATTCAAGGGATAGGGGATGGAGTGGGTTCCATTTGACATGGTATTAAAAGGACACTCTATTGAAACCTTGGTTGATAGTGTGTACAGTGAAGTATCCACTGTGAGAGACTTTGGAGCATATTTCAGCGAATGTGCTATACTTGTAGTGTGGAATACAAAGGTGGCTTCTTTTAATCATCATGCATGCCTATTGATATATGGAGAGGTCATACAATACTATAGTGCGGATTCAATTGTAGAGACAGATGGTAGCTCATTTTTGTACTCTATAGAGTATCTAAATACACTAGATCTTGGAGGTGGGTTTCCTCCCCATCTATTGCTGCTAAAGATGAATGCACCTATTATTTTTCTTAGGAACTTAAATCCAGGAAAAGGTCTGTGTAATGGTGCATGGTTGATATGTAAGGCATTCAATAGAAAGGTGATAGATGCTGAGATAATAACATGAACAAATGTAGGGGAACGGGTTTTCATTCCTAGGATCACTTTTATTCCTAGCACTTTGCAAATTCCATTTACTATGAAGCGGAGGCAATTTCCTATTCAATTGGCATTTGCTATGATGATCAATAAGTCACAGAGCGAGACTTTGTCTATTCTTGGTCTTTACTTGAAGACACCGATATTTACACATGGACAGTTGTATGTTGCATTTTCAAGGGTGAGATCCTCATGTGGTGTGAGAGTCTTGCTGGATGAAAATGGGAGTATTGTGAATGTCACGACGAACATTGTATACAAGGATGTGCTTCAAAATATGCAATAAGGTGTATTTCTTTTTTGCAAGGATGCATGCAGAGATGTGTTTTTTTGGAGGGTGCAATGGTATGCTTGCTTTTTTGCAACAATGTATCCATTGAAATTTGACAGCTTCGTAGTCACTGCTTGGCTCATATGTGAAATGGCCTTTATGCCACGTTCAGTTGGCATATACTCAGTAGTAACTAATTATTTTCTACACTATATTTAAGTGTTTATTCCACTTTTGTAGATGCCTACTCCAAGTTGGGGCACAATAATAATGTATGATATTACTCCACGGAGAAGATGTGTGTGTGTGTGTGTGTGTGTGTGTGTGTGTGTGTGTAGAGTAGTTTATTATCTTCCATGGAGGAAGGCCAAATTATGACCCATGGGACCTTTCTAGATATACAATGATTCTCCTCCCCCATGGTAGGAAAGGGTAGCTATGATGAAAAAACGATCTATGCAGCATGGTTCTCCCGAAAGCGTAACATCCAGTGATGAGAGCCCCTAACTTCGATATAGGAGTAGTGGTCAAAATTTGGTGAAGTGGCCCCTCTAAAGGGATATCAAAGTCAGATCGTATGTGTGATATATATGCTAGGTATGCCATAATCATGTGCTCCTCTAATTCTTCACTCTATAGCCCACCCAACTTGTATAGCCTCGTCTCTCTTGCATGTCCACTCCATGCACCTGTCTCGATCAATAAAGTGTGTGATCGAGTTCAAAGTCATGTAATATTGCGCCTAAATACCACTGAGAGTGGGTTGGCTATGTATGGCTACATGTGTGGCTATGCTTGCATGTAGGATTCACAACATGAAGGATAGATATGCATATTGTAATAAGCCAATTTTCCATTTGCTTTCTTGCTTTGATATTTTGCTTAATATGCTCATAAGAGGTTTGATTGAAATGTGTCCATGCATATATCTTCAGATGCGATATCTAGATATCTATCCACTCCCCACCCTTTAAACCATTTTCGCATATCCAGCATCCCATGCCATTTGGGGAGTCTATTATGTCAGAGAGATCTGGGAGTATCATAAAATAGGGATGTGGTGGACCGCCTCTGCCCTCCTTTCCCTCTAAGAGATCTATGAAGATTACTTGATTGAAATCATGGAGGATTCCTACACACTTGCTGCACACGCACATAGTGTTACTATGATGGCAAGATAATTTGACACTAACAAGTTGCTCTGCTACAAATATGATCAGCTGCTTTAGCCTCCTCCCATCCATGACCCTCGCATGCATGACATCCTTGCAATCCCTCCTGTCCATCCAAGGCGCCATAACACAGAACCATATCCAACGTCTCACCCTCTCAATACAAGGTTGCAAAGAGGGCATGAATCACATTTTTTTGTTGAGGAAGCTTTGCAAGAGCAGCCCCAGTCCTAGGAACCCCAGCCCCATGGAGCCCCAGTAGCCAGTGTCCCAGCCCCATCCACAATTGGAGCCCCAGCAGAGCCGGAGCCCTAAGCCTAGATGAGCCAGAGCCCACGATCCAACCACAAGACTTAGGAGACGGCCCCTCTAAAGAGCGTTAAGATATTAATGATGAGTGCATCATTAGCATGCTCAGGGCGGAGGTGGAGGCCGGCCTCCAAGATTATGAGAATATGCTAACCTCCACTTCTTCTTCTTCTTCTTCTATATGGCTTTACCATTTTGGGGGCCAGAGAGGTTTTATTGATGGACCTGCACGACGTGCAATGCATGCGACATTTTGAAAGTTAGATGACCACGAACACAGTAGTGCATGTGGCAATGCTGTAAGTATTCTATTCAATTGTCTTTTGTTTAATAAGTATTTGATCAAATGATTGAGTCTTACTTGTCCAATTGTTATTACATATAGTTTCAATTTGGCGTCTCTAGCAGAGGAACATCAAAGACAAGTTTTTGTTCTTGACCCTATGTTCTCCATTGCATTGTGTGACGATGCACAAGCATTTATTCGACGGCTTGATTGGTTCAGACCTATCACGCTGGATGATGCTAAAACGATTTGTATACCCTATAATCAAAGGTATGTTGTGACTATTAAATAATATCTTTAAGAGGCCTTAAGCGAGCATGTTGCCAATAACTGTTTTTTGGTGTAACTTAGTGAGCATTGGAGCTTGTTGTTGTATTCAGTTGAGACAAATACAATATTTTTAGCAAATTCGGGGAGATCTAGTGGATTCCATGGTTGAGTTAGACAGTAAGTAACCTCAACACTATATTCAATTATTTCATTCTATGCAAGTTCAATGCATTTGTTGTAACATCAATGTGCCTTTGTAGTTGTGCAAAAAAATTTATGATGATGTACGAGCATCTAGTGTTGGAGGGGGGGTTGGTGGACACAATGCATATATAGTGGGTTGCGGTGCCCACCATCCGGTTAGACGAGTTCTCTTGTGGATGGAGAATTGCTCTAAATGCCTCACTTTTATGCAGGAAAATTCTTGATATTCCTAACATAAGTAGAGTGACTTATTCATGTTTATTTATATGTATGCAGGGCCGAGGAGGTAGCACTACGAGAAGTTAATGAGCACTAGCAATTGGAGTGTCTTGTACAACAAGAAGAACTAAATCATGCCGTTGCTTTAAGGCATGCAAAGGCTATGCGGTGATTTGAAATAGACCAAGTAGAGGTGGAGGAGTTTGTACGTGCGAGAAGGGCAGCCGAGAGGGAGTGGAGAGAATAGCTGGAACATGTAGCATGGGATTACATGGAGGTTGCCCGCCGGTGGGAGATTGACCAGAGGGAGCACTAGATATGATCCCCTCTATGGTGCTAGGGGAGTCAACATAGGGGGAGGTGGAGTGGGAGGGGGAGAGAATCAGCTCATTGATAACAAAAGCATTAGGCACTGACTCCAGAACATCAAATGTAATATCGTTCAAAAGCATGTATTATACATTGGGGTGATCATAGTTATCAAGTTTACAGTGTATCATCAATTTGAGAGGTCTCATCTTGTATTCTAACCCAACGATGATTGTGATAGTGTCAACCTTGTCTCCATTTTGCGAGTCCTTCAAGTGCATTTGAATTTCTGAATGCTTCAATCTTCTTGTCTTTCTTTATCCTAGCACCTCATGCTGCTTGTGCAATGGCTGATGATTTTAATTCCTGTTTTGTCCGTAGTATTTGCAATATCCTTCTGTAAAACCATTGGAATAGCTCACAAAGACTGTTGACTTTCCTACTACCACCACCATGTTGGGTATGCCTGAAATACGCATTGCGTGCCATGTAATGGGAATTTTCCATGCCTTGTGTGCTCCAAATACTTGGATCTCCATACTTTTTAATGAAATATGGCATATGATTGTATATGATGTGCTGCAGATAAATGGTTAGTCTTTGAATAGTGTTAGTAGATACATACAATTTTATACTAACATGTATGAAACCAAAAACTTGTCTTACCATGTAGTGTGTGAAATTGATGTCCTTCCATGCTTTTAGAAACTCTTTCTTGAATAGATCTAGAGTAGTTTGAAACGCCTTCTTGTCTGTATTTTTCCATGTCTCCTTATCCAGCATCTAGAATATGATATCCATAGCACGCCACACTTCTGCCTTTGCATGTCTTGAAAGAGGTTCATGATCCTTTCCTGTGTTGTGCATCCTTCTCCATTGCTAATTCAATCCTACTTACATGAGTCCTTTTGTAGTACTTTCCATGTTTGGTAAGCTTTTGTCGCTTATTGTCAATGGGTCTCGAGAGGAATCATCTCACCTTCACGCCTCCAAGAGAAACTTTTCATGGTATGTTTATTTTGTTGTTTGACTTTTTTTGATCCTTCACGATTCGTATCTCTCCTCCATGAAGCTTCATGTTTGCCAATAACATCTCAAGAGTGGCAATCCCCTACTTTTGTTCTATGTGGTCCCTGATCGTCCAGGAAAATCCAATGTACAGGTTGACAAGCTTCTCAATCACTCGACAAAGTGCACGCATTGTACATATATATACATTCAATAGAGGTATATCAAAGATTGTTTTGAAATCTTTGTTGAACTGGTGACGATTAGGCGCCTTCTTCCACCACTTTTGATCAAGTGTTTTTACATCATCTATGCAATAGAGGCAAGGAAGGGTGAGTGGGCCTCTGTTACAATTATATAAGAACTTTAGAGTCTTCAAGTTTGATGCAAGATGCCAAGTAACTTGAAAGTTGCCCCTATTTGGAAGTAGTGTCTTCTGTGTTTTCATTAGAGCATTAATAACATCTGGTAGTGGAGTCTTCTGAAATATCCATTCCAATGCTTCATAATTCTCTGACACAACCAAAAATGTCCCAAGCCACCATAAATTCATTTCGGACTGTACACTGAAGTAACGGGGATCATACCTTGGCATGTTTTCCATTGCCCTATCCATCAATGTAATGGCTACCCTCTCTATCTCAACATCTTTCAGAATCTGATACTCATCCATCTTTAATTTAAAGTTCAATATGCCATTTGTAACTGCATGTAAGATGTTGTAAAACTCAACCATTTGAACCTATAGTATCTCCAAATCCATGAAGATATTGTTGTATTCATCATAGACAACCAAACCCTGTTTTGTCTGAAACTCTCCATTGATGTGATAGGGCTTTCCAACATACTTCTCCTGCTTTAAGTTAAGATATTTCTGAAGTCTCCAAATTATTGCAATTGTGGGCAGGAGCTTTGGATTAATACCCTGTGATTTAAATGAACTTGTAACCTCTTTTTGTAAGAAACCATAGCCATTGCAACTTATACCACTCTCATCCATGGTGCTATGTATACCCTCCATAGAAACCGTGTTCTGGCTCACAAATCGCTCAACAACTTGCCTTTGCACTACCTTAAACTTCTTCTCATGTATGAGTTCTTCTACAATCTTTGAGCTAACAAGTGGCTTAAGTCACTTTGCAAGGTTGTTACAATTTTCCTTATTTGGCTGTAGCACATCCCTAAACAAGAGGGACAATGTAAAGCAAGGAGACATACTAACAAAAAAGCACAGAATAGTAAGACAAAAGATTCCTAACCTGATAGCCCTTATTTGTTTCTTCATACCTCTAGAGCCCACCTTCAAATCGTCTATGTCCTTTAGTTCTGGTTTCCTTTGTCGAGGGCCAAGCAATCTTTGCTTCTGTCTCAAAATTTACAGCTACTTGTTTAGCCTTTCTATCTCCTGTTGTTGGGCTTTGATCTTTTTTTCTTGGAGGTTGCATTCTGCCTTTAAGTTATTGATGGTTTTGCTCTTGATGTGGATCATTGCACTCTCCATGCCAGGTGTTGTAGAGATAGCTTTGCAATAGCCAAGAAGGCCATTCTTTCCATCTCCAACAAACCTAAGAAGGGTGGTCAAGTTTGAAAAGGATGGGGTGCTAATAGTGTGAGGATCTTTGGGATAAAGAGAACCATCACACCAAAGGTCGACATGCCTTTCTCCTCCCTCATGTAGTTGCATCTTCACTATTTCTGAGATGTAATTTTCTCCCCTCATTTTTTGTAATGGGGCATAAACATTCTCTGCATCTATGTGGAGGTGATACTTGGAATTGGTGTTGAGAGGAGGTTGCTGCATGTTTGTGTCCACCATTGCACCTATGTGTGGTGGATTCTGTGAGTTTGTATCCGCCATTGCACCTATGTGTGGTGGATTCTGTGAGTTTGTATCCGCCATTACACCTACGTGTGGTGGATTTTGCACCATTTCTAGAGAAGCGGAAAAGGCTTTAGAAGAAACTCTCACTTTTCAAAAGTAAGCACTATTCCCATGGGCAGTGCACCAGGTACGACACCTTTGGATCTCATGGAGTGTGATTGCACATTGACAATTTACTCCTTGCATTTGATACACCCCTATAGGAGGAGAATGATGAAGATACAACTCCACAAGTTGTTGCTATCACATACATGGGGGAGAAGAACCGATTGAAGAGCTCATAAATGTTGAAGAGGAACATCGGGTGGTGGTAGAGCAAGGGTTGGTTCTCATGGTGCCATCTTCTTCAGAACAACCACAAGTCGACAAACCCAATCTTGTCTCCTTGACACCCATTGAAGTAGATGGTGTACAATACTTGCTTCTATCATATGTGCTACAATACTTGGAAATGAAGGAAGAAGAGTTGTTTTCCATCCTAGTCAAGGATTCGATGGAAGACCTGATCGATTATGATTACATGGATGTGCATATGATGATGGCACAAATTTAAATATATGATGGCACAAGCTTAGATACAGTGAGTGCCATCATAGGAGCACATGAGGATATTACCTCGGTTGAAGAAGATTACCTTGTGTGTCGGATGCTAAATTTGAAGCACTACATTATGATCTATTTGGATCAAGGCCCCAGCTTCCTACCAAGGAGTTTGTAGATCCCTCTGCTCAAAGAGGTGCCTTGCTGACACACGAGAAAATGAAGATACAAGATGATCTAGAGAAGGTGAGATTTCTAACTAGCATATATTTTTATGTGACGAAACTTGACGATAGGGTGCGTCGGGTCCCCAAGATTCCACCGGTGAAATCTTAGCAAAAAATGATGCTTGCAGAGCTACCCTGTCTGAAGTTTGGTGTCTGGGGCCACTTTCTAAACCTTGACAAAAAATGATGCCTGCAGCTTCCCTGTTCGAAGTTTGGCGTTTGGGGCCACTTTCTGGCATCTGGGGCCACTTTTTAGCCCAGAAAGTGGCCAGAAAGTCTATCCGAAGTCTGGCATCTGGGGCCACTGTCTGGCCAGAAAGTGGCCCCAGACGCCAGAAAGTGTCCCCAAACACCAGACTTCGGACAGGGCAACTACAAGCATCGTTTTTGGCCAAGATTTCACCAATGGACTTTGGGGGACACGACGCACCCTGCCGTCAAGTTTCATCACTTTCTAATAACTCTAGGTTAGTCACTAAATATATCGTTTGATTTGACTTTGTCATTTAGGACATATTGTATATAGATGAGTTTGCATCAAGGCAAGGAGGAGCTCGGCACGTGGATCGACAGAAGGATTCATCTCTCTGAAGGAGTACATTGGCAACCTTGTTGCAGACTTGGTGTCTTATATAAGAAGTGCTCACGAGGAGGGCAAGAAATAATCATGAAAATTCAAGCTTTTGACCAAGTTTGGACCTTTTCGAGCGATACATGTGACATCTAGTTTGGAGAAGGTGGTGCTAATCAAGCGGTCAAAGCTTCTTTACTTGTTTGACCAAACACTTGCTTGAGCAATGTGTGTGCTTGCTACATTAGGTGACCTTGCTAAAGTGTCAAATCCACTTCTCTTAGAAAAAGAGCTGAAGGGGGAGCGCATCATTTTTGAAGCAAAGAAGGAACTTATATTTTCATCAGAAGTTGGCCCCTCCTCTCCACCAATGAAAAAGCCAAGGAACAATTGAGAGTTCTTGTTGGCTATCGGCTTTTTGTATCTACCATCACTATTAGCCATCGCACGTATTTTTCTTGATGAATATAAGATATTTTACTTTGTTCCTATAAATAAATATTTATTGAATAAATGCGTGGTTTGTGTAAGTGTGACAATAATGTGTAGTACGTGAATGAGAAGACACAACTTGTTCGAATGAGAATAAGAATGAACTTTTAACCCATTCAAACCCCAAAACTAGGTTAATGTAGCTTCATACGCACTATCCATCGTGTGATTGTAAATCCATAACCTTTTATCTGAATGCGACGAAACTCCACACGCACACTCGTTAGGTGGCCAAGAGCCCAAATTACTTTTTTTTGAAAAAAATGCATGCAAACCCGTGGTTCGAAGTTTGGCATTCGGAGCAGGAAAGTGGCTCCAAATGCCAGACTTCGAACCAGGGGTCTGTGTTTTTTTTCAAAAAAAAAAGGGCTCTTAGCCACCTAATGAGTGCACATGTTGTGGCAAGAAAGTGGCTCCAGATGCCAAACTTTAAACCAGGGGTCTGCAGGTACTTTTTTTTCAAAAAAAAAATAATTTGGGCTCTTGGCCACCTAATGAGTGCATGTGTGATTTTTCGTAGCATTCCGATACAGTTTAGTATTTTAAAAATTATAAAATACCAAGATTATGGATGGATTGATAATTGAGAAATCAACATCACGACTATTGGCCCTTAGAAACTTCACACCACATAGACTATATAGATGCATCAGGAGTAAAGTCTACAACAAGAAATGACAAATTTTTACATGTTTTTTCTATTGAAATTGATAGTACTAACAAAAACTATAAGTAAGAATTGAAATTATTGCGAAGATACATAGTCAAAGTTGAGAGCGAAGGACAAGAGTAAAAATTTAATTCATATTTTAAGGACGCATACAATAGTTTTGCACTGGGACATAGTCATATGTCCAATGCACAAGGATAACACTATGTCAAAAAAGATAACATTACAAACTATGTTCATTCCATTGGAACGAATGCATCCTTCATTGCTTAAAGATTTCTTACAAGTTGGAAGTCCTTGGGAGTTATAGTGATGCACTTCGCATGTATTGCACATCGCTAAGCATCAGTCATCAAGTCTACTAAAAAAGCCTCTGCAACACACTGTAGAGCATGAAGACATTCTTTTGTGAAGCGATCAGGTCTATCCTGACCTTGTGCCAAAAACCACCTCCTGCTTTTTATGTGCGGTAGAGGTCTTACACAATCTCGTGAACAAGTCTCGAGAAGCTCGCCTTCAAAATGATGAGATCAAAAGAGCATTGATACCTCCTAATTTCTCTCAAGGCCAAGTTTAACTAGCTTCCACTTGCGTTTCTTGTGGGGATGCTGAGGAGGACCCTTGTGAGGGCAGGTTGAGGAAGGTGGGTTAGGTTGAGAAGGGGGTGCATCTGAGCTAGAGATGCTCCAAGGGGCTGAACACGATATGGGGCTCTGAGCGGAAGCTTATTTGCAACTACCTTAGACCTAGCCATCTTTCTTGCACAAGAGATGTGAGAACGCAATGAATAAGATAGAAAGTGAAACCCTCTTTTATATAACCCTAAACTATAAGACTCATTCACATAGATGCACACTTTGTCTTTCTCTCTTAAACTATAAATTACATTCACACTAAACACATTGTTCATCTTACTATCTTAGCTCTCTTTAAAACCATTTGTTACCTTGTCGAAGCCTTGTTTTTAGCCACTTGGCATGGTTTTCTTTGGCACTTGAGGCTTCATAACACACTCTTTTAGTGACATGATGTGATTCCATCATGTTTGTAGCCGATTCATCAACACTTTCATTTGCTCTCTTTTGCGAGAGTTTAGCTTCATCTACTACTATAATCCTATACCACCAAGATAGCAATTGGATCATTGGATTGTTACCATTCACCCCTCCACCATGATCAGTTTTTCTTTGGTATGCACTACATGCTATCCAATGTGAATTTTCCATCCCTTGTGTGGACCAAATTTCAATGCTTCCCTTTTCTGCAAAGTATGGCCCATGTGCTTCAAGGATATGCTACAAAGTCACATATCACACATGAGTAAAACTATGCTTAACAGTTTATACAATTCATATAATTTTAAAATATTAACTTACTACGCACCATGTAATGTGTAATAGAGCTTTTGCCCCACGCTTCCACCATTTTTTTGTAGTAGCTATGCATATCATTGATAAATTCTTGCTTATCTTCATTGTTAAACACAATTTTGCGAAGTAAGGGAGCCAATTTTTTAAGACTTATCCAAATCTTAGCTTTGGCCAACCTTGTTTTTCCTCCATTACTTTGATCAGGAATTGCAAAATGTAACTTTTTCCACCCATCGTAGTCTTGCGGCCTACGAACCATGACATTCCCTTCCTCATTGATGGGTGTTGAGAGAAACTTCCTAGCCTTTTCTCTTCCAAAGCAAGGCTTTTTTGGCAAGTTACCAGATTTTCCTGATCTCTTCTTATATTTTTCAATCATCACTTGATGCTTGTGTATCCCAATTTCTGATAGCACTCACTTCACATTCCTACACATTGCAATGGCTTCTTTTTCTAGTTGCATCCTATAAGCAAAGCAAATGTATTCATATACAAGTTTCTCCATGATTCTGACAAAAGCATGCAATGAACAAATGTGAATACAATCCAATGGAATGTTGAAGATGGGCTTCCAAGTGGGATCTTCTCTATTGCGCATCAGTGCAACACTTGTCACCCTTTGCCAGTTCTTCTTTCCATCCTTTCCTTCCACCCTCTTTCTCAAGCAATATAGGCATGGATTCCTTGTATTTGCACCATTGGAGATTCCACACATGCATATTAAAGTTTTTAAGTCTCCTGTAAGATGCCATTCAACCAAGTATTTACCATACCCTTCAACCAAGAGCATCTCACCATGTTCCCGACGATTGATGATGCTTGGAATGCTTGTGTGCATAAAGAACATCTACAGCACCTCAAATGTTTCCTTAAGAACTTCAAATGCAACGAGCCACCACACATGGTGCTCGGATTGAACACTAAAGTTCCCTGGGTTGTTCTTGTCAAATTGTAAAGCTCTATTAATCAGAGTTACACTAACTCTTTCAAGATTTACTCCTTTGAAGATCTCACTTTCATCTAGTTTTATAACAAATTGCAATTTACCATTACAATCCTCAACATACATATTGTAGTATATTACCATTGTTGACTGCATTTTGTACAAATCTAAATAGTAATTGTTGAGTTCGTTGAACTTCATCTCATATGTATTTTTGGTCCCAACCTTTAGTGTTTCCATGCATTGAACATGCATGGGATCTCCTATCAGCTCCAAAACCTTTGTATTAAGTTGCCATCGAGCCTCTATTAACTTTGAAGGTTGAGGAAGAGGCACAATTATATTTGTGTTCAACACAGGACCAAACCCAGCCTTCACACCTTTGAATATATTTCAGTAAGTTGTTGTGCTAATACCGACCCTATCACAAATAGATTGTGCATCCATAGCTGAGAACTCATTTGACACATCTTTTAATGTGCACTCAATCACCTTTTCCTTCACAGCCTTAAACTTAGGATTGCTCAAAGCGTTTTCCAATGTACTTGCCTTCAGCAATCTACTAATATACGATCCAACCTCACCCTCACCTAGGTTCTCTTTCTGAGCTACCTTACATGCTTTGATACATCACTTCCACTGGCCGCTATTCACAATTAACTCATTGATTGGCTTATTCTTTCGTTTGCACCCCTGTGTTAGCTTGATATTGATCTTTTTCAAGTCATCCAACCGTGCCTTTGCCTCTGCATATGAGATACCAATGTCATGGATAGTGTCATGCATTGAAATAATTTGATTTTTTTGTTGAATTATAGTGTCATTCAGCTGTACCACTTGTCCTATGAGCTATTGTATATGAAGTTGATGTGTAGTGATTACATCATGGCAAGTTTTTATGGTTGCTTAGCACATTGTAAATACTTTGAATGCTTGATCATTGAGTCGCCTAGTATAAACGAGCAACCCATTTTCACCCTCGCACACATACTTCAGCAAATTTGTGATTCCTGAGAAAGTTGGAGGTTTATTGTTTAAGAGGTCAATTGGGTAGATTCCCCCATCAACCCACAAATCCACATGTTTCAATCCCGTTTGCCTGTAACTCTACAAAACTTGAGGGCTGACATTGGTACGCTGGGTTCTTTTGAATAATGGGGCATATTCAATCTCTACCTCAATATGCATCTCCTTCTTTCATGTATTCATTTTACTATTAATAGAAATGGGAAGTTGGTGCACAGATAAGACGCCGTATGTGCGCGTAGTGAGCGTCAGAAGGTCCCCAAGAACAAAAGAACTCTACTTTTTGCACAAAAAACAATGAAGAAAGCTTGCACGACATGAAGCAAGAGACTAATTGGGTGCAATCTCCCCCCATGCCTTGTGTGAGCGCTCCACAAAGCATATATTTTATATATTATTCATCTTCAAGCTCAAAAAATAGCCCAATTTACAATTAGCACGCTTTAGCTTTTGTGTTTGCTTTTGTGCCACTAAAGAATTAAAGCTATTGGGCGCCCAAGAAGTCAGGCAGTACCCAAATACAATGTCCAATACAAATATTTATAGTGTGCGTCCATGCGTATACAAAAGTAATAATTAAATATCAAGCACTTTAGTAAATAAGTGCGACAAAATATGGGCGCCATGCCTAAGATATGCGCCCATAAAAAATTGATGATAATTTGAATACACGCTATCCTCCAATACTTCCCAATGCCACCGCTGCTTGCTCTACACATCAACTGAAGCATTCACAATTGTTAGAAAAATAATATAATTAAACCGACAAAAGTGAATACCTAGCAGTCTTCAACTACAAAAATAAATTGGTTAGAACTCAATCCTAACCTTAATTTATTACGAGTGCACACTCTAAACTCATAAACGTTTATTAATTTAAATATGTATTTTGCAGAATCACTCGCTATGGAATCACCCACTTACACATTAAATTAACAAAATGCCCGAAAAGGATAGGCGTCCCCATGGACTTTTCGCACAAAGAATCCACCTTGTGTATGAGCCCCGGTAATAAAATTTTACGGAATCCACCACAAAGGGTATGATGCCAAGAGGCATATTCCACGGTGGATTCCGTGAGGTTTTGCGGTGGATTCCGTAAAATTTTATTACTGAGGCTCATACACAAGGTGGATTCTTTGTAGCTGTATGTAGTGTGTTATTATATGCAAACTGAAGTAAATGTAGATATATATCCCATGTGTGTGGTTTTGAAATTGTGTAAGCACGCAAAAGATCTAAAATAGTACTGTTAGTAGCTTTTGTTTGACCATTTGTTTCAGGATGAAATGCAGATAAAAAATCAATCTTTGTTCCTAAGTTAACAAACAAAGTAATCCAAAAATTATTGCAGAATCTAGAATCACGATAAGAAATAATGACTTTTGGTAAACCATGGTTAGTGAAAATAGTTTTCAAAAACAATTGAGCAACTTGAGATGCAGTTAAGGTTTTCTTATATGGAATAAAATATGCTTGTTTGCTAAACCTGTCTACAACAGTCCAAATCATATCATGATTAGCTTTAGTGTTAGGTAGACCAATTATAAAATCCATTGAAATATGTTCCCATGGTCGTGATGGAATGGATAATGGCATTAGTAAACCATATTGTTTACCATGGTGTCTTTTTACTCGTTGACAAATTAGGCATTCAGATACAAAATTAGATACATCAGTGTCCATATGTGGCCAATAAAAATCTTCAATCAATGTACGCAAAGTAGATATAATTCCTCTATGACCTTGATATGGGGGACAATGAATTTTATGCAAAACAAATGATCGAAATGGAACAGTCACACATAATCTTTTTTCATAAAACATAAATCCATTAGCGTAAGACAATGAATCAATAGGAATCCAATTATTTGCAACTAGTTTATTCCAATCAGCTTGAAAAGTAGGATCTTAGTGATAAGTATCTTTCATAGGGATAAGGGAATCAAATGATATCAATTAAATAATGTGAATTGTCGGTCTTCTACTCAAAGCATCAGCAACAACATTCTCTTTTCCAGGTTGATATTGTATAAGGGGATGAAAAATTTGAATAAAAGTAGCCCATTTAATGTGTCGGTCAGATATTTGTGGTTGACTAAGAAGATGTCTAATGCTTTGTTGGTCAGTTTTGATCATGAATTCAGATCCCATTAAATGATGTTTCCATTGACGTAAGGCTTGTACTATGGCTAGCAATTCCTTGTCATAGGTAGAATATTTAAGTTTAGATGGTTTGAGTTTGCAGCTAGAGTAAGCTATGGGATGAGAATCTTGGATAAGGACTGCTCCTATTCCAGATCCACTAGCATCGGTAACTACTAAAAAGAATGGTCTATTGAAGTCAGGTAATTGTAATACAGGAGCATGAGTTAAAGCATGTTTCAGCAAATCAAAGGACTTTTGTTGATTGTCAGACCAATTATACACGATACCCTTCTTTAAGAGTTTTGTCAAAGGTAATGCAAGTAATGAAAAATTCCTCACAAATTTTCTGTAAAAGCTAGCAAGACCTAGAAAAGAACGTAATTCATGCACATTTTTGGGTATCGGCCAATTTAAGATTACTTCTATTTTTTTAGGGTCGACTTTAATACCTTCTGATTAAATAATATGTCCTAGATATTCGATTTTTGTTTGGAAGAATTCACTCTTTTCTGGATTAGCATATAATTGATTTTCTTTTACTAACTTAAAAACTAAAGACAAATGTTCATAATGCTCATTCTCATTTTTAGTGAAAACTAATATGTTGTCAAAGAAAACAATGACACAATGTTGATGTTTCAAAAATATACGATTCATCATATGACTGAATGTGGCTGGTGCATTAGTTAAACCGAAAGGCATAACCAAGAATTCATAGTGTCCAAATTGTGTTCTAAATGCAGTTTTGAATATATCAGATTTATCCAATCTTACTTGATGATATCCAGATTTAAGATCTATCTTACTAAATATGGCAGATCCTTGTAGCTTATCCATAAGATCATCTACCCTAGGAATCGGGTATCTATTCTTAACAGTAATTTTATTTAGGGCACGATAATCAATGCACATGCGATAGGTATTATTTTTCTTCTTCACTAATAAGACATATGTACCAAATGGAGAACTAGTAGGTCTAATTAATCCTCTGTTAAGCAATTCGTCTATTTGGTTTTGAATTTTTTTTTGTTCAATTTGGTTATGTCTATATGGTGCTTTACATGGTGGTTGTGTTCCAGGAATTAAATCTATCTTATGATCTTCAGGACATGCAGGTGGTAATCCAGGTGGTAAATCAGCAGCAAAACAATCTTGGAATTGGGAAAAAAATTGTGCATGCCTAGGATGCATCTGGTTTTCTTTAGCTTGAATTTCATTCACCCATATTAAATAGGATTTGCTACTTTTACGTAATGCACGTTTAGCCTGAGTATGAGTAAGCAATGGAAAATTATTGGAAGCATGCATACCATGTAGTGTGATTTGTTTTCCTTGAAAATAAATTTTAATTGAATGCGTAGAATAATCTATATCAGGATTGTATTGATGATGATGAGGCATTCCTAAGATAATGTCACTAGACTGCAAAGGTACAACTAAGAAATTTTTTCGTTCAGTATAATCACCAATTTTAATTTCTAAATTATGCACCTCTTGTGTTCCATTATATCTCGTACATAGGAATGCAGCCTTGATGCGATAATGTGTAGAAACAGTATGTAAATTCAATTCTTTGACCAATTTTGCAGAAATAAAGTCATGTGTGCTCCCATCATCATGTAAAATAGTCTTTTCTTTACCATGTACAAAACATTTCATTGTTAATAAGGAATGGGGAGTTGGCATACTTGGCAAAGTATCAGAAGTAGTACCAATGTCGTCATCATCTTCCGTAAAATTCGGCATCTCTTCACAATCTTCATCTTCTATTGCTCCCAAATAATTGATATGAATGGATGGCTTTTTAGATTGACAATTGGCTGTTAGATGTCCAGGTTGATGACATTTGTAACAAATTATGGGTTTTGTTTTGGATACGTTATTGGTAATGGCAGGAAGTTTAGGAATGTTGGGATTTGACTGAAGAGATGGCTTAGAGTTTGGATTTGTGTTTGATGGCAAAGTAGGTGGTCGTGTCCAAGATTTACGGAATGAAGATGGAAGAAAACGACTTTGATTGAATCTTCAAAAATTTGAATTGAATTGTTTGGAACCAAAGTTACCATTAGTTAGAAATTGTTGTGGTTGCTTATCTCGTCCGTGAATTTTGTCTTCAGTGTCATAGGCCAAGGAAATTGCATCCTCAAGGGTTGTTGGCTTGAATATATTGACCTCCGCATAAAAATGTCTAAGTAGACCAGACATAAACTTGCATTTATGAGTTGCTTCAGGTACATCTTCGAGCATTCGTAGTTGCAATAGAGCATTCCAGGAACGTTCAGTATATTGTGAAATAGGTTTGCGATCCCTTTGTTGTAGAAGATCCCATTGTTTGATTGCTTTTTCGTAGAACTGAGGTGGAAGAAAATTTTGAAAAATTTTCTTTTGGAAAGTCTCCCAAGTAGTGGGACAATCAACGCTTTTGCGGACCACAGTCCACCATAAGGATGCTCTGTCAACTAAATGGTTAGTGACATATTTAATTTTGTCTTTCTCAGCATATGATTCTTCATGGAAATAATCATCAAATTGACTGATAAAAGCAAGGACAGTCTATCCATCGTGTGATCCATTGAAAGTACGGAATTTGAAATTTCTTTTACTTATCTTTGTTTCTTTATATTGGGCTTCAAGTGTTACATCGATAGTACGTCGTATAAGATCTTCAAGTTGTGATCCATCTTGGTCAATGGTTTATCGTTGTAGATTGGCCAATTGAGCTTGCAAAGCTTGTCGTGCTATTCGTTCTTCTTAAAGCTGCATCATAATCAAATCCAACTTTTACTCCATTGTTGGTTCGGGTAGATCACCTTCAGCCATAAAATTTTTCATGGTTTGATAAATCATCCTGCAAAATTCCAAAAGACCTCACACACTCGAAACCTTGTAAGCGGGATGAGCGTAGCTCAAAGGCGGGTTTACAAGGCTTGCATATATATATATATATATATTAGTTTGACTCTAGTAGTATTTCTCCTTTACGATTGAGAAATTCGATGTCACAATCGTCTTCCAAGAAAATAATTTTGCGTATAGACTGCGTGTTGACAATTGTTTGTTGTAATCTGCTTCTGTCAGTTCACAGGTGTGAACAGGGGCTTCTAGAGGGTAGTAAATTGATTCGTGAGCTGCTGAGTATGAACTGCCTTTATGATAGTTGTTGAAAATTGAAGTTAGGACCTTAATGACTTGGAGTAATTGGAGTTTTAGTCTTTTATGACTGAGCTTGGATTAGAGGACTTCAGGATGTTCTCGCCCAATTCGGCAACTGGCAGTACATGTTGCCGCCGGGCCGACGGGTTAAAATGGGTTATGAAGCTTTTTAATAAGCTTCTTTTGAACCCTTATAGCTTATCTTTAAAGCTTGAAAAACTATGGTGAAGAATTTCTTATCTATGAAGAAAAAACCAACGACTTCATGAAGGATCTTCCCGCGTGGTCCTTCGCCTGCAGAGGCTGGTTCCTCGCGATCTAAGTGTACAGCAAGGGGTTCTTCACTGCCAGAAACACGTTGGTATCGACCGTTTGCTACGAGACTGATTGTAGAGCTCGATAATTCCAGGAGCTCCGCCTTCGCATGATATGGTAAGCGATTGGAAGCTCTCGATCTCAGCTTCGCTCTAATACCACTGGTGCACAGATCGGACGCCGTATGCGTGCCTAGTGAGCCTCAGAAGGTCCCCAAGAACAAAAGAACTCTACTTTTTGCACAAAAAACAATGAAGAAAGCTTCTATGACATGAAGCAAGAGACTAATTGGGTGCAATCTCCCCCCATCCCTTGTGTGAGCGCTCCACAAAGCATGTATTTTATATATTATTCATCTTCAAGCTCAAAAAATAGCCCAATTTACAATTAGCACGCTTTAGCTTTTGTGTTTGCTTTTGTGCCACTAAAGAATTAAAGCTATTGGGTGTCCAAGAAGTCAGGCAGTACCCAAATACAATGTCCAATACAAATATTTAAATCGTGCACCCATGCGCATATAAAAGTAATAATTAAATATCAAGCGCTTTAGTAAATAAGCGCGACAAAATATGGGCACCATGCCTAAGATATGCGCCCATCAAAAATTGATGATAATTTGAATACACACTATCCTCCAATGCTTCCCAATGCCACCGTTGCTTGCTCTACACATCAACTGAAGCATTCACAATTGTTAGAAAAATAATACAATTAAACCGATAAAAGTGAATACCTAGCAGTCTTCAGCCACAAAAATAAATTGGTTAGAACTCAATCCTAACCTTAATTTATTACAAGTACCCACTCTAAACTCATAAATGTTTATTAATTAAATATGTATTTTGTGGAATCACCCGCTATGGAATCACCCACTTACACAATAAATTAACAAAACGCCCGAAAAGGATATGCGTCCCCATCAACTTTTTGCACAAAGAATCCACCTTGTGTATGAGCCCCGGTAATAAAATTTTACGGAATTCACCGCAAAACCTCACGAAATCCACCGTGGAATATGCCTTCTGGCATCAGAAGCCTACTTGGTTGTCACAGGAGGTAGAGTGGAAAGGTGCCAATGGAAAGGAGGGTGTAAGTAATTCACTTTATTAATGAAGGTTGCATAAACACAGAGAAGAGGTCACAATAGAGCCATGAGAAAGTATAAATATGGGGGAAAATAGCTCAGAGGGTAGGGATTTCCAAGACTTTTCGTATTTTAGACATTTCTATTTTACCTCCAAAAACATTTCCAAAAAACACGAAATTTGACCAGTTGTTTTTTTTAAAACCAAAAGCCAAAATATAAAAAATCCCCAAAATATCTTAAAAGGAACTTTCGAAATTTCATTTTCCTTGTTCTCGATTAAAAAATCAATTACCTCATATCTACTAATCATTTTGCATTGAAAACAAAGCACCACACTCCCGTAACTAACTCATTTTTTAATATAAATTTTGGTTGAAAAAGACTTTTTGAATGAGGAGAGAGAAGGAATCTGAGTATATCTTTGTAGATAATATAAAAAAGGCAAAACGAGATTGCAAAAGTGGAGAGATAAGAGGATTATTTTACTATTATTCTCTCCTCTTTTCCTTGTTTTAAGGAGGAGAGAAGGGGGGGGCTAAAAGGCCCATTTGTGAGTTCATTTTTTTTCCTAATGGCACTAGGCTCAATAAACCATGTGGATGCATCACATGGAGGGGATGTAATCCCAAGGTAGCTTCAAGGTAGATTGCCCATGTGTGCAAAAAAGTATAGGAGAAACAATGACACATGAATATTGATTCATCAACTACTATTTTTTGTAAGGTTGGGAATATAGGGGGCTATGCTTTTCTTTTACATAAGACGAATTTAGGCAATTTGGCACTCATTCGTGCCATTTTATACATGAACTCGAAATATCGTATCAATAGTTGTTACATATATATTGATTTTTAGTACTTTCTACCAAAATTAGTTGGTACTTTATGTCATGTAAGATCAATAAATAAGATGATTTATAGAGTTATAATGGGGCATTTGATAGAAATATTAGATTAAGAATCACAGTATCATGTTGTACATTGATTTAGCTGGTCATATGCAATGTCATTTCAAGTTATGAATCTTTAGGATAAACGACATAGAGAAAACTACACAGTTGGAATATCATTTCAACCTTATTGAATACATGAGATTGAATCACAAGTTTGATCCAATAGACTTGCAAGTACCTTTGGTCAAGTGGGCATGAGGATCAATTATACTATGTGAACCTTAATATGACAACTTTCTTAACCCCTTAAAACTATGATGAAATTTGTCGTGAAACACAAATGCAAACACACAATTTCAACCTCATGCCAGCTGTCACAACAAGACAATAGCGGTTGCATGATGCTTAATCTCAAGACTAGGAATTAGATAGGATTGAGCCTCAAGAATGCTCAAGGGTCAATCTTACAATGGAGCCTTAGTGCCTTAAGGCTCAATTAGATAGGATTGACCCTCAAGAATGCTCAAGGGTCAATCTTACAACAGAGCCTTAGTGCCTTAAGGCTCAATTTGTTTCACAACTTAGATTCTCAAGTCTCAATCTTTAGATTTAGCCTCAATGATCAATCAAGTCTCACTCAATTCTCAATATCACAACTTTGTTTGAAGGCTCGATGCTCAATTTTAAAATTGAGCCTTAAAGGGTTAATGCTAAGCATTAGAGTCTCTAGACTTCGGTTGAGGCTTAGACTTTAGTTTTGGCCTTAAGGTTCAACCAAGTATTTAAAAAATCTCAATTAAGACCCAACATCACAATTGAGTTTGGAGCATCACGGCTCAATTTCCAAATTGAGCCTTAGAGGTGTAAAGCTAAGCATTAAAGCCTGTAGGCTCC
Source organism: Lygodium microphyllum (assembly GCF_053477565.2). Taxonomy (NCBI): domain Eukaryota; kingdom Viridiplantae; phylum Streptophyta; class Polypodiopsida; order Schizaeales; family Lygodiaceae; genus Lygodium; species Lygodium microphyllum. The sequence continues at coordinate 77,230,734 of NC_141160.1, forward strand.
ACTTGAGGCTCAACCACTCAATCTTGAAATTGAGCCTCAAAGCCAAAAGGATCAATTGACACCTTATGGACTCTCTTAGACATCCCCTAAGTATCAAGCATGATGAAGAGATGAGGTTGAATACTTGCTCGATTGCACCATATACAACAACATAGCTACCACATTACAAGGTGAGGCGACCTAAACAATGCCATCATGCAGCTTTGATGAACTATTATTGAAGGCATGGCTGATTCGAAGGAGCTTTTGCTGTCACCTACTGTCCCATTGCTCGAGAACCGACATGGAGGAAGCGCTAATGTGCTTGCTTGACGTAGACAGTACAGCCATACACAGACTGCTCTCCATGCAGGTAATTGTGGTGGCAAGCGTGCGATCTACCAGTCTCGACCACGATTTACGAGTCGCAAGCCTGGGGCATCTTCCAGATCCAGGGCTCAGGCGAAGGCCTAGTGCAGCAACGAGCTTGCCATCATGTAAGTGGCACCAACAGCTCATACAATATCAATCATCATGAGCTTGCCATCATCACATGAGGATGAGGACAATAACATTCATTGATAGATGGATGTTGGTACTCTCACCAGTGTGTTCTTTAAAAGAACACGATGCTATTGCAAAGCTATCCACTTCTGTAGCAAAACTATAGAAGCAATCAATGAGAACATTCGTCATGGATTAATCTAACATGAGACATGGTGTGAGATCACAAGATGTCTATTGCATAGAGGGCACATTTCCTCCTACTACAGAGCCCATAGCACCCTAAGTCCTAACAAATATGCGGTATCAAAATTCATTTCTAACATGGTGAACTATAAAATAGATAGTTGAAAATTGCTAGTCCCTTACGCTCAAGACGCAAGCCTTGAAAAATCCAACTACATTTTCTAGCCTCTCTTCATCTAGGAGATCTCAAAATCAAAACTCTTGACTATGTGATTTGACAGAAGACCAGAGTGCCAACATCTTGAATGCACGCCAAATTTTCCCTAAATTGGTCTTACATGTGGTTGCTTAGAAAGATATAAGTCAAGGGAGAGAGATGCATCAACCTTTCAACCTTTAAGACATGAAAGATTAGCATAGTAGGACATAGTAAGCCATGGAGCCCTTGTTAGGCTCCTTGGTAGATCAAAGAAATAAGGAACATGAAGGTGAAGGTGAGGAGATACATGCACATCCTAGCCCATGATAAAGCTTATGACACATGAAAGCATACTTTGATGTTGAAGCTCACATGATCACAACCCCAAGTAGAACACATCATAAAGACCCATCAATAACATAGTCTTCTTGTTAGCTGATCACACCACCAAGTAGAACACATCATAAAGGCCCATCAATAACATAGCATTCCTATTACCAGAGAGAAAGCTCCATGGATACTACACCAAATGCAACCAAACACCATAGGCCTTGTTGCATATGAAAAGCTTATGATTGATAGGCTATTAGGTTCCTCATTGCTTCTTAGAAAGAGAAGAGGAAGGGTCTACATAGAAGAGGGAGGATGTACACATGATTGAGGAAAAAAGAAGCACAAAACCAAGTACGTGTGTGGACAACATACATATTAGGATAATGTGCTCTTTGGTAAATGGAGAGATGGTGCAACCCCTTACTTTCAAAGAGAATTGTGCTAACTCTCCACCATACGTATTATATGTTACTCATGTAGCATTTTGCACTATATATTCATGGAAAGCAATAGTTCTTGCATAGCAATACCATTCGCACCAATATCAAGCAAGAAACATCAATATCACAAGTACTTGTAGGTTCAAGCAATATCAAGAAAGTCCTTCCACACCTTCTCCCTATTATTGCAGCTTTTAGTTCATCTTAAGGACAATGAGTAGGGTGAGGGTGCCCATAAAGTTGTAGTTGCCCCCTCACACGCCACTAATGGAAGGGTTGTTGGTAGGTGCCGTACTGCTAACCCCTTTAACCTAACTAATATTTTAAGATCCCTATGAGAAGCCAACGATGCAAGGTTTGTTATTAAACACATAGATTTAAGACGACCAAGAAGATAATTCTATTTTGCATATACTCGGATTGTGGCGTTTGTAACCAAGGCAAACTAAGGAATCACCTCGTCGATAAAGGGGAATGGCAAGAACCAAGGCATGCATGCTCAAGGTAATCAATCCATCTGGTAACGCTAACTGTAATACCATATCAGCACCAGTACTTCTAATCGCAACAGTATGGTTAATTTATGTTTGATAAAACATGACGGTGATATAGTTAAACTAACCTTTTAATTATCGGACAGTTTTGCCAAAAATAGCAAAACTGTGCCAAAATGTTTTCCAAGTAGGGGATGTAGCTCAAATGGTAGAGCGATCGCTTTGCATGCGATAGGTAGCGGGATCGATGCCCGTCATCTCCACGAGCCGTTTCCTCTCAAACTCCTTCTCTTTTGGTATACTGCTCATCCTCTTTTTTTAACCTCTTTTACGTTTGTGATCCATGTTTTCTCTTTGGCCTTTCGTAGAGGCGCGTAAAGATTGCTTTTTTGGTGTGGCGTTAAGAACAACGATGCGATTGTAGAGATGGTGAAAACATGTGCACAAACATCCTTAATACATATATATATATATATATATACACCTCAACTCTTATGCATTGGATCATAAAAGTTGGTTTTTACACTCCTCAATACTTTCACAATTGTTTGTAGCTCTTTCCTCCTCTTCTCTCCCTCCAAGTGATCATCTTAAGCTCATGGCAAAGAGTCGCGATCACACTTGATTGAATGCACATCCTATATCATCCATAAGTCATGGTATAGTGTGATTGGATGCACATCCTATATCATCCATAAGTCATGGTATAGTGTGATTGGATGCACATCCTATATCATCTATAGGTCATGGTAAGAATCCTTTTGCCCTATATCTCTTTCTCATGCTCATGAGCTTCCCAAGAGAGAGAGAAATGGGACTTTGAGCTAAGGTTTTTCGAGCAAACAAAACACTCAAGCCAAGCTTGGGAAAATATAAGTCTCAATTTCAAAACTCACTTTAAAGACACATAAATGATAGTAGGCTAGTTTTGTAGGAATCCAATGCACTAAAGTGCAAGAATTGAGTTGTCTAAATCCATTGGTGTTTAAAATCATATGTTCTTATGCCCTATGAAATGAATGCTCATTATAATTAAATTAATTGTAGTTTGTGGTTCAGGAGCATTCAATACACACTTGCACAATTGATTTCTAAAATTATACATGCTTGTACCTATGGAATGAATGCTCACTATGCTCGAACTAGTTGTAATTATTTTTAAGGAAGTTCTAAGTACACAATCACATATGATAACACCTAAACCACTCTTAAATTTGTAGGACAAGAAGGCAAATAGAGGGTTTGATCCACGTATAATTAAAAAAGGAAGTTCCTTCATGTTGCTACTAGGTGCTCTGCACCTAGTTTCCTCTTGGTGCAAAGCATCGCGGCTAGCACTACCCACTAGCTTAAGTTTGGTGCTTCACCCCAAACTTTGAAGCACCAATGTTACTATTGGTTAACAATAGGCTATATTGTGGTGAGATGGGAGCTACTTCAAGATGTCATGCGAAATTAGATTCATGTTGTTGCCCAAAGATTGGTGCAACAGATCAAAGAGGAGATGGCATGGATAGAAATGTAACTTATCGTCTCCACCAATTTGTTGTATAGTTGCAATAGGAAAGAGTAAGTGTTGATTGAGCCAAATGCACAACATTTGGGACTTTGGACGGACTTCTATTGTTTCAAAAGCTATAATTCACTTCGACAACAATTTCTCACCTTGTCTCTTAACATTTTGCTCTAACTAACCAAGCATCGTTCTCTCGAAACCAAGAAAGCAATAACACAAGACTAGCTTCAAGGTGTAGTGAACTCATAAACTTGCCTTCTTGCATTGTAGTTCAAAAGCTTGAAGGCTCAAAGATCAACATGATCCAATACTGTCGCTCCTTCACATCCATCACTAGGCACACCAATCAATTGAGAAGCTAGTAGAGAAAGAAGACAATGAAGGGCTTCACCTTCCCTTGGTCCCTCACTCAACACACTTCTCACCACTCAATCACTCATTCACTCTCAATCATGGAGGCAAGTTGATAGAATAGAAGAAGAGAATTGAAAGCTTCAATAGTTGCACTAATAGAGCTTTCATAGCATGGATGCACCAAAAGGGTCATTACAATTGAGACCTTCCACCCTTATATATACACAAATTAGGGTTAGGGTTAGGTCACCTCTCTAAGATGGCACATTGTTTTAGGGTTAAAGTTTGCATCCCACTTTGTGTTTTAGGATTTTCACCACTGTAAATTAGGGTTTACGCCCTCCTTTGGGCATCTTACGCACTTTATGGGATCAAAATCAGTCAATCCTCATTACATACTTGTACCTTAGTCTAAATAGACCAAGCCTACACTAATCTAATCACAAATACATGTGCATAACCCATGCAACTATTGCAAGTGATAAATACAAAAGTGATTCTCTCCCCCCCCCCCCCCCCCCAAAATACATTCATGATAATTAGGTCTCCATGAGTACAACAATAATACAAAAGTGCTCAAAATAATACAACGAAGATCCACAAATTTATAATACTTTCAAAAAATAGTAGCCAGCACTTGCACTTTGACTTTTCTTTGGTCTTCTTTGACTTTAGCCTTCACAATATACTGTTAATGTTAGCCCCCTCCTATACAAGTATCAGTCCCATGGAACTCACGTCAAAGGTAGACGATGAATGTTGGGAACAATCATGGAAGAAGTAGTGCTCCTAATGGAGGAATAAATATTGCGGATGAAGAAATTTTGTTGTTGAAGAACAATGTGTCTAATGATAAAGACGTGGTGTTGAAGAAAATGCTGCTTCTACTGATGCCACAAATGATGTTTAGAAGATGTGGTTCAATGATGGAAAATGACAATAGCATGATGGATCAATAATGTCTTCACTAAAGAAGAAATCATGGAATGTTGGTGGGGATGTAGAGGCCACCAATGTTGATGGTTCTTCAGTTCTTCAAATAGGCCTTCACAAAAAAATCCTGCAAGCCAATGTGTGCTCTCCGTAAGATGTGTGTCTACTTACTTGTATAATGATTTGTGTGCATGCAAGTAGAATTGGGAGATGGGTTGGAACTCTAGGCAAGCCTTAAGTGTTGTCCCACACTTGAGGACCTAGTTGGTGAACTGTTATTATTTGATGTAAAACTCAGGGTGACAGGTCGTCTGTGCAAGCCCAAGATGTCATGCCATTGGTGCCTTGAGATTGTGTAGTGAAGAAAGGACTAAGGGATTAGAGATGGAGCCAACTGACCAAAGCTAATGGATGCACTTAACTTGAGGAGCCCTAGGTGTAGTGAAATGTGAGTGCACCTAACTAATTATGGAGCTTTTGCTCTCTCTCTTTTATTTTTATTTTCTATTTTTTCTTTCTTTTCTTTTCTCTTTTTAGTTCTTATTTTTTTTCGGTCTTTCCCTATCTCAAAGCATGGAGTTCTATACTGGAGTGCATCCATGAAGATGGAAGACTAAGTGTAGAACTATGAGGCACAATGTCTTGTTGTTGCTAAAGAACATTCACCTGTTGAAGATTTGTGTGTTTGCTAATGAAGCAATTTGCAAATCTTGTTCTAGAAGTAGAGGATCATTGTATGTTGTAGTTTAGGGATATTATAGATGAAGAAATTGGGATATTGGTATTGATGGCACTCAAACGTCTTTATCTTTGTGAGAGTCTCTCAGATGATCTAGTTGCCATGATGTTGCCATATCTTGGAATCTTCAAAGAAAGAGTATACTATTGATGATGTTTGCTTGAAACACGAAGTGCATTGCATTGCTATGTCACCTATTATTTGTCGGCATTCACTTGGTGAAATCTTGAGAATACCATGTAGTGGATGCAAAGTCAAAAGGTATAAATAATTATAAAGGCATTTTTTTTGCATTTCACTAGTTTACTGTGAGCAAAAGTTGGGATCTTGTACCTTGATCGAGATTGTCACATAAAACATAGCATTGTTTCAAAAGTCAGACGGTCTTTGGCTCTTGTTAATGAAACAAAATAAAAATATATACAAAGAAAAAAAGGTTAGTTATATGCAAGGGCCAATATTTTATAGTTTTTGGATCCACTAGTCATAGAAATTTGGATTCTACTCCGAGTTAACAAAAGCATCCAAGTCTGAATTATAGATAGTCCACAAATGTATGTAATCACATCATCAAGTAAGGATGGTCATCCTGCAGCAATTGGCAACGTGCAACTCCTCTTCAGTCAAAATCTTATCAAGTAATGGGTAGTATTTCAACTTTTGTGGCAATGCCATATGCCGAGCCACGATTATAGAATGCAAGGAAGTAGTCTCATAGTAGGTTGGATTATATTGAAGCATACCAACTATATGACACTGTTTAGTTGTTGTCATAAGATAACTGCCATCGCAAGCAATCTCAAGCTGATGAGAAAACCATTTCTACAAGAACCAACTTGAGGAATTGTAATTTTTCTCAAGTTCATCAAGTATTGATTGGTTTTGGAGTTTCGTCACACAAAATCATAAGAGGGAGTAAGTTGGCACGATTGCAATTGCTTACAAGAAAGGATTTTAGCATATTCATCTTGAACTAAGAGGCTTTTGTAGTAGAGGTGCTTACTCTCTTCCCAAGTGGGATGTCATTTGGAAGCAACTTGCATCATCTCATCATTAGCAATGCCTATATCAATCGTTGCAAATAACTTGGCATAAGGTAGTGAATATGACATCAAATTGGAGTAGCCATTTTTTTTCATAGGAATTGAATTACTTGGCCAAATGAAAAGCCAAGATGTTGAGTGGTCGACATGCAAGCAAAGGCTACAGAACAAAAGGAGGGTTAGGTTTAGAAGGGTTTGTCTAGAGGTGAGTCTTAGCAACCTCCTCTATGGAGCATCTTGGGGTTCAGTTGGCTCAACTTGGTTGAGCTAGCAATGTGGATTAGTAGGGATGTTAGTGGTTGTGGCCTCAGGGTTTGGAATTTCAAGCACAGTGCTTTTAGCCATTGTGTCATTGTCAGTATAAGTTTCATGTACATCACTCTACTTCACATCATGGGATGAAGAGTCATTTTGTGTGGTATTAGAATCAAAGGAAAGATGATGTGTTGTGTCATTCAATCTTGGGATAAAACAGTCAAAGAAATTGGGATTGTACTGTAATCAAGCATGGCCATCAAGAAGTTGTGGGTCATGTGTGAAGTAGAAAAGATATATAATGACATCAATCATTGTGTTTCTTTTTCCCAGTTGACTTGCAATGTGTAGCTCTTGCTCTAAAAGGAGTTTGTTACATAAGGGATCTAGTTTAGCAAGTTTAGAAATGTTGACACCGTGAACATTCGCAAGCACTCTTAGAGATGTAGGTGCTACATATGTTGGATCATTCTTGGCTAATGCTGCAATGTCTTCCCTGCTTGCCATGCCCCGCTTGGGGTGGAACACAAGAATCAAGCAATGCTTCTCTTGCTTTACCTTGGTCATTTTCTTCATGACTTCTCCTATGATTTTGCTAGATAACACCAACAAATTTGTGATTACTTTGACCATGTTAAAGGCCTTTCTAAGAACTTCTCATCCTCAAAAGTCTAAATTCCAATGTCAACATAAATATGTGCATGATTGAGTGAAGTCAATAGTGTTTCATCTAGTTCCCTAGAACTCTAATCTTGGATTGATCCTTTTGTTGCCACATATTTTCTAAAGCCTCCATGAGATATCTCTTAACTGGCTTTAAATGCACTAGAGCTTTTGGTTGACAAGAACAAGATTTATGAATCATGGGATTCATTGTACTCTTTGGGCTAGAGTTAGTATTCTGTTGTGAGACTAAAGTACTAGAGGCTTGGTCCTTAGCTAAAATGATAGGTTTGGTTGTAGCCAAGGATTGGGATCTTAGAATCCACATTCCTTGGACTTTGTATTTCAGCATGAGTAGCATCACTAGATAGTGATTGCTTTGTGTCCTCTTTTTGACTTAGTGATTGCTTAGTCATCGCTAGTTCCTCTTGTGGATTAGCAATTGCTTCAGATTGTTGCACTTCCAGAATTGTGGACATGGGCATCTCAAGAACTAGCTACTTAGTCACTAGCTTATCGGTTTGTATCTCCACAAGTATCTTGGTTCAGGACCTAGATTTGCATTTGGGTCTCTTTCTCTTTCTCTTGGATTTTGATGGTCAATGGAGGTGGCTTTGTGGGTGGTTTTAGCAACCAAATCCAACAATTTCCCACATAAAAACCTTGAGCATTTAGCAATTATTTGGAAACCCATTGCGGCTTTGTGCTGCTAGCTCTCCAATGATGCTTCTAATTATATGACATGGGTCTTCTATTCCTTCTAGATGCATTTCTATTTCCATCAACTTGCAAAGTTGTGGTAGTATTCCCAGTAGCTTTGGTCTTTCCTTTGATTCCAAGAGGATTTCTACTAAAAGGTTCTCTTTGATCCACTTTTTCATTGAGGAGTTCCTTTAGAAATCTTTGGCCTTTCGCCTTAGGTGTGTGGTTTGACTCTAAGATAGGTTTCTTGCCCATCTATGAAGAAGAGACAAGGTTCCCATTTTTGAAAGAAGTGACAATTTGGACATTTAGTAAGCTTAGTTATGCAATGTGCCACATAGTCCACATTGCACTTGGTTCCATGCTTGAAAGGTCTTCCATATATCCTAGCCCATATCTTCTTGGTTGGGAAGCACATAGAAAATAATGGGTAGGCTCTTAGTCTCTATAGTCTAAAGAATCTTGCATCATCCTAAGTAGGAATAAAATGATCCCCCATAAGGTTTGATGATTGCATTTGGAACTAGTTCCGGTTGACCAATCACAACCCATACATCATAAGTCATGAGTTGTAAACAGAATATTTGTCAATGAGAGCTTAGTCATATTGTCAATGAATAGATGGATGGGAATGTTTCTCTTTATTGTTGAATCCAAAGATTTTAGGAACTTGTAGACCTACGGCCTAGCCTACTATGAGGCACATCATTTGAGTCTTAGACTTTGAAAAGCCAGATGGCAAACTTATCAACTCTTCTTGCAAAGTCAAGTTCTTATGTGCATTTTTGTTCTTTTGAATCTCTAGAATGATGTGAATTCATCTTGCTACTCTTGATAGCTTACCCTTGACTTGTTGTGTGTTCTATGCCTAGGTGTGGAAATGATTATTGTGGTTATGCACTATGATCCTAAATGTCCCTAGGTGATATTAATGTTTGTTTCTTAGGTGCTAGGTGTGCCAAGCCCTTATTATGTGACAAAGTGTCTCATAGACTACTTTTCTTAGTGAATTCCTAAGGTATTTAAACGATTCTTCCAAAAAAATCATTCCAAAACATAGACTTTAAGACACTTGAGGCACTTTGAATATATAAGAGTGAGATGTGCAAAATTAGGCTTTATTTTTTTCAAACAATATGCATGTGTGCAAAAATTCCTAAAACCATCACAATCTTGTCAAGATAACCTTAGAGGAGTGGAGGTACGTGTACGTGGGAGTGGGATTATATGTGGGAGTGAAAAATGGTGCAAGTCCTATGTAGGTAGTGCAATTGCAAAGTGTAGGGTGCAAGACCAGGTGGTGCAAGTCTAAGGTGGGTGGTACAAGTGGTGCAAACCTAGGTAGATAGTGCATGTGGAAGCCTAGGTGGTGCAAGTGGTAAGTGTAAGTAGGTAGTGCAATCCTAGGTGGTGCAAATGCAAGTCCTAGGTGGGTGGTGAAAGTCATGAGGGTAGTGCAAGTGGTGCGAGTGTAAAGCAAGCTAGGTGGTGCAAGTGTTATATGGGTGATTAGATGTGTGAGTGTGTGTGAGTGATTAGATGTGTGAATGATTAAATTAGGGTTTATGGGTGTGAGTGTGAGTGAATGGTGGTATGAGTGAACTATCAATGTGAGTAAACTTTCAGTGTGAGTATGAACTATGATGATGGTGATCATCTAAAGGAACTTTGAATTTAGGTACAAAGAATCCTAACTATCAAATAGCAATAAGAAACAACCAACCAAACAATGAAACAGCGGTCATGTATTGTTGAAATATTTGCAATCACACCTACTTTTTTCCCTTTGTGAGGAGCAGTGAGGGCTCATGACCAGATTCCCATATGCATAGTAGGAGAAAGCACCACTCAAATCCTATAAAGCATAGTACTTGCACTCTTTTTCTAATGCAATGATGGTACTCTTTCTTTCCAGTAAAGTGTCATGTCACTGTCAATACACAAGATTGTGTTTATGAATCCAAGTCTCAAACCTAGAACCTAATTCACTTGTGTAACAATTTGTCCTTGTCAGGGTCAATGTCTTCATGAGTTTCCTTTTCCTCTTTCAACCTCCATAGCTTTTGCATCTGCCATGCTCTAGATCCCGCGTATTTTAACACGGTATCAGAGCTCAGCTGAGCATGGCTTAGCTCATTTTAGTAGATCTTCACCTCTGGTCCATCTCTACTCAGCTTAGTCTCAGTCTATGAGCTCACTTTCCATCTCCACCTTCAAGCTTGCCTTCATGGCTGCCATAGCCAACAACACCCTTTCAGATTGAAGCTCTTGTATCTCACTCCACAGGCCAAATCTTACCAAGATTCCTTCTGGAAAAGTGTTCCCCCACTACTGATGCTTCTTTGTATTATCTCAGAATTTGACGTTGCCTCATCCACCACTTAGCATTGTCAATTTTCTCAGGTTCTGTTCTGTGGCCTCCATAGCTAGATAGGACCTATTGCACTTGGAGCTTTCATATCTCATCATAAAGCTCATATCTTTGGAAGTTTCCTTCTAGAGATTGTGCCTTTGCTCAGGAAGAAGATTCCTATCACCAGACACCTTGACATTGGCCACTCCAAAGCCCAGCATTGACAAATTTTTTGGTCGCTATCCAGAATGCACCTGCTGTCGTTCATCCTATTGCTGCCGTCGCTACAGGTCGCGATGTTGACGATCACCATAGGGCATTGATAGTCCATCATTGAAGCTTCATTTTGATTTTATTTTTTTTTGAAAATGATCCACTATAGCTCCCAAATTAGCAAAAAACCAAGGCTGGGTCAAAACCCTAATCCAAGAAGCCATAGCCAACTTTATTGAAGCTCAAAAATCTCATCATTTTCTCTCTTCTGCCACTGGAACAACCCACTGCCACTCTAATCTATTGCCCTAGCATTAAAACAAGAAGGGGAAGATTCAGATTTGAAAGAACTTGAAGGATTTTGTAGATTTGGAAGACTCAAGGAAGAAACATAGTGTCCATTGGCACTCATTTAGTGCTCTTAGCACTTGTGTCTTTTAACACATCTCAACCAACTCTTCTACTGCTCAAATATGATAAGTCTAAACTTGATTTGCTGCTATTCTCGTAAGTCTAAAATGGGCAAAGACTCTCCAACTGCTCACTTCAAAGGAGTCGGGTTTCACACCTGGCAAACCCGCATCAAACTCATCGTGATGAAGAAGGGCCTTTGGGACATTACCACTGGAAAAGAAAAGAAGCCTTGTGATGTGGATCTTGCTATCACTTGGCAAGAGAACGATGATAAGGCTCACGCCATTATCAAACTGGAGCTAGACGATAGCTATATCTACCATGTGGATAACTGTGAGACCTCATAAGATACATGGAAGAGACTTGACACTTTGTTCAATGCATAGTCTAAATCATCAAAGCATGGTCTCCTGATTTAGTTTTTTAGGCTTGAAATGAAGTCCAGCACATCACTTGCCACACATCTAGATTACATGGAAGGACTTCTAACCTAACTTGCAGGAATCAACATTAAAATGGAAGAAGATGTTTGCATTGGTGCTCTACGTAAAATTTTGCGTCCCGAATATAATAATATATCAACAACTTTAATCAACATGCCAAATCTTGAACTTGTTGATATCCAAGCATCACTGTTAGAGAAGGAAAAGAAGCTAAAAACTAAGGAAGAACCAAGCACCTCTAGAAATGAACATGCATTATATGTTGGCAACATATACAAAGGCAAGAAGGATCAGCTCTTCTGTGACTTCTGCAAAAGGAACGGACACATTGAAAGTTCTACCACGCCAGAAAGAGGTCCCAAAAGGCCTATCTAGTTGCAGTCAAAGAAGAAGAAGAAAACGGAACAAAGGAAGAAGAAGACCACCAGAGAAGGACAAACCTCAGCAGTCCTTCTATTCATATAGACTTTTTTAGTTTTGTATTTCCTAGCCCTAATGCCTCAAACATAAACTTGTAAACTCCTCATTTAGCCTTGTACTATAGCCTCTGTACACTTTGTGAGGCCCCTGCTACAGCCTCTGGATGTCCATCATATTTGTGGTACCCACACTTAGCCTTTTTCTACCACAGCCTCTAGTGTTTTGCCATGTTTATGGTGTGCCCACACTTTGCAGGTGTTGCTTTCACTAAAGCCTCTATACACTTTGTACTTCTAGTTGTGATTGAGGAGGGGTGTTGAAATATTTGCAATCACACCTACTTTAGTCCCTTTGTGAGGAGCAGTGAGGGCTTAGGACTAGAATCCCATATGCACAGTAGGAGAAAGTACCACCACTCAAATCCTATAAAGCATTGTACTTGCACTCTTTTTCTAATGCAATGATAGTACTCTTTCTTTCCAATAAAGTGTCATGTCACTGTCAATACACAAGATTGTTTTTATGAGTCCAAGTCTCAATCTTGGAACCTAATTCACTTGTGTAACAATTTGTCCTTGTCAGGGTCAATGTCTTCATGAGTTTCCTTTTCCTCTTTCAACCGCCATAGCTTTCGCATTTGCCATGCTCTAGATCCTGCGCATTTTAACATGTATTTGATTCTTGCATTGTGTGTTTTGAGTTTTTTTAAAGTTTTGATCACTTCCCTTCAATGCACATACAACCAAAGAACTATGATAAGCATAATGCACGTTCAATCTACAATAGTACAACACAAATTATTCATGTAAGAGAAGTTTGAGTTTTGATCTTTTTTGCCTTGTACTTTTGTGTTTTGTGTTTTGTGAGTTTTGTTTTTTGAGTTCCGCTCACTCTTCTTCCTTCAATGCTCACATTGTTAATTATCCATAATAAGAAAGTTGCATCTAGAACATTGATACATAGATTGGCCAAGTAAAAAGAGTCGAGTTTTGAGTTTTGAGTTTTGAGTTTTGCATTTTACTTTTTGTGTTTTTGTGTTGCTTTCACTTCAATACACAGACAACCCAACAAGCATGAAAAGCATAATGTATCTTCAATCCACAAAAATGTCACATTGTTTGTTTAAGTAAGAAAAGTTTGAGTTTTGAGTTTTGTGTTGTGTGTTTTGCATTTTTGTGTTGCTTTTGCTTTAATACACACAGAACCCAACAAGCATGACAAGCATGATGTATCTTCCATTCACAAAAATATCACATAGTTTGTTTGAGTTCTGAGTTTTGCATTTTTGTATTTTGTATTTTTTGAGTTTTGTTGTGTTTTTGAGTTTGAGTTTTGTATTTTTTCCTTCCCTAACAATTCCTATTGTGCTTCAATCTTAATCCAATGAACTAGTTGCTTTCATTTCGACCTTCCTAACCTAGCTGAATGGGTCTCAAAATGCTAGCCACAAACATGGACAATTGGCACCCCATCCATCCCATCCACGCCAATGCATATGCCTCCTATTCTACCACAGGATAGGAGTATGAGAACCTCGACAATTGTCCCATCCTCGGTCCCAGTAATGGAACCAAAATATTGAGCCAAATACACACAACAATCAAGACTTTGGACTTGTTTCAGAATATACAACTCATTTTGGTGACAATCTCTCACCTTGTCTCTCAATACTCTGCTCTAACTAACCAAGCATCCTTCTCTCAAAACCAAGAAAGCAAGAACACAAGACAAGCTTTGAGGTGTAGTGAACTCATCAACTTACCTTCATGCATTGTAGTCCAAAAGCTTGAAGACTCAAAGATGGTTTCATGACCATGATTTACACGATCTAATGTTGTCATCCTTCACGTCCATCAACAAGCACACCAGTGAGTTGAGAAGCTAGTGGAGAAGAAGAAAAAGAGAAAGAAGACAATGAAGAGCTTCACCTTCCCTTAGTCTCTCACTCACTCTCTCTCATTCACTCTCAACAATGAAGGAAAGATGATAGAATAGAATAAGAGAGTAGAGAGCTTCAATGGTTGCACTGATAGAGCTTTTCTAGCATGGATGCACCAAAAGGGTGATTACAACTAAGACCTCCCACCCTTATATAGACACAAATTAGGGTAAGGCTTAGGTCACCTCTCTAGGACTATGCACATTTTTAGGATTAGAGTCTGCATCCCACTTTGCGTTTTAGGGTTTGTACCCCTTTTGCATCTTAGGGTTTCCACCACTGTGAATTAGGGTTTGCGTCCTCTTTTGGGTATCTCACACACTTTGTCGGATCTAGGCCGATTAATCCTCATTAAATGCTTGTATCTTAGTCTAAATATACCAAGCCTACACCAATCTAATCACAAATACATGTGCACAACCTATGCAATAGTTGTAGGTGTGACAAATATAAGTGCATGTGACAAATACAACGTGTACAAGAGTGAGCTGAACTCTCACAAAATAATACATCTATAATAATCTGATGTCCATGAGTACAATAATAACACATAAGTTCCCATAATACAATAAAGCTCCACAAAATTATAATACTTCAAAAAAATAGTAGTAGACACTTGCACTTTGACTTTACTTTGACCTTCTTTGACTTTAGTCCTCACAAAATACTGCTAATAGAAAGAGCAATTCAAACTCACTATTTTATACTATCATGGAAGCCAAGTCCATTCCAATTCATGTCCACCTCCAAGATGGCCATCTTTATCTATATGGCACTTGTGTGCAAGAGGGTGGCCTACTACATCATTGACCCTCTCACCACCCTCAACAGCCTCGGTCCCATCCTGAGGACTACAACTACCCCCCTCCAATATCCCCACCTTCACATGCCCCATACTTGCTAAATAACATTTACTACTACATTGACATGTTCGGCATCAGTGTCTACCACTCCCTCCTAAACATATAACAAAAAATTCTCTCTCTCTCTCTCTCTCTCTCTCTCTCTCTCTCTCTCTCTCTCTCTCTCTTGTCACTAGCAATTGCAGATGCATGGGTGGGTTGTGCACGACAGTCCTAATCACATGGGCAAGTTGGGGACCACCAAGCTTCAAGGGGAGCTCCCCATGCTTTACAAAGGGCTTTCATATATGCTAGGTATAGTAGATTTTGTGTGTGTGTGTGTGTGTACCTGCGCTCATTTTTCCATGTCTATATGTATATTATAATGTATTTATATATGTATTAATGTATATATAATAACATACACACACACACACACACACATGTATAACATATGCACTTATTCATAAATGATTTTAACACAATTAACATATACATTTAATGTATACATATACATATTATTACATATATAATACCACATGTAATTATATATTATACAAATATATTATGTAATATATATGTAACATATTAGAAAATTAACATAGTATATATATAAATATATATGCATTATACATTTAATTTATAAGTTATTTATATATTTTATTATATATTAATAAAATATATGAGAGTATCCAAATTTATATTAATATGATAATATATTCAATTTATTGTACTAAAAATAAACATTAACACATCTATATATTGATTTTATATGATAATATACCTAAATAATTATACCTAATACATTAATTATCAATAAGGGTAAATACATTAACTTGGAATTTAACATATTAATGATTACTAATCATAAAACATATTAATTATAAATGATAACTATGTTAACATGTATTAATTTAACATTAATATATTAATTATAAAACTTATGTAAATTAAAATTTATTAAAATAAATTATATTTCTATAATATGAATATGTTGATTATTATACGTAATGTAATTAATTAATCTTAATTAGAATAATTTATAATATATAAAATTACTATCAATATTGATATAATAATAGTAATAATAAATGCATCTCCCTCTATGTTTGTGTGTGTGTGTGTGTGCATTGAAGCTGCCCAAACCACTAATGATTGCCGCCGATTGCTAATCACCACTTATTGTGTACCACTCACCACCATTGATACTAGTGCTCATCTTGCTGCTGAACTTGGCCTTGTTTATGCGTTCATTTGCATGTCTTTGGTTGTGAGGCTTTCTACCATGTTCCAAAGGACAAGTACAATAAGTTGGATCCTAGTCAATGAATGCATCTTTCTTAGTTATGGGGATGTAGGTGATATGGGCTATCGCCCTATGGGATCCATAGGCTCAGAAGGTCATCCACATCCATGATGTTGTTTTCCATGAGGAGAAAATACATAAGTAGTTTAAGCAGATAGTTGAGGTATATAGGGTGATATTTCAAGAGAAGCTTTCTGCTTCTATATAGTGAACTAGGCAACCTACAACAGTTGATGCCCTCCATAGACAATGCTACGGAGACAGATGATGGTGAGTCTCTTACTTAGGATAAGGCCATACACAGAGGTGATAGCAAGTCTTGGAAGAGGGCCATGCAATTAGATTATGACTCATTACAAAAAAAACATATATGGGCTTCAGTTCCTTTGCCTAATGAAAAGCGTGCTTTGCCATGTAAGTGGGTGTACAAGTTGAAGAGTATTCTTGGACACCCGAAGCAGCATATAAGGCTAGATTGGTTACAAAGTCTTTTAATTAAGTAAGAGAATAGTGTTGACTTCAATGAAGTCTTCTCTCATGTAGTCAAAATGACTACCCTATGATTGGTGTTGGTCTTGGTTACATAGTAAGATTTGGACCTTTATCAAATGGATGTAAAGATAACTTTCTTAATGGAGGCTTACATGATGAGATTTATATGTACTAGCCTAAGGGCTTTGAGGAAAAAGGACATGGGATAGGCCTCATATATTCTTGGGATGTGCATCACATGTGCAAACACTTTAAGGGGCTCCTTTACTTATCATAGAACGAGTACATTCAGAAGGTTCTTGGGTGGTTTCATATGCAAGAAGTTAAGCCTATTGGTTGTCCTTTACCTTCTCATGTGAAGGTAAGTTAGGCTGATTATCCGCAATGTTTGATGAGAAAAAGGTTAAGATGGCCAAGATCCCTTATACATATGTAGTGGATAGTTTGATGTATGCCATCATAGCCACAGCTTGACATAGCATTTGTAGTGGGGGTTGTGGCATGCTATATGGATACACCTAGCATGCAGCATTTGGATGCCATGAAGGGTATCATGAGGTACCGTAAGGGCATTGCAGATATCTGCATATATTATGGTGGCTAGGATATAAGAGTCATGGGGTACATTGACTTTGAATATGCAAGACATGCAGGCAATAGGAAGTCAACCACCTCTAGTTATGTCTTCACCTTTGTTAGAGGTGCTATTTCTTGGATGTTCAGGGTGCAGAAAGCCCAACCCTATCTACTATAGAGGCATAGTATGTTGTAGTCACCATTGAGACTTACAAGGAGGCTCTCTAGTTAAGTCCTTTGGTAGTAGACCTTGGTATTATTGATGTGGTCCCTACATTTCATTTGGATTCTATGAATGCTATTCAGTTCGCCAAGAATTCTATGAGTGCTATTCAGTTGGCCAATGACAAAGCACATTGAGGTGCATTATCACTTTATCAAAGAGGTCATTGAGGACAACTCCATTGAGCTTGTCAAGATCTCAACTAACCAAAATCCTGTAGATTTGCTCACTAAAAGTCTCTCAATGGAGCATTTTGCCTTTCTTAGGAAGTTGATGGGCACTAGACAAGATGAGGTTTTCTCTCATTCTATTGTACTTTATATACATTTGTACTTTGTCACTTTTTTTTCTTATTCTCTCCTCACTAGAGACACATTCATCTTTAAGTGGGAGGTTATTGGGGATAAAGGCACCCTATACACTACAAGTGGCAAGCGCCCATTGTGTGGCTAATGAATAAGGAAAGGCCAGTCATACATGGTGACTATTGGAGTTTCCATATCTCTCTCTCTCTCTTCATCTGCCATAGCTTATACATCTATTGCTTTTGCTAGCTCGTGCTCCCACTCGAGCTTGTCCCTTCAAAAGCAATAGAAGTATGAGTAGTAGTTCTACCTCACATGTAGTCCAAAATGAGTAGCACCACATAATAATGAAGACACTAGGGAGTCAACATGATTTTAGGATAGCTTTAGCTCAACTTTTCACCAATATTTTACAATAGCTTAGTCACAAATAATGGTTAACCTTACTTTAACCACATTGAATGGAGTAGCTAATAGACTAAGCAATAGGCACATCTTCCATTACTTGGAACAAGGGCCATTGGATCTCATTCTTCAATAATATCATTGTTCTTTAAAGGAGTGATCTAGGTAATACCATGGTCATCTATGAATCCATACCTCTAAATGCTTTAATATATTATATTAAATATTTGAAAAAAGAGATAAGAGGGAGAGAAAGTATAACAACAGAGAGTGCAAGTACAAGAATTAAAGAAAGTGACTTTTTTATTCATGAGATAAGATGCCTTTATATATGCTTACACAAAGGTGGTTTAGAGTAGAAATATTGATAAGTAGCTTTCAATTAGTGGTTTCTAGGTGGATAAGGTAGGCATGGCTCACCCTCGGCTCTCTTGCTCAAACTTTGCCATGATACCACAATCTGTTGTGAAGCACATTTTGTCAATATGCTCCACACAAAAATGTCGTCCGCGTGATCACACCACATTGTATATTTTGTATTGTACTTTGAAACAGTTAATTAGTTGTCACATATAAAATCTAGATATGATAGCTTATAAAACATGTGGTCACCTTTGGACTACATCCCCTTGAGAATTCCCACTCCTCAATAGAGATCTCCACCCCTTCGCAAGAGGTTTGCAAACAAAGCTCCATGCAACCATTGTATAGACATAAACCATGACATCTCCTCCATGCCCTCACGATATCGAATTAGTCCATGGCACGTACTACATTGAAATTCGGATCACGCTTCTTCCTGATCTTTCATGTCTTGCTCGTATCTAGCGAGTTATGTCTCCATAGAGGCATGGTGCAACATACAAAAACGATTCACTTTCTCCTCCATTGTAGCATCCATCCTTTTTTCTGTCCCATTTCCAACCACCACATCTCCAGTCACTCTATCATCATCCTTTAGCGACCAGAGCATATTGTTGTCTCGATCCACTATTGGTAGCCATTATGAAATATGCATTAATTCCTCAAACACCAACCAACCTTCAACCATGCTACCTTCTGGTTGAACTCGTTGTCCCACAAAGCCTTTCAGGGTTTTCATGAAGCGCTCCAAGAAGAACATCCATTGCGTATGGAGAGGTCCCACAATCTCTACTTCATCTATAAGATGCACCAAGAGGTGGGTTTGTATCGTGAGCATACTGGTGGGTAGGTACTTCTCAAAGAGATAGACCATCTCCACTACTCCCCGCCTTGCGGATTCAATAGAGGATGTCTTTCCTCTAATTTGTATGCCAAGTCTCCAGTTCACTTAAGGATCCGGTAAGGGCGATAAAACCTGTGGGCAAGCTTATTACAAGATCCATCTTTTAATGTAGAGTACTTGGACTTGGGCACCTTCAGTAAGACCAACTCTCCTTCTTGGAAATCTAAAGGCCACCTCTTCTCATCAACATATATCTTCATTTGGTATTGAGCTTTCTTAAGATTCATCTTGCATTGCTGAAGAAGGGTTCACATTCTTTCTAACTCTTCCTTCCTATGAGGATTGATCCTTTCATTAAAGATTATTGTGAGTAAAGGTACCTTGTAACCATACAAAGCCTCGAAGGGTGAAACTCCAATACTAGCGTGGGTAGAATTGTTATAAGCAAACTCAGCCAAGTGTAACCAAGAATCCCATGAAGTTTGGACATCATAGCAGAAATGGCGAAGATAAGTCTCCAACCATTTATTGACTCTTTTTGTCTATCCATCAGTTTGTGGATGATAGGCTGTAGATGGAGCCAATTTAGTGCCCATAGATGTAAATATCGCCTGCAAAAGGTTACTCATAAATTTTGAGTCTCTATCATGAACAATCACCTGCGGTAATCCATGTAGTCTAAAGATTTGCTCCATAAACTGACTGACCACTTGAGAAGCAGTAAACTGAATCTTGGTTGGAATAAAATGGGCTGCCTTGGCGAGTCTATCTACCACCACATATATACTATTCCATCCCTTCTTGGTAGTAGGCAAGCCAGTAATGAAATCTATAGTAATATGAGTTCATTTACCTGTAGGAATAGGTAATGGCTGTAACAAACCTCCTAGCTTATGGATGCTGTCCTTATTCTGTTAACAAGGCATACACTTCATGACAAAGTCCTTGACATCTTTCCACAGTCCTTTCCAATAGAAACTTTTGCTGATCATGTCATAGGTCTTGAAAACTCCTAAATGTCCGGCTAAAGGCAAAGAATATAGTTCCTCCATAATTTTCCGTGTAAAAGAAGATGTAGAAGGAATAACAATCTTGCCTTTCAACCAAATAATGCCATTTTTGAACTGATAATGCAAGTTTTCTTCCATAAGACCTTGCTATAATTTTTAAAAAATATGGCTGAATTCTTCATCCAGAAAATAAGCCTCCTGTAATTCTTCAATCCAATCATTATGCAATTCAGTCATAGGTGAAACTTTGCAAGCCCACATACGAGAAAGAGAATCAACCACTATATTGTCTTTGTCCCTTGTATGAGTGATGTCAAAATCATAATTCTGTAGTGTAGCTACCCACGCACATTGCTTAGGAGTAAGATTGGACTGAGTAAGGAAATACTTAAGAACCCGGTGATCACTGTGTACTCTGAATCAGCTGCCATAGAAGTAATAGTGCCACTTCTTAATTGCATGCAAGATAGCCAACATCTCTTGGCCATAAACATTCATGGCCATTTCTTTATCTGTAAGCTTATGGGCAATCACTCCATGCTCCTGTAACAAAACAACCCCAATGCCACGGCCACTAGCATCACACTGCATAGTAAATTCTTTGGAGAAGTCCGGGCATACTAAGATAGGAGTAGAGGTAAGGAGTCCTTTTAACTGGTTGAAGCTACTATCTGTAAGAGCATCCCAAAAGAAAGCCTCCTTCTTCAACCTATCAGTCAAAGGAGCTGCAATGACCACATAATGCTTGATGAATCGGCGATAGAATGAAAATAAACCAAGGAATCTTCTAAGAGAAGTAGTAGTAGTGGGTATTGGCCAATCTTTTATACATTGCACCTTCTTGGGATCAGCCTGTATTCCTTTTTCACTGACAATATATCCCAAGTATTCCACTTCAGTCTGCATGAAAGAACACTTCTTCTCCTTAGAAAAAAGCCTTTGATATCTCAATACATCAAAAACCCTCCTCATATGTGCCAAGTGATCCTGTAAAGTCTTATTGTAAAGCCTGTGATATCTCAATACATAAAAAACCCTCCCCATATGTGCCAAGTGATCCTGTAAAGTCTTACTATAGATCAGAATATCTCAATACATCAAAAACCCTCCTCATATGTGCCAAGTGATCCTGTAAAGTCTTACTGTAGATCAGAATGTCATCAAAGAACACCAAGACAAACTGAAAGAGGAAAGGTTGTAAAATCTTATTCATCAGGCTCTGGAAGGTAGCTCGAGCATTTGTAAGCCCAAATGGCATCACTAAGAAATGATATGGCATCACTAAGAAATGATAGAGCCCTCGATCAATCCTAAAAGCAATATTGACTTAATCACCCTCTCGCATGCGAATCTGATGATACCCTAACCTCAAATCAATCTTTGTAAAGAATCAAGCCCCCTTGAGCTCATCAAGCAAATCATCAATCCTGCGTATCGGATACCTGTTCTTCATTGTAATCTTATTAAGATCCATGTAGTCAATGCACATTCTGAAAGATCCATCCTTCTTTTAGACTAACAGAACTGGAGATCCATAAGGTGAAGAACTTGATTCAATGAATCCCATCTCAAGAAGTTCCTTGATTTGCTTGGCTACTTCCTCTCGTTCACACTTTGATAATCTGTAAGGTGGCTTATTAATTGCCTTTGAGTTGGGCTCCAAATCAATGGGGTGATCTACTACTCTCTTGAGAGGCAATGAAGTAGGCATCTCAAACAAATCCCTATACTCCTCAAGAAGAGTTGTTAAGGCTGGATGGTTTGCTGAATTATTGGGCTGATCTTGCATCTCTTTATTCAAATGCAAAACAAATATTTGTGAGCGCCTCTTGTACTCCCTTTGAGTTGTTGAATAGTAATAAGCTGAAAATCTGATCTACTAGGAATTCCCTGTAAATGGATGAATTGTCCATTGAAGATAAACTCCATATACAACTGTGAGAAATCCATAGTGATCTTGCCTAATGTCATCAACCAATCATAACCGAGTACGATGTCTATAGGCCCCATTTCCAAGCTGATCAGGTTTACTTTTGCTTCAAAATTTTCAGCCAGTTGTAAAGAAACATGTGGGCATATCTGTGTGCTGATTTCCTCTTCACATTGGCCATTTGAACTCTAATGGGCTGATGTAAATCTGTGGGAATACAATTCAACTTGTCCATGATGGACTTATTCACAAAACTATGGGTACTGCCACTGTCTATCAGAATGAACACTAGCTTTCCACAAATGTTTCCCTTCATACGGAGTGTATTAGGGCTCTTAGATCCTATCCAAGCATCCATGGAAATAGAACAATTAGTGGCAGCAAGTGGCTCATGACAATTCCCACTTGGATCAAAAGGAACACTTCCACGTGGATCAAAAGAAAAAGAGTCGGTTGGATCATAGAAATACTCTTGCCCAACTTCTTCCTCAAGATCTTCATGTTCAGCATTAAGTGCAATTGCATTAACTTCATCCATCTCATCTTCAAAATCCTCAAAGACTAACATACTCTGAAGCTTGGGTTTGACATTTTTGTATACACACTTTGAGGTATGTTCAGGTGTATACTTTCCCCCACACCTGAAACATAAGCCTTTCTCCTTTCTTTCTTTGTAAAGATCCATAGTAATAGACTTAGGATTCATGTTGGTTGAAATGGATTTAGGCTTGTTGTCCCCTTGTTTGAAGTCAACTCTAGGCCTATTTGATGTCCTGAAATTACTTTGAGGTCTAGAAGCATTGAATGGTGGATAAGTTGGTACCTGTAAGCTCCCATTTGGCACATGATTGCTGCCATAAGTGCTACCAACTTGCCCTTGTTTAAAAAAGACCTTGGTTGTCCAAAACCAAGCTGAAATGAAGATTCTCTTCTATATTTTCTTCCATAGCGCTCCACAAGCTCAATAGCCTTAAAAAGGGAAGTAGGGTTTTGTGCCATGACATCAGCTGATAAAGATGGCTCTAAACCATACATGTACCTATGGAGCTTAGCCTCATCACTGATACTTTCTACATACATGGTTAGGTTGAGAAATTGGTTAGTGTACTCTCTTACACTTAGGCCTCTTTGTTCCAAACCATACCATCTCCGTGCCAATTTCTCTTTTTCAAGAGGGGAGAAAAATACTTCAGCCATAAGTGCCTTGAAAGCTTTCCAATTCTCTACAAGTATGTTTTCTTTTTTTATATACCTCCACCAGGTATGGGCAAATCCCTCCAAATTCAAGGAAGCAAAATGAATCTTCATGTTATCATTTTTAGGGAATATGTCAAAGTAGGATTCCATCTTAGAGGTCCACTCCTCTAAATCAAATGGTGAAGATGACTGACCATTAAATTTGGCTAGAACAATCTTGTCCTTTAGCTCTCTTTCATGGAATGGTTGCTATCCCAAAATAGATTGATCATGAGTATCATGCATTGAACTCCCAAATTGAGATGGAAATCTCCCAATAGGTGGCTGAGAACCACTATGCAATCTTCTTGTTGGTAGATGACCCCTAGGAGTTTGAGTATTCAGCCCAAAAGCTTGAGAGTTAGCTCCATTCAAACTGCCCAAATAATCATCATGCCTTTGTGAAGCCTCACCTACTTCATATTGGCTATTTGGGATGCCTCTTCTTCCAATAATCCCATGACCATGACCATTTTGGTTACATGGCTGAAGTGGGACTGAAGGCTCATTGTTTGAATAAGCTTTCTCCTTAGCTTCTTTAAATCCCATTTGCATTTGCATCCATTGGGAGAACTGTGCCATAATTTGAGCATTAGCTTCCACCAACTTATCAATAGAAGCCTTCGTTTGAGTTGTTGAATCTACTATCTTCTCAATGGAAGACTTTGTTTGATCAGTAGACAAAACCATTTGCTCCATTCTTGATAATATGGCCTCATGACGTTCCCTATGTCTTTGTTCATGTATGCACAAGGTATTATTGAGTATAATAACTTCCCCTTGTTGTTGAGGCTCTTCAAGTCTCTCTTGAGGTGCATTATCCAACATGGAATCTCTGATTTTCTGAGCATAATAATCTTGGACCTTATATTTACCCTTATGTCCTACCATAATAGTGTAGTCATGTAGTACCCCCTGTCAAAAAAATGGCTATAACTTTTGCTAGGAATGTCTAATTTCAAATTTTTTTAGTTCAAATCAAAACCAAGAATGCCTTCTTCGAGATGAGATATAGCATACTATAACAAATTTAGGACAGAAAATTTTGCAACTCAATTTCTGAGTCTGAACTGTCCAAGCCTACACCCTGTTTTAACATGTAAGTGCCATGTTTTGACCCTGTAAGGTAAGATAGTAACCCCAAATGGTTACCAAACCCTGTAGAAGGTTGAATAGGACCTGTGGGTACCCTGTAGTACCTGCACTTGTACTTCAGTAATGAAGGGTGTACCTGTAACAACCTGTAAATGCCATGTAGCGCCCTGTAAAATCCCTATTTTACCCTGTTTTGATCCTGAAGATACTTGAGCCTTTGGAAAGTCTTCAATCTTCAATTCTCCACTCGTTCTACCTGTGTGAGGGATAAAACGGCATGACAGGCTCCCTACACGGGCTCTAAATCACCCGGAGATGGGCAAAGTTCCCCTTGGGTCGATTGGTTGTACCCCTTCGGGATCTTTGATAGTGAGGGAGGGTCACCTCTCTTTTGTCTCACTATCTCCTGTGGCATCCACCTTTTTCCTCGATGGGTATATCATGGCAGTAGCATGCTAATCTAATCAATCAGCATGAAATGCATTTCTGAATTATTCATTCAGCTTCTTTCATGTGATGCAATTGTATAGAATTTTGCAAAACTGGATAGGATAAGGGTCTTACCAATGCAATTCAGTGACTCACTGATTGCTAGTACTTACCCTTTTACAATATTTTAGCTTGGGTAAAAGAATTCAGCCAATCAATGGATTAGAGTGAGCAAAATCATCAATCAATAGATTCAATCAATTGGATTCAAGTGTTATGCTGGAAATTTCAGATTGAAGCCTCTAATTCACTGATTAGAACTAATATGCATAGAGCAAACATTGCATTACATGAATGGATTGATTCAAGCAAGGGTTGGCTGAAACTTAATGGATATTATTCAATTCTTTAATCTCTCAATCAAATGGATTAAGCTCAGCAAATGGATTAATGAGAGAGATTAAAATCAGAGAGAAGTACCTTTGATATGGTTGATGATGACTTGATCAATCTTTATATGCTTGATAAAGCCTCCGATGGTCCAATGTTGCCAAAATAATCTTCAAGACTTGTGTATTCAATGATTAAGAACAATCTTGAAGCTTCAAATGCTTGAGATTGAAGCATTAAACCCGTTTCCCCCAAATTTTGGCTCCATGGAAGCTCTTGAGCTTCAATCTTTGACCAATCATGCTTAATCCTTGCAATCTGTTGAAGAATCCTTACTAAAATGATCCCACAGGCTGAAAAGATGAAAAATCTTCAAGAAATTGTTGAGAAATGAGAGCTTGGGTTGAAGCTTTCATGGCTGCCCATGGATTGTTCATGTAGGGTTTCAAGAGAGAGAAAGGATGAATAATATAGCCCCATTTTGGAGTCTACACATCAGAGAGTTGAAGTAATCACTACCAAAGACCATTTAGAAGCATCAGTGCTGAAGATTTGCTGAGGATCAATGAGAAGCATACTGAAAAAAATCAGCGCAAATTTCGGGGTGCTGTCTTGCACATGTGGTTGATCTTCCAATCCATAAAATGGTATGCAATCTGTTGCATTTGTTACCTAGAATGCCATTATACAAGCTATTGTTGAAGGAGAGCAAGGATCAATGAATAAGGAGAAGATCTCAACTGAAAAACTCCATGGAAGCTTGGCCAAAGCTTGGAGAAAGAGGAAAGGAAGACCTCTTTTGAAAAGTAACCACAGTTTAATCCCAAACTAAGCCCGGTTAACTCTCCTTTACCATAGTTATCTCCAATTTTGTATGAAATTTGATGATGACCTACCACTTTAGCCATCCTCCTCCATATCTGAACTTGGAGATCTC
Source organism: Lygodium microphyllum (assembly GCF_053477565.2). Taxonomy (NCBI): domain Eukaryota; kingdom Viridiplantae; phylum Streptophyta; class Polypodiopsida; order Schizaeales; family Lygodiaceae; genus Lygodium; species Lygodium microphyllum. The sequence goes on from NC_141160.1 coordinate 77,257,239, forward strand.
CAAATGTATTCTCTTACTAACTGTAGATGGTCTGCAGCACTCCACTAATCACTGTCTTGTATAGTACTTGTCTAAAATTGATTTTGATGGAGGAAAATAGGTCTGAAAAATAGAAGGAAAAATGGATCAAAGACCAATGCTCTGATACCACTTGTCAGAGAGAGAACTAGAGAGAGAAAAAGAGGAGAGAGAAGACTGCAAAAGAGAGAGAAAGACTGCAGGAAGAGAGAGAAAGAGAGTGACGAGGAGAGAGAAAGACTAGATTTGGAGTGAGAAAGACAGGAAAGAGAGAGAAGCCATGGAAGCTATGAGCAAGGTGGGAGAGAAGGACAATAATTGTATTAATGTGTCAAAAAGATATGAAAATTTACATGTTCTCTCCTTTTATACCAATGTCAGTGTGACATGGCATAATATTAATATTATTTTACACTAAGTCCTTATTCCTAGCTTCTTATAAAATGATTTGATGGACCCTCTTGGGAGGCTTCAATATCATTTCCTAGCCTCTCCCTTTAGGATGCTTGAGAACACAAGCATCTAGTGTACATCATCGAACCCAGTTGCAAGGCAAGTTAGGTCATATTCTTTCGAGTGTAATGTTGGATCCTCATCCAACATCCCATAAAATACTGGCATATTCCTATAAGGAGGAGGGCATTTAATCCTCTTCTTTGGGATCAACATTGAGTCATGAAAATCTTTGTATTCCTCTAGACTTAATACTAGCATGTTAGGATCACTACTCTCTTCCATTTCCACCTCTAATGGTGTGGAAGAGTCACTAGTTCCCTGGACTTCCCTTTTTACCAACTCACAAATCAGTCTAGGGAGTCCAACACTATGCAATAGGGAATCCCCATCACTAACTAGTGGTACTTTAGCAAGTCTATTTTCATCTACCACCACTTTACGAGAACCTAGGACATGTCCCAATAGAACCTTCCTTGTTGTTCACAATGGGTTTCCATACACATAGACATCATTCAATGCTTTATGGATCTTAGCAATTGCACTACAGTGTCCAATTGTGTCAAGCACTAGCATTGGATGTATTCTCATATCATAATCATCATTACTATTGTGTGAATATTAACCATTGTCATCACAATATTTTCATCTAGAAAGTCATCATCATTAGTGGATGATTGTGCCCTCTTAGCATCGCTTTTGCTTTCTAATGTTTTATCTAACTCCCATGGCATGTTAATCTCAAAAGTCACTCCATGGGTTCTTCCCCATAGTGGCCCAAACTCGAGCATGGTGTCACTTTTGAGCCAAAGGCTAAAATAACCGGCCACATGACCACAACCAAAAATCTCACTAAACCATTTAGGATCAATAGAGAATCTTTTGGGTTATGGGGATTTCTTAGACTAATCATCATGCTGATGATGACCAAGGCTTTAATCATCCCAAATTTAATATACATCGCTTCAATGCGACCCCCAATTAGAAACTAGAAATAACATGTCCTGATAGCCAAGGTTCAAAACACTACTTATTAGGGGCTCTTGGTAGACACACCACCTCTATTGGGACCTAAAATGGGAACGACACTAGATCTAAGGCTCTAGTCGGGCTTCTATGCTCAACAAAACACCCCACACCCTCATGACCAGGAGCGTCCAGAGGATACTTACACTACCCTAGCTTAAATAAGCGTTTGTATTGTTTATAGTTGAATGGATCCCTTCCAAAACTCCTCACAGGGAGCCCCTACATATATTGGTGTTATATACCACGTAAAAGTTCCATTCAAACATAAAGCACATATGATACATAGTCCTCTTTTTTAATCAATCATCCCAAGAGATAGAATCTGATCCTCACTGCACACTCCCCAAAGAAACCGATCACTAGCCCTACGGCTTGGAATACCTCACTCTCAACGTGGGTCAATGTTCATGAAGACAATTGCCATGCATCCAGGATGATAGCATGTGTTGAATGCAATGCTACTATGAATGATTCATAGTGCTCAACCATTTTTATTCATTTAAATTAGCATTGTGAGAGTGTAAAATTGATTTCATTCTAAGCATAATTACTACATTACATAGGGTGGTCAACATCGAGCATGCTCATGCTACTCAACCCTTTGATTCTCAAAACACACATATCTTATATGCAAAATGCATAAGAAGAAATCGGATTTAGCATGTAATTAGTACTTATTACCCATCCTCTCCCTATTGTTTAGGTTGTGCATCCGATGGTAGGTTTAGAGAGTGCTTTGATGTATTTTTCTTCATAAAGAGCGATGAACACTCACTTTAACATAAAGATAGGGCTAAAGTGAGGCTAAACCTCATGCCTCAACCCTATTATACATCCACAAACACATATATTATTTTTTCCTATTTTTAAAGTATAAAAATCATTTTTCTATTTTTTATATTTATTTATCAATCAAAAAATACTAATATCCTATTTTTTAATGTGGCTTGATTAGACGTACTGAGAATTATTTTTATCCCTCATTTCATCCCATGAGAATGCCATTGACAAATTAAAACCCCCAAAATCCATGATTTACCCTGAAATCGCAATTTTGTGGGTTTTTCCTGTTTATGGAAAAAACAACAGATGACTGATCCTTGCTAATTTTCTTAATTTTTGTCATTAAAAAATCATTGACAATCAAGATCAATCATTTTCAACCATTTGCAATCAAGATCTATCATAAAACTATGAAATTTATCACTTACTCATAAAATTGTGCTTTATCCCACATGTATCTCGTATTTGGAAGGCCGTTGTCACTCACTAACAACTACTAAGACTCCTCCAAACATCAATCTACACTCCATCATGTCTCAACATCATCTTCCAATCTAAATCTCTCAAATCAATCCACCTTCTTCTCTCATAGATTGAACCATAGAAACATGTGTCAAGAGGAGAGAGGAGAGAAAGATTGAAATTTGAAGTCTTCATCTGGGCAGCCATTTTACATGAAGAGAAAAAAAATCGTGGAAATTCATCTATGTCTTCTGATCCCTAGGTTCTTCTCAACCTCTTCCACCTCTCTCCACCGTCAAATCATCATGAGGAGGGGACAATGTTTCTACAGTGGCTGTTAAAATAAATGATCACATTCCCCCTTAATTAAAAATTTTTCATTAGGCCCCTTTTTGCCCCCCCCCCCCCCCCCCCCCCCGCCCCAAAGGTTACACCAGCCCCACTTGAACTTTGGCCAAAGTTTTATCTTCCGAGTGCGCCTAGCTTCAATTTCTTCCCCATCTGCTGGCAAGACCAATTCGAGATCCAAAAAATTCTATGCATATGGTTTGAAGCCCCAAATGGTTGAGAAGTTATCTTACTTTGGTCTAGCACTTGAAAAACTTATGAAAAATCCACAACCACTACAAAGGTTGAAATTTGCATTCCCATCTTCCATATCCACTTGAAATTGTCAAATGATTTGTGTATTTCACTTCCGTTGGGTTTTAAATTGTGCATTAAATTTGCATCATTCTGCTCTTTTCCAACATGTCTTGGGCATTTAAATCCTACTCTCAACTATATTGGTTTAGACAACAAACAATAAATTCCATAATGCATGTTTGATGCTTTGGGAATGTTATTTTGGTGCCTGGATGATACGGTTATGCTTTTGGGATGATTTGAGTATACATTTGGCTTAGTTTTCTTAGAGATTTCATTGCTATAATAATAGGGTTGAATGTCATTTATCTAGAAAAAGCATATGCCTCTTGTCACTTGATGCTTTTGAGGCTCGATGTTGGTCCCTGAATGTTTGTTTGACAGTTATGGATGCTCGACACATGTCCTAGAATGCTTTTGGGCCTTGATTGAGCTTGCATCCACTCAGTTTTGATTGTAATATCCCTGCTATTCACAGTGGATAGCAAGTAGTTGTTGTTAGATAAAGATTATGCTCATTATGCTTTGAAGCTACTTGAGTACCACATATTGAATATACCGACACTTTAGTTGTCATGTATGCCTATGGATATGTTTATAACATGCTCCTAAGCTGAGATTGGAGCTTGGATGCTCTGACATTGGTTGTCATTTCTATCCTTAGATGCTACTTGGATGCTATAGTGAGAGCCTTATAGACTACGTGGGTTCAATGCTTTTGGATGTATACTCTATGGATCTTGGATACTCGGATGTCATTCGCATGATGTTTTGAGCTTTTCTTGCTCATTTGACTTTTTACTTTTTCTTTAGTGGTGAGAGCTACTCAACCTTATGTACTGAGCCACATTGGAACTTAGATGTACTATAGAGCATTTGGTTTATGCAATTGAGCTTAATCTTATTAAAGTGAGATAGTGGGATTCACTGTGACATGTTAATGCTCTCTTTATATTCATTGGATGCAATTACCCTATCATGGGATGATTTGATCTATTGGCTTGGACCTAGTACTTATCTCTGATAGGGTGTTGTTAGTGGTATTTATGTGCTTCTAGGTTATGTGTTGAGATTTTACTCAATGGATTATGCATCTGGTAATTCTCTTCATTTACCCTTGAGACCTACCATGTGCATGACATCTATGCCTATCGCATGCATGGCTTCTAACACATTGCAGTTGTGACAATCTTTAGTGTTGGTTGTTCTTGGCTTCTTCCTTCTTGGTTGCTCACAATTTCTTGTTGGCATATTGCTACAATTTATTACATCAACTTGTCATTTTAGTTCTATGTATTCTATTTGAGGTCAATCACCTAGATTTGACAGTCTTTTGCTTTACAGTTTGTGGACAGCTCATTACTTTGGCAGTATCTCTTGTCTCTTGCTTGATTTAGGCCTAGTTTTAGGGCTAATTTACATGGTATTGTAATAGTTTGTCTTGCCCTTTTGTGTATTTGATTGGTCTCATTATGTCTATGGTGGTCCTCACGACAATGCCATCTTCAATATTGAGAAAGTGGATAGGGCCAAGTACGACTATTGGAAGACCTAGATATGATAAGTTTTAGTGCAAAAATTGTAGGTTAGACCACTCAAAAATGGGGGTGCCAAACCCAAAACTATTACAGTCAATGATTGGGATGAAATTGGATGAGCTATGCAAATCCACAATCATTTTATCACTCTCTAAGCAGGTTCACTACAATGTTGTAACTAGAAATTAGGCTACATATGAGCTTTGGACACAGATTAAGAATCTTTATGGCAAGCAAAGTCATGTATCTCAAATGTATTGGCTAAAATAGTTGATGAGCCTTCATATGAAGAAAGGGAATGCTATGTATGCATACTTGAATGAGTTTCACTCCATCATCACCATTTAGCTTTGTAGGAGATTGAGTTTAAGGATACTTTGCATCCTTTATTTCTACTTGGTACTCTACATGAGTCATGGGACACTTTTTGTATAGCTCTATGTGCTAAGGATGGGCTAAAATTGCAAGATGTTGAGAGTGTCCTCTTGACATAAGAGGCAAATAGAAAGAATATGGATGCTTTCCTACGTCACATACATTGATTCTAAGAGGCCAACAAGATGGAAATGGCCATGGTAGAGACTCTAACATGTCTTAGTCTAGGACACATGGACAATCTCGTAGTAAGTCTTGTGGCCGTAGGTCCAATCTTACTTGTCATTATTGTGGGAAAGTAGGCCTGCTTTACGACTCTAGCACACCTCGATGAGATTAAATTGCAAAGCTTGCTACATCAGGAGGTAACCAAGTGTCGAATGAAGTAGCTCCATGACCTAAAAGCAAAGAAATACACTTTTAAGAAAGGATAGCTGGTGTTGTACTATGATTCACATAGAGAATTATTTCCAGGAAAGCTGGAGCCCAAATGGGACAGTCCTTATAGGATTTTAAGGATCGGAAAAAATAAGTCCACAGCATTATTGGCAGATCTTGATGATGTGGAGTTTAAGAATAAAGTTAATCTTAATAAGATTAAACCTTATTATTTCTAATTGTGCTAATGACATAAGTGCCTTGCAAGTCTATGCGCGTTTGATCAGACATCTACAATGGTAAACATTTCATTCTATCTGATCTCATGCAACCCAGTACCTTGCTTGAGGTAGTTGTGGTGCTTGAGGATGAGGAATTAGAGAGAGCTATTGTTGATATTATCATGTGTCAACAAGAATCACTAAGGAGGTACTTTGGGCCATATAGTAAATTTAAATATATCATGGCTTCCCTTTGAGAAATTGACTTTGTCAAAGTGCAGGTGTGAACAGAGGCTTATTGAAGTTTTTAGGATTGGTTCAGTATGAACACCCGCTAGGAAGGAGATTTAAGATTGAAAATTTTAAGCTTTAATAAGCTTAATAACCTTAAGCTTTATAAAAGCCTAATGGCTTTTATCTATTCGAATAGGATGGCGGCATGTCGTGATCAAAGTTAGCGATTGTGAGTACATGTTGCCGATGTTTGTCATTGAAATTGAAAGCTTAAACTTGATTAACTGCTTCTCTGCCAACAAGACTACTTTGCAAAGGAGCTTGGGGGGTGGTCCTTTGCTTCTTGGAAGATGTCCTTTGTGATTTAATAGCACAGTAGGGGGTTCTGATTGGTTCTCAACAAGAGTAAGCCAACGTTGAAAGGTAGACAAGACAACATATTTCTTCTTAATAGGGTAAGCCCAGACCTTATGTGAGTAATCATCAATGAATGTGACAAAGTATTTTGCACCACCTAGAGATTAACAGGGCATAGAACCACATACATCCAAATGAACAAGAGCCAAAGGCTCACCCATACATTTCATACCAAACTTTTTATGCATACTAAGTGTTTGCTTGCCATATAAACAATGATCATAAGACTCAAAACACTTGTAATATAGGGGTAGAAGATACTGTAAACTGGTAAGTATTTTCATTCCTTTCAAAGACACGTGCCCAAGGTGACAATGCTGAAGAGATACATGTGGAATTATAGCCACAACCAAAATGTGGTCAACTGACCCAGATATAAGCAAAGGATAGAGGGTACTAGAGTTAGCACTATGTGCAATAACAAGATCCACATGGGTAATCTTCCATGAGGAATCATCAAAAGAGATAGCATAACCTACATTATCCAAGGTGTTAGTAGAGATAAGGCTCTTCATGAGAGTTGGTTCATGATGTATGTCATGAAGACTAAACATGTTGCCTAAACCAAAACACAACTAGATATCACCAATACCATCTATCTCCAATGTCAAGTCATTACCCAAACAGACAAATCCAATCATACTATGATAGGAGTGAAACCACTCTCTATGAGGGGTCATATGAAAGGAAGCCCTTGAATCTATCAACCACCAACACTGAGTATTTCCTGACAAAGCATCAGTCAGTCATGAAGCATCCAAAGAATAAGCTACCAAGATAATATCATGAGATATATCAAGCTGCACTACATTAATCTCCTCAATCTTGACACTAGACTTACTTGGCACAATGTTGCAATCAGCATTCTTGTCTTGCACATTATCTTTTCTATTTTCCTTGCACTTTTCTTCACACATCTTATAGCAAGCATGCTGTCACACGCAGTTTATTTTCCACTTGAAAGAAGACCGTCATCAATTGCCGTACCCACAAAAGAAGCAAGTTCACAAAAGTCATATTTTTGAAGAAAAAAGCAAGCCTTGTAAACCCAAATTTGAGCTACACTCATCCTCTTAATGAGATTTCGAGTGTATGAGGTTGTTTGAGATTTTGCACGATATCTGATCAAAACATGGAAGATTTTATGGGTGAAGGTGAATTGCCAGAGCCAACTATGGAGCAAAAATTGGGCCTAATCATGATGCAACTTCAAAAAGAGTGAAGAGCACATCAAAATTTGCAAGAACAATTGGCTACACTTCAAGGATCCAGTGTCGATCAAGATGGAGCGCAACCAGAAGATGTTATTCGATGTACGATTGATGCAACACTCGACGTATAGTCTCTCAGAAAAGAAGCCAAGATAAGTAAAAGAAATTTCAAATTCTTTACTTTTAATGGGCAATGTGACGGAAAAATTGTTCTTGCTTTCATAAGTCAGTTTGATTATTATTTCCATGAAGAACAGTATGCTGAAAAAGATAAACTTAAATGCGTCACTAACCATCTAGTAGACAGAGCATCGTTATGGTGGATTGTTGTCTGCAAGAGTATTGATTGTCCCTCTACTTGGGAGGCCTTTCAAAAGAAATTTTTGCATAATTTTCTTCCATTTCAATTCCATGAAAAAGCAATTAAACAACGGGATCTTCTGCAACAAAGAGATTGTGAATCCATTCCGCAATATACTGAGTGTATATGGAGTGCCTTACTATAACTTCGAATGCTTGAAGATGTTCCTAAGGTGATCCACAAGTGCAAGTATATGACTGGTTTGCTTGGTCACTTCTATACAGAAGTGAACATGTTCAAGCCAAAGACTTTGGAGGATACGATTTCTTTAGCGCATGATATTGAAGACAAAATTCGTGGACGAGAAAAGCGACCACAACAATTTTCAACTAATGGTAACTTTGGTACAATGTAATTCAATTTTAAATTTTGAATATTCAATCAAAATCACTTTGTTCCTTTTTCTTTTCGTACCTTGGAATCGACCCCTTGCTTTACCATCAAACACAAATTCAAACCGTAAGCCTTCTCTCTAGCAAATCCCAACATACCCAAATTTCTAGCCATTACCAATAATGTTTCCAAAGCAAAGCCTATAGTTTGCTACAAGTGTCAACAACTTGGACACTTAGGAGTGAACTATCAACCCAAGAAGCTACCTGTTCAAATCAATTACTTGGGAGTGACTGAAGACAAAGACCATGAAGATATGCCAGACTTCATTGAAGATGGCAATGATATCTGCGATACTTCAAATACTTTACAAGATATGTCAAATCCTCATTCATTATTAACGATGAAATGTTTTGTGCATGGTCAAGAAAAGATTGTTCTACATGATGATGGAAGCACGCATGATTTTATTTCTGCAAAGTTGGTAAAAGAAATGAATTCACCTAATGTTCCAACTCATTATCACATAAAGGTTACATTCTTAGGCACTAGATACAATGGTACACAAGAAGTTCATGATTTAGAAATTAAAATTGGTGATTATGTTGAGTGCAAAATTTTATTGGTTGTGTCTTTGCATGCTAGTGATATTATTTTAGGAATGCCTTGGAGTCACAAACATAATCTTGACATAGATTATTCCACACATTCCATGAAAATTCACTCTAATGGAAAACAAATTACATTACATGGAATGCACACCCTTGATAATTTTCCCCTGCTTAGTCACACACAAACTAAATGTGCAATGAGAAAAGGTAGCAAATCATACTTAGTATGGGTGAATGAAATTGAAGCTAAGAAAAATCATATGCATCCTTGGCATGCACAATTTCTTTCATAATTTAAAGATTATTTTGCTATTGATTTACCACCTAGTTTACCACCTACATGTCACGAAGATAATAAAATAGATTTAATCCCTGGTTCTCAACCACCATGTAAAGCACCTTATAGACACAATCAGATTGAATAGAAAGAAATCCAAGCACAAATTGAAGAACTGTTAAACCGAGGACTCATTAGGCCCAATAGTTCTCATTTTGGTGCACCTGTCCTATTAGTTAAGAAGAAAAATAATACTTATAGAATGTGCATTGAATATCGTGCCCTAAACAATATCACTATCAACAAGAATAGATATCCGATCCCTAGGGTAGACGACCTCATGAATAAACTACAAGGAGCCACTATTTTTAGCAAGATAGATCTCAAATCTGGATATCATTAAGTATGATTGGATACACCTGACATTTTCAAGACTGCATTTAGAACTCAATTTGGTCATTATGAATTTTTTGTTATGCCTTTCGGTTTGACTAATGCACCGGCTACATTCAGTCATATGATGAATCGTATATTTTTTAAGTATTAGAATTGGGTAATTGTTTTCTTTGATGATATATTGGTTTTCAGTAAGAATGAGAACGAACACTATGAACATCTATCATTGGTTTTTAAATTGTTGAAAGAGAATCAATTATATGCTAACCCTGACAAGAGTGAATTTTTTCAAACCCAAATTGAATACTTAGGACACATTATTTCTTCTGATGGTATTCATGTTGATCCTAAAAAGATAGAGGCAATTTTAAATTGGCCAATTCCTATAAATGTGCATGAGTTATGTTCTTTTTTAGGTCTTGCCAGCTTTTATAGAAAATTTGTGTGAAATTTTTCATTACTTGCATTGCCTTTGACGAAATTGTTAAAGAAAGATGTTGTATATCATTTGTCTGATAACCAACAAAAGTTTTTTGATTTAATGAAACATGCTTTAACACATGCAGCTGTTTTACAATTACCTGATTTTAATCGACCATTCTTTCTAGTAGTCTCACTGATGCTAGCAGAGCAGGAATAGGAGCTGTCATTATGCAAGATTCACATCCCATAGCCTATTCTAGTTGCAAACTTAAACCCTTTGAACTAAAGTATTCCACATATGATAAAGAATTATTAGCTATAGTTCAAGCCTTACGTCAATGGAAACACTATCTAATGGGATCCAAATTTATGATCAAAACTGAATAACAAAGTATCAAACATCTCCTTAGTCAGCCACAAATTTGTGACCGTCATATTAAATGTGCTGCTTTCATTAAAAGTTTCCATCCACTTATCCAATATCAACCTGGAAGAGAGAATGTTATTTTGCTGATGCATTGAGTAGAAGACCAAGTATCTATAATATTTCGGTTCTATCTTTTGATTCCCTTATTCCTATGAAGGATACCTATGACCATGACCCCAGTTTTCAAGCTAATTAGAATAAATTAGTTGCTAATAACTGGATTTCAATTGATTATTTATCTTATTCTGATGGATTTATGTTTTATGAGAAAAGATTGTGTGTCGCTATTCCATTTAGATCATTTGTGTTGCACGAAATTCATTGTTCTCCATATCAAGACCATAAATGTATTATTTTCACTTTAAGAATATTGGTTGAAGATTTTTATTGGCCACAAATGGAATCTAATGTTTCTAACTTTGTTTATGAGTGTTTAATTTTTCAACGAGTTAAGCGACACCATGGTAAGCAATATGGTTTGTTAATGCCTTTATCAATTTTTGAATGACCATGGGGACATATTTAATGGATTTTATAACTGGTTTTCCTAACACACAAGCTAATCATGATATGATTTGCACTATAGTAGATTGATTTAGCAAACAAGCATATTTCCTGCCATGCAAGAAAACATTGACTGCATCTCAAGATGCACAAGTGTTTTTTAAGACTGTTTTCACTAACCATGGTTTGCCAAAAGTTATTATTTCTGATTGTGATTCTAGATTTTGCAATAATTTTTGGACTACTTTGTTTGCTAATTTGGATACTAAGATTGATTTCTCATCTGCATTTCATCCTGAAACCAATGGGCAAATAGAAGCTACTAATAGTACAATTCTAGATCTCTTACGTGCATACACAATTTCCAATCCACAAACATGGGATACACACTTGCATCTACTTCAATTTGCATATAATAATGCACCACACACAGCTACACACAAAGTATCTTTTAAAATCATTTATAGACATAGATTGCCTACACCTGTTGCATCATTGTTGAACAAAGTTAAAGCTACTGATGATATTGCCAATACATATGCTACTATTTTTGCTGAAGTTAAAGATATGATTGTGTAAGCCCAACAATCATACACTAAACAAGCTAACAAGAAAAGAAAGCCACGAGTTTCAATGTTGATAATTATGTTTGGTTATGCATTGAAAAGAGAAGATTGCAAAGTGTTGAGAAACACCCTGTTGTTAAGTTAGCACCTAGATTTTATGAACCTTTCAAAATAATTCACAAGATCAATGACAATGCATTCAAATTAGAACTACCCCAACATTGGAAAATCCATAATACTTTTCATATCAATTTACTATGACCTTTTAGAGGCCAATTACATGTCCATCTTGTCTATGAAAATCTTCCTTTGCTAGAAGAAAAAACTGAAATACTTGAACTTGAAACTATTCTAGACACTTACTTTATGACCACTAGAACTAGCCATAGATATTCTAGATATTTGGTTAAGTTTAAAAATGATCATGTTGAAGAAGCCCAATGGATGCACGCCCGTGACCTAAGTGCTTATCCCTCACTACTCGCTCCACATTGAGCTAATAGAAATTGAGGACAATTGCTATCCCACCCCGTTGGTATGATGCCTGGAGGCATATTCCACGGTGGATTCTGTGAGACCACAGTGGATTCCGTGAGTTTTTTCGGTGGATTTCGTAAAACTATATTTATTTATCAAGGCTCGTACACACAAGGTGGATTCCTTGTGCGAGAAGTTGACGGGAATGCCTGTCCTTTTCGGGTGTCATATTAATTTATTGTGCACGTGGGCGATTCCACAATGGGTGATTTTGTAAAAATACATATTTAAATTGATAGACATTTATGAGTTTAGAGTACACTCGTATTAAATTAAGATTAGGAAAAAGTTTCAACCTATTTATTTATTTTGTAGCTGAAGACTGCTAAATATTCACTTTTGTGGGTTTTATCTTATTATTTTCTAACAATTGTGAATGCTTCAGTTGATGTATAGAGCATGCAGTGGTGGTGTTGGGAAGCACCGGGTGATGGCGTGTATTCAAACTACTTAGAAGGGATTTTCATTTTTAATGGACATGTGCATTATCATTAAAGGTGTAGCACTAATATTTATTTAGGTGTGCTTATTTATTAAAGCTCTTGACAAACAGTTATTATTTTGTATGTGCATAGGTGCTCGGTTTAAATATTTCATTATTAGACATTGTATTTGGGCACATCTCGAATTTTTGGACACGCAAACGCTTTATTCTTTTGCCAAAGCATGCTAATTGTAAATTGGGCTACTTTTGAGCTTGGAGATTAATAAATTTATAAATAAATGCCTTGTGGAGCACTCACATAAGGCATGGAGGGAGATTGTACCCAATTTGTCTTTTTGTCTCATGTCATTCCAAACCTCTCTTTTTGCTTTGTGAGCTTTTGTAGAGTTCTTTGTTCTTGGGGATGGGGACCTTTCGGAATTCACTACGCACACATACAACATCCGGTTTGCGCACCAATAACAAACCCTACCTAGATATAAAGTTTCAAGCCTTAACTTGACTAGGCTACCAAAGAGCTATTCTCATGGTCCATGTTTACATGCAGGGGCCAAAAGCCAGCAAGGGTAGGAACTCATCATTTGAGGGGGGGTGTTGAGAAATGACAAATGATGTATGCTCTAGGAAGAGCTGTCCTGAATCCCATATGCATAGTGAGGAGAGTGGAAGAACCCAACTTCTATAAAGCATTGTACTTGACTATCACTTTAATAATGGAATGAATACAATGTCATGATGCTTTCTCTTTTTAGTTAAGTGTTTTGTCTTTGTCAGTCCTACACAAGATTGTGTTTATGAGTCCAAGGTACCAACTTGGAACCTAATTCCCTTGTGTAACATTTTGTCTCTACTTGCCCATGTCATCATGAGTTTAATATTCATTTTCCATCCGCCATAGCTTTTGCCATGCTCTAGATCCGCGTCTTTTGACAATGTACATTTGTACTTCGTCATTTTTTTCTTGTTCTCTCCTCATTATGGGCACATTCACCTTTAAGTGGGAGATTATTGGGGGTAAAGGCACCTGTGCCTAGCCAACCATATAGTACAACACTCATAGTACCTGCACACTTGTATACTGCAAGTGATAAACACCCATCACTGTCACTTCATTCTTTATTCTTTCAATGACATTTGAATAAAGGAAAGGCGAGTCACACATTGTGACTATTGGAGTTTCCACATCTTCTCTCTCTCTCTCTCTCTCTCTCTCTCTCTCTCTCTCTCCACCATAGCTCTTTCTTCAACTCGCATGCTTCCACTCTAGACTCACTCCCTTCATTGAGTTTACCTACAATACATCCTATCATCAAAGCATTCAAATGACTCGGTTCCAAGATTTGTTTGGGAAAGAATGCCTAAACCCATTGAAATTTTCTGTCCATACCCTAAAGGTAGAAGCTTCCAAGAAGATATTGGAAGAAACGGGTAACCAAGTTGAGGCTATCAGACAAGATATCTAGGTTTCCAAGGATCAGCAGCTAGTATATGCTCATCTAGGAAGACAATAATGGATCTTCAAGGAAGAAGACATGGTTTTTGTTCATGACTATCCTAAAAAGAGTTATTTATCCTTGGGGAAATTCAAAAATCTAAGCCCAAGATATTGTGGGCCATATAAGATTCTCAAGTGACTAGAACTCAATGCTTACAAGTTACAACTTCCTCAACACTTGAAAGTTCACAATGTATTTCATATTCTTGATTATTAACAAGTTCTAGTGCTAAGTCAAAGAGTCCTTGAGCTTCAACATGATAGAATACTTGATGAAAAAGAATGCACCCTTAAAAGTAGAACCCTTAAGGAATATCACATCTAGTGGAAAGACTATCTTGAAGAGGATGCCACTTGGATTGATGAAGACACCCTATGTAGAAAACATCCCCAATTTCTTTCGCGATAAGGATATCTTGATTCCTCTAAAGGGAAGAGACTATAATATTTACTCCCTCCTTTGCATGAACTCAAGTCTAGGAGAGGGTGGAATTTAAGATTTTTACCTTAGTGATAAAATCATGGGAAAAAGGGAAAACAAACTGGTCCTCAAACGATATGAACACTTCCCTCAAACTTGTTGCCATCATCCTCATTTTCAATGCTAATTCAAAGTGTGAGAAATTATGCATCAAGAATGAGCCTTGCAATCATCACATGATAATCTCCTCTCGACAATCATCTCAATGATGACCACCATCCGTTCATCTCTGCTGCTACAATCATCATTAAATGACCACAAAGGCTTAAAAGCTAAGGAACCTTAGCATTAGCCTAAGGGAAGTTGATTTTTCCTTCTACACACCCATTACTACTTTTGTGTGTGTGTGTGTGTGTGTGTGTGTATAGAGAGAGAGAGAGAGAGAGAGAGAGAGAGAGAGAGAGAGAGAGAGAGAGAGAGAGAGAGAGAGAGAGAGAGAGAGAGAAGAGAAGAGAAGGGAGGGAGATAGGAGGAGTGAGAGAAAGGAAGAGAAGAATAAGGCAGGAGGATAGTAGAAAAAGAAGAGAGGAAGGAGGAGGAAGGAGTAAAGAAAAAGAAGAGATAAAGAAGAAGAGTTTATGAAAGAACAAGGGGGAGTAGAAAACAAGAAGAGTAGAAGGAGAGGGTAAGAAGGAATAGGGAGAGAAGGAACGGAAGGATAATAGAAGAAGAGATTAGGAGAAGAAGAAGAGAGTGGAGTAGTAAGGAGAGAGAAGAGGGTAGTAGCAAAGAAAGAAGGTTGTGATTATCAATTCAAAGCCACTACCTGTGACTGAACCCCACTCAATTATAGCGTCCATGAATATATTCTCCATCTCTACCAAATATTCATCTTGATTTGAGGTTTCCAATTATATATTCAAGACTGACGAAGCTCAGAAGAAGGCTAGCACACAAGGACTCCCTATTCGCAATGGCCTCGAAGAGATGATACTCTGGAGTGGGGAGTGCAAGAGTTACAAATTGAGTCATGAGCGTGGACAACACACCATCCCTTGCAACACAATCCCATGTTCCTTTCATAAGCTTATCAAATGCTCTTTCAAATATTAAATAGAAATTTTATAAGTAGCAAATTAGGTAAGGTAAAAATTTGATGAGAAATAAATAATAGAATAAAATAAAAACTATTAATTTAGATTATAAATTTTGAAAGGTAGGAATGTATTGAATAAACTCTTGCTATAGCTGCATATAATCAAAGTGCATAAAATAAATCAATTCTTGATTCACAAAAGTCCAATTGAAAAATCCACAACAAATTTTAATAAGAATTAAGAATCAAGTAATTACATCAAAAATACTTTTCGTAGCATTTACAAATCATGTCAACATAGGGAAAAATGAATTAAGGTAGTTAAAAGTAGATAATTGATTTTGTTGAGTGGAATTATACTCTTTGATAGAAAAATCCCACTATTATTGGTTAAGTTGAAATTTTTAACTTGTGTACATAACCGTTAGAAGCCTAGGATATTCCAATCGACTTGCTTTGCCAATATAACAAAGTGAAGTATGAACTCTAGTTTGAGAAGTAATTGAAAAAGTCAATATGATTCTCTTTCGAGAAAATAGAAGCTTAAAATTCTAAAGGAAAATCCTCATATTTTTAGCTTACGTAGCTTTCGAGGTAAAATCAAGATTATAAGGTTTTTGACTTAGCTTCCACAAGTTAAGACAAATCTTAACCATATCCTAACACATAGAAATCTAGTAAAATAGTCAAGATTCATAATAAGGTTAATCAACCAATCTTCAACAAAGGTTTAGGTTGAGAAATATTACAAACAAAGATCAAAACAAGTTAGAAAAATTAATAGTAACCAAGGAAAGATCCAATGAAGAAGACTAATTAGATTTGAGATTCCAAAGGAAACCTAGAAAAATCCAAGAAAAAAATTGCCACTAGGTTAAAAAACTTACTCTCATTGCCTTCAAGGATAGCTAGGAAATCTTTCACCAAGAGGGATTGATTTTTATTGTCTTGGAGAGTTCGAACCAACCCTGATGGTGAGAAGTCACTCCGTAGGTGATCCTCGGGTATGAGGAGTTGGGGGTGCTAGGTGGGATTTGGCTAGCAAACTCTTAGGCTCCTAGAAACTGGCCAAAACCTTGCGTGACTCAAAATGGGACTTCTTGAGGGCCTTGTTACTAGTTAAGGAAAAAATCTTTGTAAAATAGAGACCTTCGAGTCATAATTTCATATGGATGGAAGGTGAACACTTGTACAAGATTCTTTAATAAAAAAAGAAGTTGTATTCTAAAGGATTGTTTTCATTGTTTATGTGTTGTGACTTAAGTTATATGAAAAAACACTATGACTAAAAAGGATAATTAAAGAAGTTGATTTTATTTGTATAACATAAATGTGTTAGGTAAGTAGACACCTGAAAATACCCAACCGAGGGAAGTGAGAAGGTGAGATTCTTGAAACATCTTCCCTAAGGTAGGGTGGTCTCAATAACTTGAGTGCTTCTCCATATTTCAATACATCATAGTATAGATAACATTGACCACATAGAATCAGTTAGCACCTTAACTCCGTATCATTTTAGGGGAATGGAGTAAGAATTTATCATACGGGCAAAGGGATCAATATGCCCATGCCCCTTGTTTCTCACTCTCCTTGACTCGAAGACTAACACTACTTAATTTGATAGGTGACCTTAGTCTACTTAGAACCCAAAATTTAAGTCAATTCTTGTGGGAATACTCGAGACTCTCCATTGCAAAGTGGACTTGAGAGAGTCTAGATAGTAAACCTCGTGTTATTCAAGAGACTATCGAGTGGCATTGCCTAGAAAAACAACTTGATGGACCACTAACTCCTGCTGCTAAGGATGTCTTAGAGCATGCACGTTACATAAAATTCTTGAAAAACAAATATGTCTTCTTATGGAAAAGTATCACAATCTATTATAAAACTATTAAGTTAAAATGCAAACACTACTTGGAAAAGACTAATTGATCTTATTGTGATTTATATTACTAAAATAAGAAAAGAACAACCATGCCTAATTGGTAGGAGGATTTGATCAGCATTGCACAATCCTAAGGGAAATAACTATGGCTCTTGCACACACAAGCCACATTTTTACTTGCCTATGAATGCTTGACCCTAGAAAAGTATTGCAATCTACTTTAAAACTATTAAGTTAAAATGCAAACACTACTTGGAAAAGACTAATTGATAGTCATAATTGTCAAGATTTGATTGTGATTTATATTACTCAAATAAACAAAGAACAACCATGCCTAATTATCAAAAGTAACTATTCAGAAAGGAATATCTTCCTAATTTTGTGTACATGCATTTAACAAAAATGTGAAAGGAACCCAATGCTAAGGAATAATTAATAAAGTTTTTTTAACTTGTCAAATAGTATGGATAGTATGTCGTGCTTAGAAAACTAAAAAAACCTTTATGTCTACAAATGGATAGAGGGTTCGATATTTTTTCTCACAAAAATATTCAAAGAATGGGTGGAATCGATTGGTTGGTGCTTTCCAATTATGAAAACTAGGTTGAAGCCAAACATTGATTTTCTAGGATACGGTATTAGATCCTAACTATGCATCATTTTAGGGGCCTGGGGCCTGAGTTGAGGTTTTGCCTTATGCTAGGCAAAAGGGTTGATTCCCACTCCCCCTCATCTCTCACTCTCTTTGAACGAAGTGCTGCAATTAGTCTAGTCTCAGCCTTAATTGATTACATTGTGATTGTCATGGTTGGGTGCCAAAATGTTGTTAGTGACTATTAGATACCTCTATAAGACCCTTTAGGTCAATCTTCATGGGGTGAGACTAGGCCCTTTTCTATGATGTAGACCCATGGTTACCTAGTCAAGTCAAAATCCAACAATTCTTGTGGAGTAGAGATGGTGATAACCAATATAAGACCTTGAGCAAATATCAAATGCTATCTTACACTACAACACATTGGGTAGTTACACATGGTGTTATAACAAGATAATTATAATATTAAAATAATAAATTACTTGTGAATTATTTAACAAGTTTAAATTCTTATTAAGAAAAATCTTCCTCTCATATTTCATAATTATGTGCAGGATTAATTGTAATAATTACATGAGCTATTCCATGTATAGTTTACTTATAAGTGGAATCCTAGTGCAGTTTTACCCTGAGAAAGAAAATGTCCCATATAGTGGACCAAGGTTGGGGTTGGATGCCTAACTACTACTCAATTCATGGTGATCTAATGGCAAGTATGGAATACGACTTATGGAGATTTTGTTGGGTAGAAAGACTTTGACTACTTCGATTATTCATATTTCACTAGAGCCACAATGAACCCCATGGCATTCACAGATGGTGGGACAATGACCTTGAATCAATAGGTCACATCATTGTATCCCTAGAATTGTCCAACTTGTTGAGATGTCAAGTTCTACATGAGCTTGAATCAATAGGTCACATCATCATTGTATCCCTAGAATTGTCCAACCTGTTGAGATGTCAAGTTCTACATGAGCTTGCATGCACTATGCACCTTGATGATGTGGTAGGATATTACTTACTGGCATGTTAAGTGACTTACATGAGGATACACTAGTGATTCTACAATTGGACTATACCCACATAGTCTACCCTTGGTTATGGCACATTTATTGTGTCACCTCTTCTTTCTTTACTAGGTTTACACTTAGTGACTGCATGTACATATGTGTGGTACTTTCATATTAGTCTTTTATCATGTTTTAGACTTAGTTCTTTGGTGTTGTGGAAGAAGAAGAAGAAGAAGATTAAGAAGATTTTAGCCCTATCTCTCTATGTGCTCAGGTCTCCATTGCTTTTGTGTGTGTACTCTTGGGTTCTTCACCTCTCATCCCCTCTTGTCTATTTTAACAACACAATCATGTCGCTATAGCCTCTTGTTGTTGTATTAATAACTATGTGATCAAAGATATTCGCAACCTACCTAGTGGATATTTAAGATTAGACACCATGAATGATTCTCCTATCTACTATACTATCTTAGTGCAATCAACCCATGGTTAATATCATGTGTTCAACTAGGAACCTCTTTATATCATGGATATTGTGTCATTTTTGAGTTGCATATGGAAACCCTTACAAAAATATTTTGTATAGCTTATGGCACATCAACAATATATAAAAACTTAACTCTTTTTTGGATAAAGATCATGCCAAGAATAGTGTAACTTGAACTTAGCATGTTTGGCATACCAATCTTAAATTAACAAGTGATTGCCAATAGTATTGAAATACAAGGATAACATGGAAATACTTGAGTACTTAATCTTGCCAATATAATCAATAGTGCAAATTTTCTTCTACATTGGCAACATTGCACTTCAGTAGATATATCAAAAAAGGGTTGCCAATTATAAGTAACCAAGAAATTATATGAATCTAATAAATGATCTAATTATATTTTAAGTACCCTCCTCAACCAATGTACCTTCAACCATCGTTGTTATTGATTAGACTAAAGAGAATGAGAAAAAGTTTCTTCTCAAATAGATCAATGCGCCTAAATTTAACAGTGAAGGAAGGAAGGTAGAAATCAGGTAATGATTACACATCTCCAACTTATAGGAGAAGCATGATTGTGGTGGAAATGACAAAGATGTTTCTAAAGCTATCATCACTTGAGTCAAATTAAGGCTACAGTCCAAGGAAGGTATTTGTTGCTTGCCTAACAAAGCCTAAATATGAAAGAATTCTTTAGCCTAAAGTAACAAGGGTTGTCTCTAGAGAGGGATATTGTTTGTGACACTATAAAAATATACTCATTATATATCCATGAATAATCAAGTAGCATGCTTTTTTCAAGGATAAAATCCACTTCTCAATTTCCAACTCAAGGTGATGATGTCCACCGCTTTGGAAGATGCTCTAATGAGAGAACAACCACCACTAATGGTTACTCTTCCCAATCAAAATAATACCTCAAACAATAGATTTTCCTATTCCAAGAGGATTTGCGTGAGCTATGAACGAGGAAATGATAATCAAGGCCATGTTAATCTCACTACACTTCCCAAAATCACAATATCAATAATAACAATATTCAATTTCTGAGTTTCTCTGTTTTTTTGAATGTTTGAAGATTAAGAAAGAATTTTAAATAAACTTTAAAGGATATAATCACTAAAAAAACTTTATATTTTGCATGTTCGTTGAATGGAAATATACTTACTATCTCGATATGTGTTTCACTTAGGGCTGAGTGATAGTCTAGAATGAACACTTAAGTTAATATGAGTTTATCTTTTTCACACAAATACACAATCTAAACAATTAAGTTATAAATTTATCACTATATCTAGAAATAATTTCTCTATTTACACTAATGTTTCAGTGGTATGGGGTTTAGTCTCAATGCTAAATTTAAACTTTAAAAAAATATTAATTGATTTCATCATGATTACAACTTTGTTACTCTTGAGTGAGAGGAGGGCTAATAGCATAATTTATTAATTAGAGGGAAAATTTTTAGGTTTTAAAAATGAACTTTGTATGTGTACATGAGAGAGTGCAAAAGAAGATTGGTTTTTTTCTTGCTTGTTAGTTAGTTTGCAAGAAAGAAAAGAATGACATTTCCATAAAAAATGAAAATAAATTAATTATGTAAACATTTAAAGTGCAACTATAAACTTTATTTCACGAAGAGGTAGCATTTTAAAACGATAATTAAGACTTGGGTTTTTGAAACATTAGGTTGATTTTCTTTTCTTTTAAATAAATAGTATTAATAATTTATAAAGGTGGAGAAAAAAATTCAATAAGGAATTTAAATGGTAAACTTATAGATCAAATAGATTTATACTCTGAAACAACTTCCTCAAAGTCAAACAACCAAACTTCCTGGATAAACCACCACTAAGATGGCAATGAGTAAATTATGAGAAGTTACAAGATGGGGGGAAGCCATAGCTAGCTTGGGATTAGAATTCTACTACCTATCTAGAGACCTAGCTGTGAGTTATTACAAAAAGTGACATAAATGGAATTGGGAGAGTTTATTTAATTCATGAGACATTATGTAATGTTAGTTGTGGACTACTGCAAAAGAGTATTACAAATACTTGAAAGCTCAATCAAAGTCATAGAAATTAGTAGTAAATACCACCTATTTGGTGCAAAAACTCTTGGGAGTTGGCTTGAAAACCAAGTTTAAAGTGGCTTGGCCTTTGGCTATGGTCACTTTTTCGCCTTTTTGAACTAGAACCAATTGGATTTTGCTATCAAGTTTCACTGAGTGAATGTAGGATAATACAACTGACAAGTGTCAGAAGATCAAGCTTAAGAAGACTTAGCTCAAAGATGTGATAACATTGAAGACACAAAGATACTCGAGATCCTCAACTATCCTCAAGGCATAGAAGCAACTATCAACATTAAGGCTCTAGTATGATCATGGAATATGTACCTTGACCTCTACCTCAAGAACTCTCTAATTTCTTAGAAGGATGTGCAAATTTCTTCTCCAAAAATTCGAATCATCATCATTGATTATGGTTCTTGATCAGCAACACTACCTCTAGCATCAAGGCTCACACTAGGCTGAAAGCCTAATTGTATGGCACTAGTATATTCATTCAAAAAAGGACAAAAAATAGAAAAACATTTTACACTCACCAACACCGCATTACATCTAGGAGTGCTTAAGTTAGATACATCCAATGGTCTCTACCTACAAACTCCATTTCTAATCCCCTTGCCTCTCTTCTCATTTCCCCCACATTTACTCATGGCCCACCATCAAGGGCAAGTCATATCTAGAGACCTCAACTCACCTATGGTTAGACTTATCACTCTAAACAATTGCACATTTCCCACTCTACTTCTTATTTATCCCAACATCATCAAAGCAATCATGAAAGCAATACAAAAAAGGCACTTAAGAAAGAGACCCACCAATATAATGGCTATATGTAGTTATGACCATGAGAGACCTTATTCTTTGCAAATTACTTAGCTTGAACTCAAAATTATTCTCCAATCTAAAACGGTAGTCTCCTTACGATCCTTTTTTGAAATTCCTTCTCCACAGCAATAATAATTCTTCCCATCTTCATCCACTACATTGTCTTGCTTCATTGACTACATCAACAGGAAGAACCAATGGATTTGTCTTCAAACTAAGTCATTACATAAGTATACACATGCACGCATATCATCGTATTCATGCCACAACCTATACACGGTTTGGGTCTTCAAGTGTGAGATAACACTCCTAGCTTGCTTGGAGTTCTTCAACCCATCTCCCAAACCAATAATATGTATCTTATGCACCAAAAGGGAAGACTAGCACTTCCCTAAGAATTGAACACACATGAGGCTTTCCATTACAAGTATAGAAGATTACAAAAATTCTTGCACCATTGCCTATTCTTCAATAATGGCTTCTTCATCTTCTACGGTCTATAACTTGATCCCATTGCCATTAAAGTTCAATTGCTAAGGGGAATTCTCATTAAAAGATACCATCAATAATGACGAGCTCTTTAGCAGTTTTGTCACCAACCACCAAGGGGAATTGTCATTAAAGAGGTACCACCAACAACAATAATCTCTTCAGTAGCTTTGTTGCCAATTAACAACTACTAAATACCAAGAAGCAATCATCATCAATGACTATCCTCACTCATTTACAAGCTACTAAATACCAAGAACCATTCTTCATCACTCAATGATTATTTTCACTCCTCCACAAACACTAGCCTTGTACTTATTCTATGAGTTATCACTCTTGTGGGTTTAAGTAGTTTTTACCCTCATCTTGATGACCATTGCGTATCCAACATGTAATTGCTTTGCAGAATATTATAAACATAGCTACCATGCCACAAAAAATATTTTTCCTCTATAACTGTCACTATTAGCGTCGCTGATTTCTCTACACATGCCACTATTGCCGTCACAATTGTCACTGCGATAGTTTTTGCCACAATTTTTCAAAAACATTTATACTAACGCTTTTAGCGCAAAGACGAGGGTAATTTTTTTAATGAACATTTGTGTCGCTTTGAATGTCTGTAGGAGGCCTATATCTTGTAGTGATTTTTTTGTTTATCTTGAGCCTTTATGGACACCATGTCTTATTCCCTATTGGATGTGACAGGTGTAGCAACAACTAATGGGTGTGACGATTCCATTTTCACATGATTGGACATCATGTGCCTTTTTATCCATGGATTGAGTTTTATCTACAACAGTTAGAAGCAGTTGTTCCTTGGAACACTTGGAGCTTTCAAAAGCATTCATAAGTTTAGCACTTTTAGGAGAAATATAAATGGGGATATCTATGGATTAGCTATGTATCATAGTTATAGGCTTCTTGCTCTTTTCCTTGGATTTGATTTTTGTAGCTTTTGCAATAGCAGTTGTTCATTGATGTTGTTGTTACTTTTGCTTCTTTTTCTTTCTCTTTCATAATGAAGGTGCGAACTTAGGAGCTTCTATGCCCTCAATTGGTTTTACAACTACATCATTGGGGACTACTCACCAAGGATCTTGTTTCCTTTTATCTCCCCATGGGGCTTCTCTATATTATATTGATAGATATTGTTGTGTTGCAGTGACTCAATTGCCTCTTGCTTTGAAGAGTCAAGCCTTTAAATTATCTCCTATTTGCATGCATATTAATTATAAATATTAGCAATTGTTCTTGTGTAGTTTTTGACTTTGGGGCTTTAACTTGTTCAATTATGGAAGGCTCGTTCTTAAGGATCATAGTCAACATTACATCATTCTGTTATTCATTTTCAAGTTTTGTTTTATATTTAGGTTTTTTTTCTTCTTTTGAGAATGCACTTTGATGGATATGGTCTTGTAGGTGGATCTTGTCAAACTATGCTCTAGGTGCTTGCATCAGCCCATAGAGTGCATTCTTTAACCTACACACATATAGGGAATGCTCTAAAATCATCATAACCTAGAGAGAATGAACACTTGTGACCTCTATACAAATGTATTTAATATCCTCACATTAAGGGATGCAAAGGGCACCACCTAGCCAAGTTGGAAGTGGACTAGGGCACTTTTTACACACATGAGTAGAGAGATGATGATGTCAAGAGAAAAAGAGGAGAAGGTGTGGTACAATATGAAGCAAATGATCGAAGATGCTAATATTTAGAATTACAACTAATTCATACCAACCCAAAGTAGTAGGGAGAATAAGCACACATAAGTGGAGGGGTAATGGTTTGTGCCATATTTCGATGTCTGCAAACCACTCCTCTTTCTTTAGCATATATAGCAGCATTCATAGTAGAAATTCAATATCTAAAGTGAGAATATAGCCAACTCTACTTCCTTTTGTGGCCAACCTATACTTATCATCAAAATCTTCCACAAAGTAGCCTTTTACATTAAATTAAGCATGCAACCCTTGCTCTACCATTTGACCAACAAACACTAAATTCTTTGTGATGGATGACACATGTAATACATTTGATAGACTCTTTGTTTGACCATAATGCAAGGACAAGGAAACATTTCCAATATGTGAAATTGGGTGGCATGAATCATCACCCGTCTACACATAACTTGGATTTTGTAAATCATGCATCTCTACAAACCATTTAGTATGGTTGCTCATATGATTATATGCACCTGAATCAATATACCACACATTATCATGTGTTCCATTTTCTATAACAACATTCATAATATATTGCATAATGAATAGACATTCTTCTTCATTCTGTAATGAAGACGATACATAGTTTCCTTACTACAATTTACCACTATGGATATCATTCTTCTCAGCATAACAATGGGCTGTAATATGACATGTTTTGCCACAATAATGATAGACAATACCAAAATTTCTAGAACCCTTGTTTTTCCATCCACCTCTTTCTTTAGAGCTCCCCATGTCTTTAAACTTTTCACAACCTCCTAAAACCTACATTTCACCAAACTATTGATTTAACCTATTTTGCTAAATAATACTAGCATGTCCCATGTCACTGTCTCTTGAAGAGGATTTACCACATCTCCTTCCTAAAATTGAGTAAAATACTTCGATTTGTTCATCACTTTTTTCAAATGATTGATCCTGCATGTTGATCTCTTTAGTGATCATGCGAGAGACTAACTCATTAAAAACCATAAACAACTTCCATACATACACAAAAGTGACAAATGGTTTTTAGACCATCTCATTATTAAGGCCACCTCTAAGGTAGATGAAATCAAATCATCATTATGCATTGTGTCATATAGTTGCTAAGGCATTTGCAATGCTTCTCACCTTCAAAACATACTCATTTACAAACATCCTTCCTGTCTTCAAGGTATCCAACTCTTGTTTGAATTGAATCTTCTGTACCTTTATGTTTGTTGAAACATATTCTCAAAGATTGTCCAAGTTGCATGTGAAGTTTTTGCATTTCTGATATGCCCCAATGTAGTATTATTAATGACTACAAATAGCCAATACATCACTTTTTTGTCTTTTTCATTTCATTATTTCCATGCCTTCAATTTATCTACACAACCACATGGTCACTTAGCTCTCGCTCCTTTTCTTCATCTGAAACAAATTCAAAGAGGCATTTTCCAATAAGAAAGTTCGTCATACAAAACTTCATGATGCGTAGTTGTTCTCGTCCCAACTTCTCAGTGATGGGGTTTTCACTGCTCTCTACAATTATGACAAATTAATATAAAACATCACGTCTTCTGCAACCTTTCACAATAAGTCCATAACAATATACCAAGTAACCTTTTTCATTGACTGCTCAATAGTACATGTAATCTACAACTTATTTGCATATAAGAAGTGTTTGCTTACTAGCAAACACCTCATAACTTATAGATTCAAAATCTATAACTTGTGCACCAAGATAACCAAAATCAAAGTATATCTTGAAACTATTGTCTATAATTCTAATAATCTAAAACAAGGACTAAAACGACCTCAAATTTTTGCTCTGCTTGCATACCAAATCTCAAAGCAATCAGAGATTTTTGCTTTGCTCTTCTTCTAGTACCTCCACAAGCACTATTCTGAGTCGTCAAACAGTGCATAACTAACTATATTAATCAATTGGTGCTATAACTATTCTAGTTGTAGGTAGATGCAACAAACTAAATATAATAAGTGATAAGTCAATAGCCATGTGAGAATCATAATGACCATCGACATGCTAAATATATGTGGGGACCCATCTAACCAAGAGATCCATCATCAATGTATGCATATATTGAGCTTGCCATCTCAAAAATAACAAAAATATAGGAAGTATGTCAACGAGCAACTTAATTGGGCATTACTCAATGCTACAAGTCCTACTAAGCATCATAATGTCTATTCATTGGAAGGAACCTCCGTCATCATTTTGCAGGTACAAGTAAATATAGTGGCTTGTAATTTCTACCTCGAGCTAACATTCTTTGTGATGCTCCAGTCCAATTAATTCCAAATAGCCTCCCATTAGGAGATCCTAATTCCATGAGTTGCATTCAATCCGTATTACCACTCTTTACTTGGCACCCAATGTGCAAAACAACTTGATCTTCTAACAACTTCAATATCCAAATCAAACTTCAATGACAACCGCCACTCTCACATAAATGATCCCACAATTCTCCTAGACATTGTTCATCTTGGGTGCAAGCTATTGAAATATCAAAGTAGCAACATGGAGATGTGTACACAAGAGGGAGGAGAAGAGTGCTTAAGTACAAGAACAAGAACTTGCTTATTAATTTACTTAAGGTACAACTAGTACACTCTCTCATCTATTGAGAGTGACCTTTGGTCATGTTTATATAGCCTCACTATGGGCTAGGATTTCCCTTGCCCTTGAATCCATTCACACCTCACCTTCCTCATGTACCCTTGTTTACATAAGGTTCCCATGTTGTACTTCTAACACCCCCCCTCAATACCAAGGTGGAATTGGGTTACATAGCATGCAAATAGTTCCCCCCTCAACAAATCAATGGGATGTCTTTATTAAGTAGGCTATAAGAACGTTTATGGAAAGGTGATACAATAGAGACTAAAAAAGGTGGTCATCAGATGCTTTGGAGACATAGAATTCTCTTTGTACACCAAGGGAGCTAGGACATTTATTGGTGATATGTCTATCGGTTTACTTACATTTATTGCACTTCATCTTATTGGGATGTTTTTTCTAGCATTTTCTTCCAATATGTCCCCTTTTATTGCAAAAGGAACATTTGGTAGTAATAGTATGGACTAAGAGTTGATTATGGGTTATTGAGGTAGATGCTAAGCTAATGTTGCCTTCCTTTTGATTTCTTTTCTCCTCATCAAGACAAGATTGAATGACACCTTCAAGTGTAGGATTTGGTACATTGTTAGGGTAGTTACAAGAGTTGAAAAGACTTTCCTTACAACTTTTAAAAGCATTACAATGGCATCTTCTTCAACAATTGCAGCTTGCACTGAAGCTAATTGGGCCATCACTCTCTTCACGTGGGAAATGAACTTTTCCAAGTTTTCTTCTTGCTCGTATTCCAAGTTAAAGAACTCTATTCTGAGAAAGATAGTGGAGTTCTTTCCTCTTACACTATACAATTTCTCGAGCTCATTCCACTTCTCTTTTGTAGCTACAAGTTGATCAATGTGGTGGATTAAGGATTCATCCAAGTGCAACATTATTATAGCCTGGGATCTTTCAACATCTTCAGCATCTATAGGGTTGGATGCATCAATGGCTTTGTTCTCTTTGATGATGAAGTTCCAATAACCCCTCTCCATCATTTTATATATCACTAATACCTACATGGGTGAAATTCTCTCCCATCAAACTTGCGGATTTGAGGCTTTACACCAACATGCCATGACAGGACGGTCTTACCGATTGCACAAGGCAATGGCAGTGTCTAATCCTTTACAAGACATGCAATGAGATCAAGAGAAAATGAAATGATATTTTAAACCAAATAAATAGCAATATGAAAGTAACTGATGTGTAATCAGACAAATAAGATTAGATGAAGAGATGAAAATGGTCTATGTGTTTATATCTGACACATAGCCTTACAATGGTCAAGTAAGATTATGATAGTTAATCACTTAATGAATATTCTTAGGGCCTGAAATCCTTCAGATTGTTGAGATTAGCCAGCAAAGTAGTGGTCAATAGTTTGATTAGTAGTGTTTAAAAATACTAGTATCCAAGCTTAGTGAAGTGCTTGTGTTAGAGTTTGGTTGAATGTCAACTTAAGAGTCACCTTCGGGACAAGAAGCTGTTTTGAGTTTCCAAGTCTACAATGAAATCCAAAGGTGGTTAATTAGTATGATTGGAATCATTGTTACTGACTTCCAAAATTATTAAAGTGGAAATGAAGAAGGCTTGAGCTTCTTGG
Organism: Lygodium microphyllum; assembly: GCF_053477565.2. Classification (NCBI taxonomy): domain Eukaryota; kingdom Viridiplantae; phylum Streptophyta; class Polypodiopsida; order Schizaeales; family Lygodiaceae; genus Lygodium; species Lygodium microphyllum. Next base: position 77,286,205 of record NC_141160.1, read on the forward strand.
CTATGGTTGCCACACAAATAGGTGCCAGTTAGGGTTTTGCTCTATGTGAGCAATAACATAGGATTTTAGAAAACCATATTAGGGTTAGATAGCCTACTTGGGGGACTAACAAAGCCCCATGGGAACATGAATGATTGTTCCCCCTATAGCCTATGGCGACATTATGAACTCCATACTATCCGAAACTATGCCTTTTCTAGAAAGAATGGTAATGCTGAGCACCTATGTGCATAATTTTGACCTCTTTGACCAAAGAGGTGATGAGAAGCTATGGTCTGAGGAGAGAAAGAAATATCTAGAAGAAAGAAATCTCACATATGCCCTTTTTTGGGCACACTAGCTTCTCCAAGGTCTACAAGTCTAGATTGGTCATGGAGATTAAGGGATATGGTTGAGAAATGAAATTCTCATGTGCACTTAGGCTAAGACATGGATAGGGAAAGCTCAATAGATTAGAGGTGTATCTAATACCATGCTGAAATATTAGAGTGGAAACATGGAGATATGTGCACAAGAGGGAGAAGAGAGCTCAAGTACAAGAATAAGATATTGCTTATTAAGTTTCTCAAGGGTATAACTAGTATACTCTCTCATCTACTTAGAGTGACCTTTGGCCATGTTTATATAGTCTCACTCTTGGCTATGGTTAGGGTTTCCTCTCCCCTTTAGTCCATTCACACCTCACCTTCCCTCATGCACCCTTGTTTACATAGGGTTCCTATGCTAAACTTTTAACACAAGCTAAAGCATGCTACCTCTAACAAAGAGTGCTGTGGGACTAACACCCATCTAGGACGGGGTAGTGTTAACCATAAAATAGAAGGCAATAAGACAGTATAGCAAATTGAAAAAGGTACATAAAGGAGGAAAAATTAATGAGAAATGCAAATCAAGAAAATGGCACAAGGCATATAATTTTTAGTCAAAGCCCAGAATCATAAAATTAATTGTAATATTATTTTGTAAGACAGGTGTAATGCCTATGTAAATTGTAATATTTTTCATAAGGTAGAAAGACCCATAGCCTAGCAAGGGTGCGAGAACCAAATTTCATTCATTTTCATGATGGTTGGTGTAATCTAATATATATGCATAAACTAGGAAAGACTGGTCAAGAGCCAAATAAGAGAGATAGACACCCAACTTAAGTGTAAGCCCAAACTCCAAGCCACATGAATAAAAATCAAAAAGTGAATGGACAAGCTCATTCTTGTGTTATGAAAACTTGAGAGCATGCTTCCTCTTGTTGGTTTTTCTATCTACTCACGCTCCATCTTAAGAGTGGAGAGAGTGAGAGTGTGAGAGTGTGAGAGTGAGGGACTTGAGAGGTAAAGCTCCTTTCTTGTGCAAGCTATTCTCTTCTTCCCCTTCTTGGGTAAGAGGTGGATCGGAGGAGGGATTAGGTTGTATTTCTTCTTGTTTTCATTTCCTCTTATGGATCAGTGAATACTTGTGGGTCGAAGCAGGAGCCATGTAGTAGAGGGGTGGATTGAGTACCACTGCATGAATCATGAAGCCGCCAACGAGCTTTTGCTTTGCGGTGTCAAGGAGAAGGTAAGGTGGTAAGTTCACTATAACCTCATCAATTAGTTTGTTCTTACTTTAGTGTGGTTTGGGAGAAGAATGGATAGATCGATGAGTGCAGATGATGTGTAGGCTATGTGAGAGGTAGATGTTGCTAAATTGGATGAAGCGCTAGAAACAATAAGTGTTCCATTAAGTCCAACGATGATTGAACTTTCAAAATCTCCAAATAGACTATGAAAAATATGTAGAGTAAGTGATGGTAAGAGCTTCAAAGGGGGCTATAAGATTCTATTTTGAAACTTCACTTTGGGGGATTTGATATTAGGATCTTGAGAGTTACTAATCTTGTAAAGAGATGAATGCTCACTAGTCATTTTACCTCTTGAATTAGGCATTATCCACTCTATGGAAACCTTTGTATTATGTTTATGGTGCGAGTTGAAGCATATTACCTATGTTGTTGAGTTCCATGGGACTAATACTCATCTAACAAGGGGGCAATGTCAAGCTCATGAGTGAAGAATGATGCAAATTGAAGCAGAATCTTGCAAATACAAACTGCTAGAAATATTTTGAAAATGATTTTTTTTTGAGTCACATTATATTAACTTAGGTGATATTATCTACTATAAGTCTACCTCCATAGGATATGCACTTATCGCACCACTTTTGAACCTTTCCTATGGCCATAGTGAAAAAACATTTGAACCTTTGGGCTTGGGTCAACCCGATCCCTAAAGGGAAATCCAAATACCTAAAGGTCTCCCCCTTCTCAATCACTTTGAAACCATAATCAAATGTACATTTTGGGGGATTATCATAGCCTAGATATAAACCCGAGATACACCTTATAAAACATGTAAGATACCATGTGAATTCAAATGAAAGGATATATTATTTAGTAAAATTTTCAATATTGTATTTACATTAGGAGTTTTTAATTACAATTTAGAAAAAATTCATAAGTTTAGTACACTAAAAGGGGTCATTTTATGGCCTTACAGTATGTAAAGAAAGGGTATTTCTTAATACCATTTGAATGCATGCTATATAGATGATTTCTTATAGGTGCATTCCCTGTGGATATAAATATCCATTTTGTTGTGATATTGATTAGGGATCCAAAGATCTGAGAGAAAGCTTAGAAAACCCCCACAAGAGCATCCAACTAATCCTTTTCAACTTTCACAATATTGGAGTTTACATCTTCAAAGATTTGAGAGACAAAATATTTATTATTAGGGAGGCTCAAACATCCAAGGGTGCCCCTCTACACAAGCCAATCCAATTTCTTCAACAACAATTGTCAATTGCCATAGCAAAGAGAAGGGATGAAAGTGGGCATCCTTGCTTGATGGACCTTGTTAATAAGAAGGTCTTAGATAGGGCACCATTGATGCTACCCTTGGTTGAGGCATTTGTGAAGAAATTTTTCACCATGCTAACAAACCCTTTTTCAAATCTCAATGCTTCAAGAGCTACTAATTTAGGTCACAAGTGATGTAGTAAACATTATCAGAATAAAGTCCCAAGTGATAAACTATTGCAAGATTTAAAAATGTGCCTTAAAGTTTCCTTTGAAAGATGTAATCGTGTTGGTGGAGATGGATCATCCTTAACAATATACATTTAATCCTCATGGCAATAGCCTTCCCCATGACCTCATAGAGCAAGTTGAGCATAATTGGTGGCCTCCACCATTGGACTATCTTAATTTTGTCAACAAACTTGGATATGCATTGATGAGACCTTGATTCATTGCCAAAGGGATCTCTCCACTCTTGAAACAACAATTTGAGAACCATGTAAATTCCCTACCACAAACCTTCCACATGGTTTTGTAAAGCTCAGCTTGCAAATCCATCAACTCTTGAAGATTTTCCATCCTTTGAACCTCATCTTTGGAGAAGGATTTCTCTAGTTCAACCACCTCCACCTTAGAAAGACTAGTCAAATAGCCCTCTAAAAAGTCACTAACCTTGTTGCCATACTCCAACCCTTCACATGCTCTTTCCCAATAGTCATTGTTGATAGGTTCTCATGAAATATTTGTATTATATCCTTGTTAGAAGTTAATTTTTCCCCATTTGAATCTTCAAATGTAGCTAGCGTATTATCTTCTTCCTTTCTTCTTGAGGGCATTGAAGTGGAAAGAAGATGGTGCATCACCATCAACCTCCCATCTAGCATTTAATTGAACTTTTCTCACATGAATGCTAAAGGCTTCTTGAGCTTTATGATAAATTTAATTTTTCTACAACAGACGGCATATAACACAATGGTTAAAGGAATATTATGAGTAGAAAGAAAAATATACCTAACTTTGATAGTGTAATTTGTAGTGTTTCTCCTTTTACATGTAGTAATTCTACCATGCCTTTTTGCCATTTCTACACAACAGCCTTATTGCATGCAATCTACATAATTACTAGGTTCGAGTTAAGGTCTAAAACTTCCTTCTTGTAGCATCCACTTATGCTTCATTCTCATGATGAAGTGAAGGTATTCAAGAAATGATGTGTTCAATTTGAAAGGTGAAGGTCTTTGTTGCAACCAATCACTTAGCAGCATCATAAAGAGAACATGTATATTACACTAGTTAAAAGAAATGACATCTAGCATGACAAAAAATTGGTATTCTGCAAACAATCACTAAGCACAATCATTGGTGAATGTGTTTCTCTCTAGTTTCATCTTTCTGATGATTCTTCCATGTGAAGATTGACTATTCCTTTGTGAAGATTGTTATATTATCTACCAAGCCATGCATGGTGTGCCTCTCCCAATTCTCTTTGTGACTCTCTCCACTACAAGCATACCATCTTTTCCATGCAATAAACCACCCTCTTAAATGGCCATGTTTCAATCACCTAATAGGAGAGTCGCATATACCTCCAAATGCCTCACTAGACAAGCTCGCAACTTAGAACTCTTCAATGGCCATGTTTCAATCACCTAATAGGAGAGTCACATATGCCTCCAAATGCCTTGCTAGACAAGCCCACAACTTAGAACTCTTGGCTAAAATATTAGATGCATATATAGACAATACTCAACTTTTCACACCCCATTGCTATCTCAATAGTCACCATAGAACCCCATTTGTGTTCAACCTATTGCAAGACCATAACCATGTCCCTTTCCATACACACAATCACATGTGCGTCCCCCCTAAAAAGAAGGAAAGAAAGCCCAATGGCACTTGGAGCAAGCTTTGGCCATAGCAATATAAAATCATATATGAAAGCCTATTGCTTCTTCCTTGCCAACCTTAAATTCTTGTAGAGTAAGGATATCAGCTTTGCACTTTCTCAATACACCATCCTCTTTTCACAATGAAGTCCTCTCACATTCCATGCTATCATTGTAAATTTTTGTGAGACTTGATTCATATTAATACAACTCATACATCTCTTCCTTCAATGGTTGCATAATAGTTGTGGCCCACCAATGGAAACCATGTAAATTTCTTGATGGATAGTTTACCTTGAGGCTTTTATGCCCTCTCCCCTTACTCCTCTCAACTCCGAGGTCAACATTCTTCTTATCCTTACCCTTCCCTTCCTTTGGAATTGACATGGCTCTCTTTCATACTTTCATCCCTTACTTTCCTTAGGCCTCAACCTGCTTCTTCTTCTTAGCATCATTCTTTTGCACCTTGGTTGCCTCTTTCTCCACTTAGGCAACAATAGTCTCAATTGCATGTACAATTGCATTCTTGGGTCACAATTGTTATCCTTGTTAGATTCCTCATCTCTCTTAGGAAAATCTTTAGGAAAGTGTCCACATTATTTGTAGATGTAACGAGAGTCTACAAAGCTTTTGAACTTAACTTGTAGGACAGCCTTCATGCTTGTTGGTCATAAACATCAAGGTATTCTAGGGAGAGCATGTAGATCTTCTTATGAAGCTTAAGGCTTGCAATATGCCAAAGCCATTGCCGACATGTATTTAGTACTTTACCTAATGCTCCAATGATGGTGGCCACATCATTATCAAGCCAAATATGAAGGTTTGATAGCATAATCCATACCAGGCACTCATATTGCAAGACTTCTCCCATGAAGAAGTTGCTAGAACTAGTCTACCCTTATACCTGACTGCATAGTCAAAGACCCCATCTTTCTCTATAGATTAATTGAGAAGTGTCATAAAGAAATCCCTTCACACAAAACAAAATTGTCGCAAGAAAGTGTTACCTTGGTAGGCTATAGAAAACCACTTGTTGAGCTCTTCTTTGGATGGGGATACCTGTGAAGTAGAAGAACCCATCTATTGTTAGGTAATTAGGGTACCATTGCCTAATCTTCAACAAAGAGATAGCCATCGACACCTTCAAACACCCCTTGCATGTTGTTGTTGCCCTAGTGTGAACCCTTTGTTGTCTCCTAATACTCCTGTCCACATCCACCATATCCACACCACTAGCAACAATAGCATAATCCGGGTTGATTGTTGAGCCTTGACCATTGCTTGCTTCCTATTTTGCACTTCTAGAGCAGCCTTGTTGACTGCTTGCTTGCCCACCGTGGAGGATTGCATGCATGCATGTAGGAGAGGGCCAATGCCATGTGTTAGGCTACCTCTATTAGGCTCGATGGCATGATTGCCACAATTAGCCACGTTGTGATCGTTACTTGCCACCGGACACACCCACAAATGCGAGTAACGAATCTTCTTCCAACTCACTATCCCTTTATTAAGGGAAGTGACACACTTTTTGAATACGCAGATCTAAGTATCCGCTCCATAAGTATGTGACCCTCTAGTCTTTTATCATTTTAAAAAATTCTAATACAATCAGCCAAGAGTTAGAGCTTAGTAGGTTAAACTATTTCTGCAATTTTGTCCTTGGGAATCGTCCCGGGAATACCATGTACCATTGTAGCCTGTAGGCCCGCTGGCAGCGTCGGTATAGTATACAGGAGACATAGTTTTATGGCTTAAAATAATATTCCTCGAAATCTGGTGACGGGATCGTGTCAGCAAAGTCAACAAAAGGCCGCAACAGCTCAGCATAATTGTTCGGCTGGTCGCGACGTATTGCGGATCGACACGTGTCAGTGACTGGGGGCCAGCGGATTCCTGTAAGAGCGGCCTCACAAGGCTTTGAAAGGCGCCGCTCAGGAAACGTGCTGGACCGACACGTCGGACGACAGCCCTGTGCCTTCTTCCCGGTCTCTCCAATGCGACCATGTTATCACTTAGAAAGTGATAACGCGAGGGTGAGGTCATGTTATCACTTTGATGCCTTCCTCTACAACCCTCTCTTTCCTTCTCTCGATCTGTGCAGCTCCCCCATTAGGTTTGATCCCTTGTGTTCTCCATATCTGCACACACGCGCACTCCCCCCGGGCCCCCGCCATGGCCGGCCCCGCCCCCTTCGTCCCCCTCTTCCTCCTCCTCATCGTCGTCCTCGGCATCGCCGTTCCCTGGTACCTCTCCTACGAGCCCGCTGTCGAAGACTTCACGCAGCAGATGCAATTCCTGCTCATGCTTCTGCCATTGCTGCTCCTTTTCGCAGTCAAGTTCGTTTCTTCTTCGGCTTCGTCTTCATCCGCGTGGAATATATTACCTCCGTCTGATCCTTCTACCATACACAGAGTCGGTGGCTCGCCTGTCGGCATCGCAATCATCCTTGTGATCGTCCTTACCATGATTTGGTATCAGTCCTCCTTTCTGGAGCCATGGCATCCCTTCTTTACCTGATCTAAAGCAAGGGCATCTCTCTCTCTCTCTCTCTCTCTCTCTCTCTCTCTCCCCCCTTGTACATACATGTTCCGCCATTGAAGCCCTTGGTTCTCTCTCACTCACACTCTCTCTGTGTATGTTACTATGTGGCGGATCCAGTATATATCTAACTGTAAATTGGATGATCGGATAGAATTACATAGAAATGAGTTCTCTTTCGATTTGATCACTACCCGAGAACCATAATGCTTGTATTAGTCAAGGATCCCTCTCAACAAATTCACAATTTGTAAGTTTTTAACACAAAGGTTCTTGCACATACATACATACAAACATATATATGCATGCGCACGTATGGCGCACGTATGATGTTTTGCCACATCTAGTGGCTGTGAGATAGTTAGTTGCTCTACCTAATAACACCATCACCATAATAGTAGTTAGTACGAGTGCTCAACCATCACATTGGCATGTGCTTAAGGACAGGTGGTGCTAGATGAAGAGGTGGAACAAGTTCATTCCATTGGCTCGTAGCAAGCACATAGCACAAACCATGCTTGATGTGTGCTCACTATAACCATCTCCACAATTGTGATTTGAGAGAGAGAGAGAGAGAGAGAGAGAGAGAGAGAGAGAGAGAGAGAGAGGAGCAACATCTCCTTGAGAGAGAGAGAGAGAGAGAGAGAGAGAGAGAGAGAGAGAGAGGAGCAACATCTCCTTGAGATAATTGACTGTTCTAAACAATTACACAGCCATCGAGATAGTAGTATGAGTGCCCAATTGCTTCTATAGCATGACATGCTAAGGTTGGTGTCAACCAGATCAAGAGGTACAACCCAAATATTTTTTAGGCGATTTTTGATTCTTTAATCGCTCTCTGGTGCTATGACTATCTTGATTCAATTAATTGCTCTAGCCAATAGCACAACCACAATTACAATGGAATGAGTGCCCAATGATTGTAATGGCACGTGTTTAAGGGTATTGCCAACTAGTTTAGTAGGTGCAACCCAAATCTCTATTTGAAAATTCTTGATTCTTGTCACTATAGAGTGCTACAATAGGGTGTGCATAATAGGATAAAATTATGTGCATCGTGTCTACAAGTGTAAGAAAGATAGGAGATTTAACTTTTTAAGGGTTGTCTTGCAAGAGAGATTATTGCAACACATTGGAAATGTCTTAAAGGTGATGCACGCAAGAACATCATTTATAGTTAGCGAGACTAATTGAACTTGTGGCGTTAAGCAAAAGTGGCTTAATTGTGTCAACTTGTATTTGAGAATGGAGTGGAAAGCCAAGCACTTTATACAACAACATTCATGTGTAAAGGATCTCTTATAACAAGATGTTGGGATGTGTCCCAACATCCTATTATTGCATGAATTTTTCTTCCTCTTAGTTTTCGAGCCTACATCCTTAAATCTTCTCGGTTAACCTTGTGGATGCATCATGCATACTCTGCTTGGTGAATCTTTTGAACACTTATAGAGAATCCCATTGGTACAATCCAAAAGGGAAATATTCTTCATTAGACCTCTGATCGCACTCAAAATTGGCATGTTCTATCTCAATGACTGGATAAATTGAAGTCATAACTTTTAGTTTATGGCATCCCTCTTTCCCAATCTTAGATTAACTTATTCAATGTATTGAATGGAGCATTCCAATATTGGCAAAAAGTAAAGTTTAGTGATTTATATTGGGATGGACACCCAGTTGGGCTTCAAGGCTTCTTGCCTCAACTACCTCATCCAAACTTTGATGCAAAACCAAAAGGAAAAAATTGAGGCACCTTAGAGGAAGTAGTAAATTAAGAGTAAACAATGTGGAGGAAAGGCAACTCTTGACAAGGTTGATATAAGGATAAAGAAATTGGCCAAAAGAAAAAGGAATAAGCCACAAGTTTCCTTGAGTAAATGAAGCAATAAACAATGCTAGGCATTAATTAGCCTTTTCCATGGTGCTTGCTCCATATGAATGTTCATAGGGTTTGGGTCTTGAAAATTAGGAGAGATCAAATTTAGGTTTGTCCATTAACAATGAAGAATTGTTTCCCTCAATATCTTAGGCGATGATCGGTGTTGAATTCAACACATTGGGGCTTGAATGTTCAAAAGTTGCTGTAAAGGTTTTCGACCTTTAAATTCAACAATTTCTTAAATTTGCATACTTGTTAAGATAGTGTATTCAGGCATGTATCTTTTGTGGTTTGAAAGGCAATCTATTTGAAATCAAGTGATTCTATACATGACCTTTCCAAATGCTTGTTTAGTTATGTAAAGCAAGGACATCTATAGATTGCATTGTGCTCAAGTTTGGGACTATTGCATAGGCTCACATTAGCAAGTTCCAAGCTATTGAGGGCTTTCCAACCATTATGTAAGGAGAGAGAATCCAAACAAGATGATAATAAGAACCTAAATATAAGAGTAGCATATAGGTATCCTCATCCTTGTAAACATAGCCAACCTTGTAAGGTAAGATTGTAGTGGCAACCATGTGAAAATTAAAGTCCCCTCATTGGAAAAGAGGTAAACGGTGATGACTCTTCTTCACCTCTTATTGAAGAAGTGGATTCACACAAGTATAAACATTCACCTTATTGCATTTTTCAAAAGTTTATCTTGCTCCTAAAAGCAAGGGAGTCCTTGTGTACATAATTGTTAAAGAAGAATTTGCTATAGGTTTAGTCTATATAGCAAACATGCTAGATTGTTGACTTCAAATACAACCTTCCCTTTGTAAGCTTAGGTATAAAGAAAAACTTGAGATTGATAACCTTTGCTAATGATAATACCCTAGCTCGTGCTTGGAATGTGGCCATTACGTATCTCAACCCTTTCTCATAGAGTAAACAATAGAGTTGTTAGAATTAAGAAGAAAAGAGGGGTGGATAAGTACTCTAGATGAGTTTTGTTAGATGAAAACGGTGACAAAAGTGAGGCCCATAATCAATCAATAAGAGTGTTGAAGGCCCCTCTAGATTTGAAATGTAGAAAAAATTGAAGCTAAGAAGATTTCCAATTGCAAAAGAAGCTAGTTTGTTGGCAAGGTAGAGAGAACCAACATGGAAATATATTTTCTATCTCAAGAAATAAGAAAAACAATACCTTTTTACTTTGCTCATAGATGACAATGCATAATTTGCTCATAAACTACAATATGTAAAAGCCTTGTGAAAACTAAAAACAAAATGTAAGAAAAATTTAAAGAACTAGAATCCAATATTTGGCATCCCTAGTATTCATTGCTATGGTAGTTAGGTTAGAGCCAAGGTTTCTAGAGTAGCAAAGAAAGCATTCCCCCTTCCCTACTAGAGATTCTTTTGACTTGCAACAAAAAAGCATTTTTATCAATGGCTCTCCCCCATTTTGAAAGACTTTAACAATGTACCTATGACACCTCATTATCTCATGTTTGGAAAGAGTCCCTCCATTTGGAACTTTCCCTCTTACAATCAATGAGGTGATGTAGTGCCAAATTGCATGATGTGTGTTGGTAGCTTAAATCCTTGTGGTTTTCACTACAATGAAGTCCATAATGTTAGTTTGGTGATAACATGAGGTAGTAGTGCCAATTACTTTCTTACTATGCTAATCTTAAAGAATAATTTCAACTTTGCAAAAAGAATCACTCATGATCATGGATACATGGCATAAATGAGATGCACATGTATAACACTAGAGTGAATTAGTGGCACTTATCTCAATCTTGGAGATCACTATCTCTATTTTTGTATGGTTTGAAGAGGATTCAAATAAGAGTGCATGCACACATTAAATCTTAGACACCATTGCATTTGTATTTTGTATGGTTTGGGAAGGAATTACATGATCATGCACACATGCATAATATTGCTTGAATCTTAAGATAAATTGAGTCCAAGAAGCCACTTCCTATGGCATTGTTTATTTAAAAAGTGGTCGATAACTTTAGAGAACTTTTAGAGACATTTATTATAGTAGAACTCTTGGAGGTGTTTACAATAGTATACTGTTTTTTTGTTTTAAGTACTTTGGGTGACATGTTTAGTACATTTGGCAGCTTGTAAGATAGAAAAGAATGATAATATTCATATGCAAAATGAAAAATCAACATGGAAATTAGTTGTAATGACTTGTCTTTGAAAATTGAATCATCACATTATGAAAGTGACATAAGTAGCCTAGTAGCTAATAGATGCCCACTATGTCTCTTCAATCATTTGCTTTAAGTCTACCATTTGTAGAGCCTCAAGAACAAAAGAGAAGTCAAAATAATAGCCTTAAGTGCCTTATATGCCAAGTTTGTCCTGAACATAAAGTTATAAAGGTTATGAAACGAATATTTTGATTCGTAAAATTGTAGCATCATTTTCGTACTAGAGTATGATGGAATTTTGTTTTGTTACTTTCTCATTGAATTGCTTGATTATGTTCAAGCAATTTGAAACTTTGCAAAGCCTTATTGTAACCATATTAAGTTCACATATATGGTGAGAGGATGGCCTTTGCTTTCCGGAATCTCGATAACACATAGTATTTTATCTCATTTAAATATTTGCCAAGTTATAAGATTTGATCCCAATTTTAGAAATATAAGAGGATTGCCACCATAGTATTCTTCACCATATGTTTTTGGCCCAGTGTACAAGGATAGGTAGTGCATGTGTAATTCGACTATCTAGAATTGTTTTTCATTACAAGTGATAGGCAAGGGCATGAAAGCTTACTCTTGAGGACCCTACTAAGCATAATTTGTGATATTGTAAAATATGCACAACAAATTTGAAGAAATTATAAGGAATTTGTGGAACATTCAATAATCTAGGAAGCTTGGGACACAAAGCTTGATATTTTGTTTGTTGTAACTTGTTGGATCCATTCAATAGTTCTTTTCCTTAGTTATGTTGCTCTCATATCCTTAAGGTACGTGGATACCACTATTTTTTAAATCTATTTTCTGCATTAAAGAAATACTTGGTTACATGCATTCTACTAAGATAATATTGTGTGGATGAAAGGAATATTTTGCCAAAAATTTCCATATAAATTTGTTCTATAACTCTGTAAAATATTGTAAAGCTGAATAGTTTCTTGAATATGATGCTTGTATTATAAGTACGAAAAGTTTTAGGCTACCCTTCTTGATTCCCATAATGTCATTATTGAGAGTGTCATTGTACTTTTGTCTTGTTTACAAGAGTTTCTAAAGATGAATGAATTCTTTTTATGATAACGTGTTTCTTTTGATTGTCATTGTATAGTTGTCTTGTTCACAAGAGTTTCTAAAGATGAATGAATTCTTTTTATAATGTCACGTTTACAAGAGTTTTAATAATGCCATAATTGATTGCCATTGTACATTTGTCATGTTTACAAGAGTTTCTAAAGATGAATGAATTCTTTTTATAATAATGTGTTTCTTTTGCCTTTTGATAGATTTTATTGATGTGTGACCCTAATCTTTCACCTAAAAGTGTAGCATAGCCACCCAATTATGGATTTGAACCTTTAACCTCCATAATTCGCACACACTCCCAACCAATTACGGTGTCACTCATTGGCAAATATACTTTCTCGAAGCTTCAACATTTGAGAGTAAAAAGTGCACAATAAATGGTTTTATAAGAAAGACTTGAGGTCTCTTATGACAATAGTTTATAAAGGCATGTAAATCAAAACTAAGTTCCATAAAGTAAAGAAAGTTGTTACGTTTAGATGACGTGTATTAATAAAACTAGAGTTAATAGGACTCTACTTGTAGTTTTCCATGAGAATTTTCAAACCATTCCACTTACATGCTTGGCATCAAGTAACCTTTTGTTTTAAACATCAATTAATTGCACACAAAATTTTATTTAAAAATGTCTCATATATGAAGGGAATTGCAAGGACTTTCATCTCAAGAGACATAGAATGGAATCAAAAGAGTCATACTTATCAATATTGTTCATGTCATTTTACCTATGACTTGCTAGTCACATTATCTAATATCTCTTGAAGTATTGGTGAGAAGCATCCAAACAGATTAACTTTCCATTGCCTTAACTATTGCCATTGTCATAGTATATATTAACATTGAAAATTTCATGGGCTTCAATTTTTCAATCTCTTTTTGAATTATGCAGTCTTAATATTTCAAAAACAAAATAAAAATAAAAACATTTACAATATAATAATACAAATTAGTCACTATAAAAGAGCAATTGGTAGTTCACTTTGGTATTTCTCCAGTTTCTTAGCTACCAGTACATTCCCAAAGGAGCCAATATTTTCTCAATAGGAAGCAGTGACTTGTACATGCATGACAACTCAGGAGCATGGGAGTGAGCGGCAACATTGTAGAGGAACATATATAGCTTTTCCTCTTGGGTCTCCTCCACATCATCCTCAAATACCAGCTCGATCTTCCTGTCTCCTATGCCCAATAGAAAATCTGAAAGGAGAAAATGATTGATTCTCCAGGCCAAACAAATCACTTTAAAACAAGCCTCCTTCACTTGGTGGTGAACCATTGTGCATTCAAGTGCACATGAAGGTCAACATCAAGTGATGCTCTTTGCCTGCCATCATAGTGAGAGACCTTCTTCACTGGAAGTGTCCAATAGTGTGCTCAATGCACACGAGGATCAAAACCAAACAATATGGGAGCTCTTAAGCCTAGGGAGAAGTCTCATTTTCCTGGTGGTGACCCATATTGCATTCAAGTAACATAAGGGTCCACATCAAGCGATGTGGGAGCTCTTTAGCCTAGGGCTAGCACATTGACCATTGATGCAAAGGAATATGTTCACCCAAAAGACTTTGCAACCAACAAAGTTGCCAAGAGAAAGTTAGTCAAGGCGCTTGATAAATTACTTGCCAGCACACGAGTGGCAGAAAGGACTACCTAGTACACTCAAAGAGGTATCGTCTATTGCATTCTTCCTTTGTGTTCCTTTGCTACTTGCATCTCCTACCAGATGGGAATGACTTGCAAGGGACTTCACAAGCACTACACACTGACAACAAGAGACAACTTGCTATTACTAGTAGGGAGGTTGAAGAGGCAGAGGAGATTGTAGCCTTTAATGCAAAGAAGAATAGAGTGAAGGCTACTCAGCAAAGGCAAAGTTTGATATAGTCCTAGTTATTGTCCCTGTTGACCTAGAGGATGCACTACTGGTCGATTCATATATTGAGGAAGGAGGCATACTTGTCTTTTGCATGTCTACATTACAATGTCAAATGACTAGGACTATGTGTTGTTGGCCAACACTATGAGTTCACTAGACATTCATGAGGATTACAGTCTCATTGCCTTGGCCTATTTTCGTGAGGCTTGTGGATAGTTGTGCAGACGATGTAGATTTGCATCCCCTGGCTAATGTTATGGTCAAAGATGCAAAATGGACACCGAGTGAGGAGGTCCTCAAAAGGCTTGAAGTAGAGGCCAATGCCTATGAGTAGCAGCAATGGACTAATGAAGAGGAAAGACATGCAATAATGTAGAGGCTTAGCACACTAAATATGGGACATCATGAAATGTCAATGTCACAAGAATCTAGGGGTGGCACAGTCCCTTTGTGGATATCACATTTTCTTGAAAGCAATGAAAATTGATGGGTATTTAGTTTGTGTGCTCTTCTTATTCTTAGTCTACAATGGTTCATGGCTTCTTTTCTAAGAAATTTTATTTTCAAGCAGGTGCTAGATGACAATAACGACTTCCTTATGTGAGCAGGAGCTCACCAATAGCTCTAAGACAATATTCCATAAAAAAGAATTGTCTCTCTCATAATACATTGGCAAATTTGATCATACAAAGGTATATGCATGCAAACACACTTTCAAGTGATGTATTATAGAGAAATATTTTATATTGATCTAAATAAATGAATTTTCTATTACAAATTATAAAATTTCACAGTGAATATTCTTCATACAATACAAGGATACCCATTTTTGCACTCAAGGGACTAGGTTTGGTGGAGGATATGCCATTCCAACGAATGCATAGAAAATAATTCTAGTCGAGAAATGACATGCATTGGGGATGTTTGGCATTGGATATGGATGCCAATATTCAAGGGCCCCTTATTATGTATCATATGCTGCTCATGGCATTGCAACGAGGGTCCAGGAATTAGCCAACTTGTATCCTTATGCAAAACAAGAATTCTTGTAGTGGATGCAATGCAGGGTTCCTACAGAGCTTGCTCCTCTAGGAGTGTGGGTTATAGAGTCATTGCCTCCAACAAAGCCAAAACCACTTATACAACTACCAACCTTACAGCATGAGGATGATGAGGACGAGGAAATTCCAACAAAGAAGATGGAATTGTCCCCTTCAAGCCCACATAACGAGGAATGAATGCCTGCTTATCCACTCCTTGAGCCCCATCTTTGGCCTTATCTCTCCCTAGAGAGCAGCCATTGTAAATTTTTTTCATTTGCACATGAGTTATTGCATGCTTCTTGTCTCTTTTGTTTCGATCTTTTTAATCCAAGAGCAATGTTCAAGGTTTGGCACGTCCTTTTTGCTTATTCTAACCTCATTTTGTGCCAAATTAATATGTAAAACCATTGGAAAACTTCTAGTAGGTTGTTTGCCTTTTGTGCGCTACCATCATGTCTTGTATGCCTAAAGTATCTATTCCTTGCTTAGTAATGGGACTTGTTCATTCCATCGGTGGACCAAATCGATAAACTCCCATAGTACCTTGCAAACCAAGGATCGTGACTATAAATAATATGTTGCACATAAGAAAAGAGATGGAATTAATTAAGTGCTAAGTAGTAAGTTCAAGGCCTATTGAAGCTCCATATGAAGTTTGAAAAAACTCAAGTGCTATCTACTTGATTGTGAGTTCATTCCAATTAATTATCGATGTCATTTACTTACCATATACCTTGAATGGAGTGAGTTGGAGCGTTGGGCACCTCATTCCTAGAGAGAGTTAGAACCAAGTGAAATGGGCCCCTGCATTAGAGAGGAAAACCCCCATTTTTTATGATAGTGACCCCTTTTCATCCGCTACCTTGAATTTAGTGAGTTGCAATGTTGGGCATCTCATTTCTAGGGAGGGTCACTACCATACAAAAAAAGCACCTCTCTTAGAGAGGAAGGGCCCCATATTGCTTGGTAGTGACCCCTTTTGTAAGTGTCATTGAAGCCTCATATTTTCTTTCCCTTTCACTCAAAAATTTTTTAAAATCAAAGGAACTTCCTAACCATATAATGCATGAAATTGTTTTCTCCCCATGCATCCTTCATGGAGTTTTTGAATTTGTTGAGGGTCTTCTTGAAGGCTAGGAGACCATCAATGGACCAAGGTGTTTAATCACAATACATGAACATTGTGTCCAATGCCTCCTAGACTTCAACCTTCCTATTCCTTACTCTTCCATCATCCTTGTGGTCTTTGATTGCATTGTGTAGCGCTTTTCATTGGATGTGATGAATGTGAGAAGAACCTTTTTCGGGCTTGCCATGGAAGCCCAAAAACCTTCTAGCCTTAATCCCACCTATTGAGGGTTTCCTAGGAACAATATTTCCATTTTTGGATCTCTAAGGATTTACCTTTATCACAACATTTTTCCCATGGAGACCAATATCTGACAAAATCCTCTCAATCACCTTGATAGCACCATCCACGGCCTTTTGGGGCTGCAATTTCCATGTAAATCATTGTACAAACACACAATTTTCTCAACTATTCTACACGAGGCATGCAATGTGCACATGTGGACATTTGTTAAAGGCATATCTAGAACAGCCTGAAAGTTTGAATCTTTGGTGTGTCTATCAGGCACCTTGTTCTGACTAGTGTCATTGCACTCCTCAGACATGGCCATGCAGGAAATGCAAGTACTCTTAGTAGTAGCACCTTCTGATGCATTATACATATACTTTAGTGTATTTAAATTTGCAGCCATATACCACTCCACTTTATAGTGTCCAAACCCTTCGACACTTAGTTTCTCCCTTAATTGTTGAGTACTTATTGCCTTGGGTATAGAAGCCTTGGGTATAGAAGTTCATTGAAACACCCAATTCAACACATCAAAACCTTTCATGTCAACCTAAAATACTCCCACCCACTAGATGTCTTGCTTGGATTGCACACTAAAGTGCACCGAGTCCTTCGAGTCTTCATCCCCCTCAATACATAGCTAAAGAGATTTATTCATCAAGGTGATAGAAACTCTCTCCATTTTCTTGCCCTTTACAATCTCAGTTTCATCCTACTTGATAATAAAATGGCAACCCCAATTGCTTTTGCATGCTCTAGCATGTAAAACATGATCATTGCTCTTTGCAACGTCCTCAAGTCAAAGAATGTGTTGTTATAGCTATCATAGTTTACACTTTCTTCTTTCCAAGATAGCTATCTATGATGTGAAAGGGCTCGCCAAGGACTTCCAATACTCATTGGTTGATGCTGCATCTTGTTTGTTGAATTGAGGATGGCTTTGGAAGCAAAGCCTCCTTGATCCTTTCCTTCTCCAATGTCTCTTGCATAACTTTCAAGAGTTGGGTATAGCTTTGTCTACTAATCCCCACCCTATCCAAGGTGCTTTAGATGTCCTCTTTGTCTAGGCAAGACCCTCATAGGAACTTTTCAACACACTACTTGGCTTTCTTAAACCTCTTCTCGATCAACATGCACCTTGCAGCTTTGGGAGGAATGATGTTGCTTAGGCTTCCGATGCGTTCTCCACATTCCTCATTGCCGCTTTGGGAGGAATGATGCTGCTTAGGCTTCCGATGCGCTCTCCACATTCCTCATTGCCTTTTCTGAATGGAGAATAGCCTTGTCAGTTTACAACAACAACATCACATATATGAGAGTGGATTCATAATACATTCACAAAATGTCCACTTACCTCAGAAATGATGCTCCTAACACAGAATAGAATAATACAAGTAGTTTAGGGTGAGTGACAAACTATTACCATATTGTTGTTATTCTTCTCCTACAACCTCCCCTTCCAAGCTTGAGAGTCTCAATATTCTTCAGACTTCTTTGCCTCTCACGCCACTCGAGCATCATTTCCTTCCTTGTGGTTGTACATAGCTAGGTTTTGAGACTCCTTATTTTTTATTGGCTCTCCTCCAATTGTGTTATAATTGTAGCTCTTTCTTGGAGTAACCACTGGTTTTGCAGCTTCAAAATGTTTGAATGGCCTACTATATTTTGTGTATAAGCTAGAAGCCATTGGCTACTATCTTCAACAAACCTTAGGAATGGGGAACACATTGGAGAATGGAGGGGTACTTCTTGTTGTGGAATCCACATGATACAACTTCCCGCCAATCCATAATCAATATTATTTCTACCTTTTGATCTCATTGCCTCTAGCACACTTGGTATGTTAAGAAACACATGGTTTCTCTTGTGAATGGTACATCTTCCAAAACAATATGGAGATGGTATAGATGTTTATGAGCAGCCATGTTTACAATTGAGTTACAAATAGTGATTCACGCTTGTAATGTTGATGTGGTTTAGAGTCCCCAGAAACAAAGATTTGAAAATGGCAAGGGAAATTTTTAAAAGAGTCATCAAAGGGTAGCTTCTATGCGACAATGATGCATTAAAGGTGGCGCATGTGACATCTTGGAAGACCTTTTATTAATGAATGATAGACAACAAAAGTACCAAGATGAAAGAACAATTTGGTGGCACAAAGCCACATGCCTTTGGTGAATTGTGTGTAGAATAAAATAATTTTTAGTTGCTTGATAATAATGCCTTTGGTGAAACCCAACCCACACACTAACCACCATGCTATAACACCATTGACTAGAAGACAATTTTTTTTGAAATAATGAAAGGATTAAAATACTTAAACTCAAGGATTGAAGTACCATGGCCCCTTATTAATGGCCATTGCAATTGATTATGGACATGGCAGGGATAGGAGGGAGGGATCGATATCAAGACTCAACATTTCTCTTTCTCTTTCTCTCCTCCTTATTGTTGCAATAGAAATCACCATAGCTCTCTCTCTCTCTCTCTCTCTCTCTCTCTCTCTCCCCATCAGAAAGATGCATGCATGGCCTGCTCACTATTCATAGCATTCACACACACACACACACACACACACACACACACACACTCTCTCTCTCTCTCTCTCTCTCTCTCTCTCTCTCTCTCTCTCTCTCTCTCTCTCTCTCTCTCTCTCTCTCTCTCTCTCTCTCTCTCTCTCTCTCTCTCTCTCTCTCTCTCTCTCTCTCAATGGAGAATCCTGGTTACGGTGCTTCTTAAGTTGCAATGACTCCAAGCCAATGTACTCCATGGATGTTGGTCCAAGCACCAACACAATGCTGCAAAGAGCCATAGGCAAAGAAGCAAAGAAAGGGATCATGGCACCATTGTGAGATCACAAAAAATAGAGTCAGGGAGGGACATTTTCTTAGCTATGGCATGGTGCTAGTGTAAGCGAACTCAAGGTCCCCTAGTGAGAGTAAGCAAAAGGATCTACTCCAGCTACTATTGTGCAAACAACCTCCCAGCTCTCCAATGGACATGCATTAGGGGAGTATACCTCTGGTGTATTTGGTTGGATAGAAATGATTCTGTCATTTCAAAAAATCTCAAACCTTTATTGCATCTAATATGATTTTACTTCCTAGACATTGTACCCATTTTTTGTTTTTCCCTTTGGTTTTTTAACGCAAACTTGGAGGGAGTTTCATATCTCCTTTTATGCCTTTGAAATTTAGGATTTGATGGATGTCCACGCGTCCAAGGGTTTCCAACCCGTCCTACAAATGACAAAATAATATGAAACTTTTTGCTAGATTGACAACTTAGAAAATTTACAATCCACATAGAAGTGTTAAAATTTTGGGTAAATGTCTATGGATGGGCAATAATGAGGAATGCCTATCCAAAAATAAAAGCAATTTAGAGTATATAGTATCATATAACGAGAAAATGGTACATTACTTGTAATTGTACTTGATATTTTTATGATTTTATCTTCTTCATATCATCTCCTAAAGCAGTAAAAACATCAGTATAAGATATATATGGTTAGTACTTACAATTGTAATTGTGGTTTGTATCTTTTGTTTATATATTTATATCTATACTCATTATAGCATGAAAAGAGTAAATTTATGATGATTGTCTATGGATTGGTTCAAAATTGCCATGCTAGTGGAAATGGCAAGGTCCAAAAGAAAGTGCCCCATGAAAAGGTTAAAAAAGAATGTACCAAGCTCTACAAAATTTTTCAACCTACCAAAGAGCTTAAAGTATACCAAAGAGTACAAGAACCACCAAAATTCCCAAAAAGAGCATGATTTCATACAAAAATAATTTTTTTAGTAATGAGATCGGCCAAAGTGAGTACCAAGAAGCACCAAATGGTACCAAAAGGGTTTCAAGGGTATCAAATGTATCCAAATTAACCAAGTTCTCCAAAAGGATTAAGAGGCAATAAAGCACCAATTCCATAAAGGGTTTTTAAAACACCTTATAATCCCAAAATACCAAAAACCCCCTACATTTTCAAGTCTATCGATGTAATCCCTAAACCTAATGCACTAAAGAGAACCAAATGTACTAAATAGGACTAGATTAACCAAATACTTTGAGAATGTACCAAGTTCTACCAAATGCTTCTAGTACTAGAGAGTGCAAAATGTGCCAAAGATTATAGAAGACACCATAATATTCCAAAAAGAGCCAAATATATACCAATAAGCTTTTTAGTAAAGAGAAGCTAGAGAGTTTTCCAAGGAGCAACACATGGTATTGAAAGGGTTTCAAGAATACAAAATGTATCCAAAATCACCAAGTTCTCCCAAATGATTAAGAGGCAATACTAAGGACAAACCAAGACAAAGTACATTGAGTATACCTACTCAAGCTCAACCTCTTGTTTGAGTTATTTTATGTTCTCATTGAGCCCCAGATATTGCAGCATTTGTTGGCTCACTCCTAGGTTAGCTTCCACCTCCTTTACCTTTGCATCATTACAAGGAATTTGTTATTGGAGCTCTTGGAGTTGTGCTTCATACACTTTAATATCATCCTTTATGCGCCCGGTCACTACATTTGACCCCTCATACCTGAGCAATGCCTCCTTCTTTTGCTGGATCAAATCCTTCAACTTCAACATCAGATTCAATGTACTCTTGGTCTTGCTAGGAATCCTCTCCAACAATGATTCCAAGTCAGTAGTGTAATCATACTACCTAGGCCCCAGCTAAGTACAAATGTCACTAATAGTCTTTGCAGAGTGAGGCTTCTTTCTAGGTGGGACACCATATTGGGAGGCACCATTCCGCTTCTCCATGTCTCAATCTTTTTTTCCAACCCCCCTAGCCTGTTCCTACACATTTGAATTACACTTTGCCCAAACTTGGCCAATGCTACTTTGTGGCCTATAGTGTCTTCTGCCCCATCATGGCATTGCTCAAACGTATAGAACCATGCAAACCTAGCAATGATCTTGCCACAAGATGGAGGTGCTTTTGATACACCTTGTGGAAAAGCAACCTACAATTATTTTGCCAAGTGAAAGTGCACCTTGCTCAGGTAGATCTTTACAGATTTTTGGTGCTTATGCTTGAAGATGGTCAATCACTAGTCTTAATGAAGGGCATTTTTGTTTAAGTCCTTTGGAAGCACCCCTTCTAAACTTAGGCCATACTCCTCATGTAGCTCCTCTGTTGTTGTATAGCAAAATTTGCTTAGTAGTGGATACTCTTCCATTTTATTTTTTCGTAAAAGATGCCAAGTGATACTCTAGAGTTAGACATACCATGGTCCTCTTCTGAAAAATAAACAATGCTTAATGTATATAATCTTTTTTTAGGAGGTGGATTCAATTGCCCAAAATAATGTGGATACAAAGCAATCATGTTTGCTAATGGAGTCTTAATAGAGGTTTTGTCCAGTGCAACAATACCAACTTTGGTGTTATTGCACCACCAAATTTGGTACTATAGATGTTTAGTCTCTCTATTGGTTATCCTAGAAAGGTCCAAAACTAGAAAATAATTTGCACCAAGCTCTTACAAATTGAAAATGTGAGTTTATGCAATAGGGGGGAGGGAGTTCCTATGGGGGGGGGGGGGGGGGGAAAGCTCATATGAATTTTACATATTCCCTTGTGCACGATGGTTAATTGGACCTGGTTGTTTACTCCCATGTTGGAGAGAACTAATCTTACTCCAACAGGTGGCAGCTAAGTGACCAGACTTCCCGCAAATATCACATTTGACATTCAGGCAATTCCTAGGGAAATGTTGGTCCCCACACCACTTACAGCTGAATCTTAAGGGGCCACCTTCTTCAGGGCGTCGACTCCCTATCAAATTCTGTTGCTTCTTAAGAAAATTGACATCCACAGCTATTTGTCGATACTATTCAAAGATCATATCGGTGTAGTGGTTCATCATATCCTTAACTTCACCAAGGACATTAGAAGCACTGGACTCATAGCTGCGATCGTCACTCTATCATACCACTTGATTAGGAATTATCTGTTGACCAACTCGGACAACATTAGGATTCATTGTTTAGTTTCCACCACTATTTAGTGAGGCCGCCTGACTAGCCATAGGCATAGTCATGCTAGGAGGAGCTGGTAACATAGGCAGATTTGACATAATACTCCCTCTGCCACTCGTATTTAACATGAGGTCCCCTTGACTCCCATTGGTCAAGGACAAATTATTACCATTCCATTTATCCTTACTGCATAAGCCACTTGCAAGCGCGACTCTACTCCTTCAGCTTGGGTAATGGCAGTGTCAATATCGGCCAAAGCAACACTACTCAACTACACCTGGATATTAAAATCCAATCCAATAGAAAATATTCCAACTGTGTAGCCATTGGAATGGGAATATAAGCATTACGTTTGCGAAGAACTTGCTTTAGTTTCTTGGCATATGCATGGACATTCTCATTTGGCTCTTGGCGTGTTACATTTAGAACACACAACCAATATTGCCCACCCTTCTCAGGGGAAAACTCCCTATACGGAAAGCCCTAAAGAATTGGGCACTACTAGCTATGTTTTTGGCTTCTAGACTATGATACCACACTGCCGCTCTTCCTTTTAACGTCATATTGAAGAACATCATTAGGTGTCCTTCATCTTGGATTCAATATTTGAACATGAGCATTTGAAACTCCTTAATGTGGAGTTCTACATCTTCTTCTGCTAACCCATGGAAAATGGGCAACGGTGCTCCTAATGCCGGTAAATCTGATGTACCTGCTGGAATTGTGATAGATTGTGCCATGGCTACAATTGGATTGACAACAGGAGTTTGTGTATGCAACACTACACCCCCACTTGTTGTGGGTTGATTAACTGGAAATAGGGAAGTACCAAGACTTCCACTTGCACTCAAAGACCTACTCGTAACACCTAGGTTACTAGAACCACTGCCACTTATGCGTAACGGGCTACTCCTTTGAGGAGAATAGCGTTTTACAATCTCCAACCACCATCTAGCCCTCTCAGCACGTTCTGCTTTCTATATTTCGGCTTGACGGTCCTTGTCAAAGGACATAAACCAACTATTTGGTCCCTAAAAACCCTAGATTCAAGAACCACTACTTGTTGGCGGCTCTCAGTAGACGCACCACTGATGGGACCTAAAATGGGCCGGCACTGGCTATGGCACTAGCCGACCCTCTTGCATACGATAAACAATCCCACCACACAACCTCGTGGGTTAGGAGTGTCTAAAACTCACTTTGCACTAAATGCTTATGATGATTTTGTGTTTGTATCCAATATGTAGTCCAATGTTCACATTCCCTTCTCCTCACAGGGATATCCCATAACATATAGGCATAATACCTCGTAATACACACATAGGGAAGCACCTCTCGGCTGATTACCGCGGGTCCATTGCGACTCTCCTACACCTCGGGGATTAGCCCCAAGATGTGTCGTTAACACATATAACATTTGCATAAACTCTACTCTTTCATAATTCAGCATTCCAGGAGATTTTGATTTTCCTCACAAAACTTTCCCCAATGGAAGCACCCATCTAACCTACAACTTAGGTTTCTTGTCCTCTTAGCGTTGATCAAAGTTTATCAATCAATTGCAATGCATTCCAGGAGATACCACATGGCATGCTTGATGCAAGGTGTATGACAATTGTGCACAACCATTTTATGATTAAGAAAACCAGCCATGTGAGGTACGGAAAATAGCCCTTTCATGAATTTTAATTAAGCGCTATTTGCTGCATTGCTTTAGAGACTAGCACCGGAACTTCCGTGCTACTAGTCACCTATATCTAATTATGGAACGATCCCTAAATGCTATGCAGAAAGAGGGAAATCAAAATTTGTATCTTTTCAGCAATTAGATCGTCGCACAAACTTTATTCCCCCCTCACTGTTTAGGTATTGCTGCGATGCATAGGTGTAAATGGTTGTTTTGTATCATTTTTGTATGTAAAAACAATAAACACGTACTATAACACAAAGGACAAGGCCAAACTGAGGGTTGACCTCATGCTTTAACCTCGCCAAACATTCACGCACATATATCTTATTTTTCCATATTTTTAAGCACAAAAAATCTAATTTTCTTTATTTTTTTTATTTTTCCTATTTATTATTCATAAAAAATAGGTATTTTCTAATTTATTTGTATTAACTTTTTATTTTGACTAAAACTTAACATTTTCTGTTATTTGGTTCCATTTTCATTCCTTTTTCCAACTCAAAATCGAAAAAAACCACTAATTTCCATTAAAAATGATATTTTACGGGTTTTAAAGAATTAATAACGACTCTAAATCATTACAGGTTCCGCATTTCTATAGTTACAACCCTCAAACATGATGCAAACAAGGTTCAAACAAAATTTCATTGCATATGAACAACATTTGGACCATGAAACAATAAAAACAAGCAATTTTCTTCATAAAATTGGAGCATACCACGTGTCTTCCGTGTTGCGGATTTTTTAAAAATTATTCTGAGCAGCCCACAGACCGACCAAAAACCATTCTTCAGTTCTAAACCTCTTTGCTTAGCCTCCTCTTCATCTTGAAGCAATCGGACAAGCATTCTTCAGCCCCTCTTCTTCTTGATTTCTTGCACATGAATTGCCTCTATGCAAGAGAGAGAGAGAGAGGAGAGAGAAAGAATAGTTTTTGATCTCCACAACCAGGTAGCCAATTGACAAGCGGAGACCGGCAATGGAGAGCAAAGATAGGAAGAAGAACAGCCATGAGATCAGTTGGGGGGGTTGCTTGTAGGTGCCACAATCCATCTCTCCCCCAATTCTAGCCATGGTGCCTTCTTCTTGATCAAGCGGAGAAAAAAATGGCCCTCCCTCCCATACTCACAAAACTTTTGGGGGGGACACCCTCAAGGGAGCCCCCAAAGGTCGCAACCTTTGGCCTTTCTAAAGTCCATTTTTACTTGGCATTTTGGGCTTGGCCTCCCGGGCACTCCCTTTCCCACATCCGGTGTTCAATTCTTGGTCTGAAAAATCCTGGGCGTCAATCTTGAAGTCTTCCATTGCCGGACATCTCCCAAGCTCTTGTCTCACATGCCAAAAAATTGTGAAAATTCACCAACTATTGTTTAGTGGGTCTTTTAAGCATTTCTGGGGCATTCCCGCTTAAAATCATACTGATTGCCACCGCCGCCTTCGACGAAGTCTATTTTTCCCCAAATATTCATAATTTTTGGCTATTTTTAAGTACTTCTCGGCATCAAAAATCATCTATCAAAGAGGAACAACATCCATGTGAAAGCATGATTCACTTATAGATGGCAAAGGTCTCTCAAGAGCCTTTCTAGGAGAGAAATGGCAACCACTCATAGGATGCTCATCCGCACTTGTAGTCCCAATGGTGCTATCAAATTTTCCTTCTCATAGCTACCCCTCATGGAAGTGTTGTAAGCCCTACTAGGACTTCCTTGGCTTGGACTCTTTCCACTAGGAGGTATACTATCATTACACTTAGAATTCACATTTTTTACTTGGAGATTTGGACTTTCAAGGTTCCCCATAGAGGTTGTCTTGGTATTAGCAATGAATTACCTCCTTGCAAAAGAGATTGAATGCTTGGATACAATTGCAATGAGTGGGGAAAGCTGCAAAAGTTTCCCCAACATCTTTGAATATACATATGGTCAAATGCCTACATCTTAGCCTCACTTAATGACTTAGGATATTGCATCCTCACTTGGAGTTGTGAATTAACCACTAAGCCACTCATAAAGAGCTCATACAGCATATCATTTGGCAACATAGTCACTCTTCTTGACCAAAGGCTAAGAATGTCATCAAAGGCTTTAGCATATTCTTTAACTGAGGTATATGACTCTTGTCAAATCTGCATAAGCTGCCCTAAGACTTGAGTCATGGGAACCTTCTTCTCATACTCATATAGGACTTTATTAGCTCCTCGAAGGTTCTAATTGACCCTCTTGGGAGGCTCTAGTACCATTTCCTAGCCTCCCCCTTTAGAGTACTCTAAAACATGAGCATTCCATGTATATCATCAAAACTACTCATAAGGAAAGTGTTGGTAAAGGCGCCTCTGTCTAGCTGTCCATTTATTACTACATTGACACTACCCACCATCACTGTGACTTCGTTCTTTATTCTTTCAGTGACATTTGAATAAAGGGAAGGCCAATAACACATTGTGACTGTTCAAGTTCTCACATTTGGACACACACACACACACACACACACACACACTCTCTCTCTCTCTCTCTCTCTCTCTCTCTCTCTCTCTCTCTCTCTCTCTCTCTCTCTCTCTCTCTCTCTCTCTCTCTCTCTCTCTCTCTCTCTCTCTCTCTCTCTCTCTCTCTCTCTCTCTCTCCTACTCCTTCCACCATAGCTCTTACTCTCGCTCATGCTTCCACTTCACGGCTCACCTCCCTTCAATTGGTATCAGAGCCTTCTTCTTTGCAAGATTAAGCTTGGTCTGGCATACTCTCAGCTTCCATTCGAATACTACAACAATCATCTCTTTGTTGGTAACCATAGGCACTCCGTTGGATTCTCCTATCGGTTGCATTCTGCTTGGGCACTCTTTGAGCCTTCTTGAGAAAGTCTTGGAGCAACCCCCCATAGCCCTCATCCTACTGGTACAGCATCATGTTGCATGGAATAGGCCCTTTTTTTAGCAACAACTCACATTTTTCATCTAGTACAGCATATCTTCTTCATTGGGAAGCTATACAAGCACTTGTACACCTGGTTTTGATGCTTGATATTGATCCTTCCACTTTTGGCACTATATTTGAGCATTAAGCTTCAATTTTGGAGTGTTATTAAAATCCAAAAAATTTCATAAAATAGGAAAATACTTATCTTTGATGTCCACACTCATTGCCATTGGTTGGATGATGTCTGATTATGCCCGATTTATGCTTATATATTCGAGGATGCTATGACATTGCTTGGAGTTGATTTTGGACTGATTTAACCACTTCATTTACTCTATTTTGGCTAAGGTTTAGTGGTTAGAAGTAAAAGGCAACACCCTGTTTGATGCTTCTATAGTCAGCTTTGTTGGTCTTATGATGTGCGATTATACTGGGGTGGTCTACATGTATGTATGATAATGCTAGGCATGTGTTATGGGTTGGATTTGGAGATAATTTTGGTACTAAAATAGCTTGGGTTTGGTAGTGTATTCATTGCTATATACAATAGGGCTGAACCTCTTTTAACATGGATTTTATATGCCTATTGCTCCTGGCTATGATTCGGGTGTTCTTATTGAGAGTGGAAAAAGACTGAAATTTTGACTAATTTTTGTTATTTTTTAGATCTGAATGATTGATTTTTGATGGATTTAGAGTGATCTGTGGTTTATAATGGAAGTGTTTGAGAGTGTTCTGGATGATATTGATTATGTTTTGGAAGTTCATGATGATTCTTAGAAGAGATATGAAGCTCTGTGATGATTTGATAGGTTCTATTGAGGTTTTAATTGGTTCTGTATACTTTCTGTATAGCTTCTGTTTTGTTCTAATTTTCTTATGTATGAAGTATGGATTAATGATTGATGAAGATTTAAATCTTTTGGAAGATTATTGAATATTTTTTTATAGTTTGGAATGGTTTTAGTATGAGTTATGAGATTCTGATGACCTTTTGTGACCCTCTGTAAACCTTTTATAGAGCCTCTATCTCTGCTCTATCTCTGCTCTGTAACTATTCAGTATTTGTTCTGGTACTGTACTGTACTATTCTGTAGACCTTTTGTAAGTGTTCTGTAGAATGTATGTGTGAATTTGGGAAAGTTTCTAACTTTTGGAAATGATGAATCTAAGTTCAAAAGAGCTAAAACAAATGGAAGAAGCAGCTGCTAAAGACTGAAGAGAAGACTGAGTGACAGTGACAGTAGTGAGCTATGAAGAGACACTATAGTGGCTCTGGTGCCTCTTCATATCAAACATACCTCTTGGGAGGTGCATCCATGACCTAAGAAGGATTATTGAGAGTTATTATGAGAGTATTTTAGTGAGGAGATGATGTACTATTGATAGAGAGAGGGAGAGAGAGAGAGAGCCCCAGACATAGTCAATTCTATCAAAACAGTGTAAATGTATATGAGAGATTAGAGAGAGAAAACTATGAAGACATTGAAGATAAATACTATGTGATTGATTTCCATTCAAAAATTGTGTATTATTTTATGTTCATTATTCTATTGATGGATTCTATGAAGATGTTGAAGATTATGGTTGATTCTATCAAATCCGTGGGAGATATCTACTATGATGGTGCGTGAAGAATTACTATTTTCTTTGTTTTGATGATCAAAAGAATGAAATAAAAGCTTGATGATGTTACAAGATAGATTTTCTTGCAGTAGAATCCCATTTTCCTTGGTGTTCCTCTTGGGGCTCCATGTTTTTGGTGTGCAGCCGGGGAAACTTGCCATCAACAAGCATCAGAAGAGGCTGAAAATGAAGGAAATGGCATTGCCAAGAAGAGGAGAATTCAATGGATGTTTGCAAAGTTCCTTCTTCCACTAAAGAGTTGGAGATTCTCATTATCAAAGCCACTTTCCACAAGAAGTTCATCCCACAATGGCGGAAACATATCACCATCATGATGCATGCTCTATGTGGTGGACGGTTTCCTCTTCTTGTTGAAGCAATAGAAACTTGCATCTTGGTGGAAAATTGTTTGGGAATGAACTGAAGAGCAGAAACATAGAGAATGACCTTCCATGGAAGATTTTGCATTCATTGAGAAGTTTCCAGACATCATCAAGTGGGAGATTGTGAAGAAGCTTCAGGAGTCGTGGTCTGTGGAAGTTCATGAAGACAAGAAGAAAAAGAGTTGGAATTTGTTCATGGATGCTTAGCAGCAAGATACGTGGGATGCTTGGTGCACTGACAATCTCCTGTTTATCCAATTAGCAACCCATTGGAAGTTGGTAGATAGAGTGCTTTTCACAACATACACTGTTGAAACCCTAGAAGCTGGCATTATTGTTGAGAGTTGAAAAAGACTGAATTTTTGACTGATTTTTGATGTTTTTGAGGTCTGAATGATTAATTTTTTATGGATTTACGGTGATGTATAGTCGATAATGGAAGTATTTGAGAGTATTTTGGATTATATTGATTATGTTTTGGAAGTTCATGATGATTCTCAGTGGAGATATGAAGCTCTATGATGTTCTGTTGAGGTTCTGATTGGTTTTGTATAGCTTTTGTTTTGTTCTGATTTTCTTCTGTATGAAGCATGGATTGATGATTGATGAAGATTGAGATCTTTTGGAAGCCTATTGAATAGTTTTTGATAGTTTGGAATGGTTTGAGTATGAGTTATGAGGTTTTGATGACCTTCTGTAACCCTCTGTAGATCTTCTGTCGAGCCTCTATCTCTGCTCTGTCTCTGTACTCTAACTGTACTGTCGCTGCTCTGGTATTGTACTATAACTGTTCTGTAGACCTTCTGTAAGTGTTCTGTAGAATGTATGTGTGAATTTGGAAAAGTTTCCTAACTTTTGGAAGTGATGAATCTAAGTTCAAAAGAGCTAAAACAAGTGGAAGAAGCATCTACTGAAGACTGAAGAGAAGACTGAGTGACAGTGACAATAGTGAGCTGTGAAAAGACACTGTAGTGGCTCTGGTGACTCTTCATATCAGACATACCTCTTGGGAGGTGCATCCACGACCTAAGAAGGATTATTGAGAGTTATTATGAGAGTATTGTAGTGAGGAGATGATGTACTATTGATAGAGAGAGAGAGAGAGAGAGAGAGAGAGAGAGAGAGAGAGAGAGAGAGAGAGAGAGAGAGAGAGAGCCAGAGATAGTCAATTCTATCAAAACAGTGTAACTGTATATGAGAGATTGAGAGAGAGAACTATGAAGACATTGAAGATGAATATTACGTTATTGATTTCCATTCAAAGATGGTGTGTTCTTCTATGTTCTTTTTTCTATTGATGGATTCTATGAAGATGTTAAAGATTATGATTGATTCTATCAAATCCGTGGGAGAAATCTACTATGATGCTGCGTGAAGATTTGTTATTTCCTTTGTTTTGGTCATCAGAAGAATGAACTAAAAGCTTATTGATGTTACAAGATAGATTTTCTTGCAGTAGAATCCCCTTTTCCTTGGTGTTCCTCTTGGGGCTCCATGTTTTTGGTGCGTAGCCGGGGAAGCTTGCCATCAACAAGCACCAGAAGAGGCTGAAAATGAAGGAAATGGCATTGTCAAGAAGAGGAGAATTCAATGGATGTTTGCAAAGTTTCTTCTTCCATTGAAGAGTTGGAGATTCTTATTATCAAAGCCACTTTCAACAAGAAGTCCATCCCACAATGGCAGAAACATATCACCATCATGATGCATGCTCTTGTGGTGGATTGTTTCCTCTTCCTGTTGAAGCAGTAGAAACTTGCATCTTGGTGCCAAACTGTTTGGGAACAAACTGAAGAGCAGAAAGAGAGAGAATAACCATCTATGGAAGATTTGGCATTAATTGCAAAGTTTCCAAACATCATCAAGTGGGAAATTGTGAAGAAGCTTCATGAGTCGTGGTCTGTGGAGGTTCATGAAAACAAGAAGGAAAAGAGTTGGAATTTGTTCATGGATGCTCAACAGCAAGATACGTGGGATCCAGAAAGGAGTGTTCCTTAGAGGCCTACAACCAGAAGTTTGCAAGTTCGTGGAATTGAGAAGACCAGTCAATCTTCAAGCTATAGTGGAAGATGCAAGATTGTATGACGAAGTTGAAGCAAGGTTGTCAATGACTGCAGGAAGAGGAGTCTTACCTCCTCCCATGCCAGGAATGGTATACCCACCAAATGCAGTCCCAGGGACAGTTCCCTACCCCTATCCCCAAATGTAAACAGTGCCGCAGTATAATGCACCTAATTCACTGTGATCGCCACAGACGAAAGTGCCTCAAATGATAGTGCAACCACAGCAACAGTGGCCTCAAACAGTTCCTCCAATGGTGGCGACTCAACAACAGTGGAATCCTACCAACTGGAATCAACAACCCCAAGTCTCAGCAGGAGCTCTGAATCAGAGCCAGAACAGAGGACCTTCTGGATCGACCCAACCAGTGAATGCAGTAATATAGAAGCTTCCCAAAACCCCACTACAAGTACTTCAGGAGGTAAAAATCTAAAGGACTACTTATCCAACTCAATTGCAAGTATAAAGAAATAGCTTCTATGTGATTACAGAGCAGCTACAGACGCTTAAGGTGAATACCGCCAATATATCCACTCCTATGGGAGTTGGAAGAGATGTGATGTGCTCTAATACATGGTGCGGAAAGTGTCATCAAGTGGGAAATTTAGCCATTGAATGTTCCCGAAAACCAACCATTCCTAGAGTCTTCTGTTCCTACTGTTTGCGGAAGAACCATACAGAGGATATTTGCTCTCTGAAAGAGATGCATGAACGAAGACAAAAGGATGAAAATGCAAGGTTCAACTTGCTGGAATCCAAAATGACAACACAAGATATTGGACCAAAGCCTAGGGAGTTTGGTCCTAATTTTGGTCCAAGGAGGTTTCCCTCTCAAAGTTATAGAGGACACAGTCTGGCGGTGGTCAAAGATCAGAAGTGAAATGTTATAGGTGTGGAGAAAAGGCTCATATCTCCCTGAATTGTCCAAACCCTAGACGATCTGTGGATTATAAGCCCTTATGCAGTCGATGCAAAGGTGAAGGCCACACTATAAAGGATTGTCCAAGTCCAGCCCCTGTAAAGGCCAATGCCAATGATAGCCAATAGAAGGTACAAGAGCCTGCCTCCAATTTGGTAAAGTTGGAAGTTGCCACTGTTACGCGCACCAAGAAAAAGGAACCAATTGTTCATAATGAAAATAACTCTCCTGCCAAGACTGTGAAGTTCAACCTACCCACAGAGGGACAGAGTAGTATAGAACAGAACAGTGTAGTACAAAGCACTACAGTGCCACAAAGAGTCACAGAGATAGTCCCAGAGACAGGACCAGAGGCCCAGGAGATAAATGATGCAGAAGCACCTCCAGCCAGCTGGAGAAGCCTTTGAATCCTATCAAAGATTATGACTTGGTCAAAGACTTAGAAACTTTTAAACCAAACTTAACATTCCGACAGTTACTGATGTTGTCTCCTAGCTGTCTAAAGAAATTCAAAAGCATCTTGACAAGAAGACGCGGACTTAGAATGCTCCTTCAACAACGACCAAGACCAATAAGGCCTCGAAGCCTATGAAGGAAGTAGATGTGGCTAATGCCTTCCTAGATCCTGAAACCCTAGAGATTAATGTGTGGATAGAAGGATGCTTTATTTCATATGCATTAATTGATGGAGGCTTATCAGTAAGCATAATGACGGATGTGACAATGAAGGACTTAGGGTTGCAAGGAATTCAACCTACATAGTGGCTTATTAGATTGGCGGACCAAAGCAGAGTCAAACCGTTGGGCATCCTCCCATACGTAAAAACAACCCTTGCAGGAAGAGACTATTGGCTGACATACCTAGTGGTCAAACGAAATTCTTATGGGACCTCATATTCTCTGCTGTTGGAAAGACCTTGGCTTTTTGAAGTAAAAGCCAGGACGGACCGGTTCAAAGGAACGCTAACCCTAGGCAGAGGACCCAATAAAGTGGTGTTAAAGCTGTATGGATCGCAAAAAGGCAATGGATCCACATCCATCGAAGTAATAACTAACTCCTCAAATGAGGTAACAGATGGTACATCAGGAGATGAAGAGGCTGTTAAGCAGATCTTTCCTAAGAAAATAGAGGCATAGTCCCTAACAGTGGGCACTGTAAGCCAACTGCCAAGGGAAGCAAAATCCTTGTCCATGGGAGAATACCTCTTGCCTCAACTAGAATTAACTTCTGAAATCACCTCTGACAGTGAAATAGAAGCATGGATGTACTGTTCTCCCTGTTACATGATAGTCGCAAAGACAATACAGAGGCAAAACAGTTACAGAGTAGAGACAGACCAGAGACAGTACATATATAGCGCAGATATAGAGCAGTTACAGAGCAGAGACAGAGCGGATACAAAGACAGTCACAGAGACAATCAACACAGACACAGCTAGAACCAGAGCCAGAGGCAGAAGCAGAGTTAGAAGCTATGACAGAAGCAGAAGCAGTTGCAGATGCAGACGATATGCTCTTCTCCTACAGAGCCTCTATAGAAGTAGAGACAAAGCTTGCAGAGGAAGAGGACAAAAATGATGAGGAAGAAAATAAATAAGGTTATGAAAGTTCAAATGAAGAATTTCCTCTGATAACAGATGATCTTGTTGATGTCCCTACAGAGACCTCAGAGGCCGAAGATCTCAGGGTGCTAGATGGAATGGTCATGGTTCCATTTGGGTTGGCCAATGGACCACAAAGCATGCAGAATCTGTATAAGCAATGGATTAAAAACATAAAAGTTAAGTTCACCAGTGGCTCTTGCCACCCTAACTGTTCAGTCTAGAGAAAAGATGATGATGATGCCCCCTGCCAACAGAAGCCAAAGCCCTCAGAGCCTCGACCTCTATAAGGTTCGTGCTATGTGACATTCCTAGACGCATCCTTTGAAGATGAACACCTAAGTGCAGAAGAAATTACCACTCACACAGAAGCAAAAAAAGCTCTGATACCTTTCCAACAACCTCAACAGACGAATGAGTCATCTGTTTAGAAGGAGGATACTAGTTCTAATGGAACATCAAACAAGGACACTACTCTTCTGAAAGAGTTAGACCTCTATCCAGAAGCAATCCGTGGGACATTTAACGGCGAAGTGGAAGGTGAAAGAAAAGTAACATTCCTGGATATTGACGGTACTGAACGTCACTTGAAAGTGGGCCTCAATCTTCCAGAAGAAGAACTAGTGGTCCTGCGAGACCTACTCAAAGAGAACTTAGATGTGTTTGCTTGGTCATACAAAGATCTAAAGGGGATTGATCCCACAATATGCCAACATCACATTGGCCTAGAGCCTAATGCCAAACTTGTAAGGCAAAGACAAAGACGTTCTGGTGAAGGCTGAATTATTGAAACTTCTTGAAGCAGAGTTCATTTATCCCATGGCTAACAGTGAATGGGTTTCACCCATTGTGGTAGTACCCAAGAAGAATGGGAAACTTCGAATATGTGTGGACTTTTGAAAGCTCAATTCAAAGACAAAGGATCATTTTCCTATCCCTTTTACAGACCAACTGTTGTACACAGTGGCATGCCATGAGCTGTATTTCCTCTTAGATGGATTTAGCGAGTATAACCAAGTCCAAATTGTAGAAGAAGACCAATCCAAAACAACCTTCACCACCGAATGGGGGACCTATGCTTATAGACTGATGCCATTTGGGCTCTGTAATGTCCTGCCACCTTTCAACGAGTAATGATGGCTGCCTTCCAGAACATCTGCATGATTTCATTGAGGTGTATCTTGATGACTTTTGTGTCTATAGTTTGATCCGTGAGCACTGGGGACACCTAGAGCAATGTTTTGACAGATGCTGAGAGTATGAGATTTCTTTCAACCCCGACAAATGTGTCTTTGGCATCTCCTCAGGAGTTCTTTTGGGCCATATCGTCTCGGCACAAGGAATTACAACAGACCTTGCGAAGATTGAAAAGATTGCCGCTTTAATAGCACCAACAAACCTCAAGCAATTGACAGGATTTCTTGGCTATGTGGGCTACTATAGAAGATTCATTGCACATTTTGCAACCAAGGCAGCCCCTCTGCACAAGCTCCGAAGGAAAGAGGCAGATTTCCTTTGGACTGATGACTGTGAAGAATCCTTTAATACCCTAAAACAGTGTCTGATCCAAGCACCTAATTTACAACCTCCTGACTGGACGAAGGAGTTCCATGTGCACACAGATGCATCGGTTGAAGGGCTAGGTACTGTTCTATGTCAAAAGGGCCCCTCTAAATTAGATCAACCGATATATTATGCAATCCAAAAGGTCATTGATAGGGAACGGAACTACATAGTGACAGAGCTTG
The DNA here is from genome assembly GCF_053477565.2 of Lygodium microphyllum. Classification (NCBI taxonomy): domain Eukaryota; kingdom Viridiplantae; phylum Streptophyta; class Polypodiopsida; order Schizaeales; family Lygodiaceae; genus Lygodium; species Lygodium microphyllum. The sequence continues at coordinate 77,321,859 of NC_141160.1, forward strand.
AGTGCTTGGCAATGGTGTTTGCACTAGAGAAGTTTCAACACTCTTTATTGTCAACACATTTCAAGTTCTATGTGGATCATGAAGCCCTGTCCTTCCTGATGAACAAAGCAGATGCTAAAGGACGACTGATGAGATGGTTACTCCTCTTCTAAGAGTTTGATTTTGAAGTGGTCACTAAGCCTGGCCGTTCCCATGTCCTAGCTGATCATCTATCACGGATCCCTCAACCAAAAGAAGAGGAACAGGATGATCCAGACCTTCCTAATACTTCCTTGTTTCTAGTTGAAATAGTTACTCCCTGGTATGCAGACATAGCTAACCTCTTGGCAACTCAACAGTATCCTCCTGGCATCTCAAGCCGTGAGAAGAAGAAGCTTCTGTTAGAATCAACCCCCTACACTTTGCTAGGTGGTGCACTGTACAAGAGAGGCAAAGATGAAGTGCTGCGAAGATGTGTTGCATGGGATGAAATCGGCATAGTATTGAAAGCATGCCATGATGAACCATGTGGTGGACACTTCGCAGGAGAAGCGACAGCCAGGAAGGCTTTGTTAGCAGGATATTGGTGTCGACCCTCCATAAGGATGCATACGATTATTGTAAGAGATGTGATGCTTGCCAATGAATGGGGAAACCCACCAAAACAAGTGCCATGCCACTGCAACCCATTCTTCCCCTAAAGCCGTTCGAGAAGTTGGGGATTGATTTTGTGGGTCCAATTGATCCACCCACCAGACGGAAGCAGAATAGATACATCTTACTATGTACGGATTATGTCACAAAGTGATGTGAAGCTAAAGCTCTAAAGTGGGATGATGGTAACAGTGTAGCCCTGTTCATATACGAGAATATTATCACCCGTTTTGGCAGTCCCCTCGGGCTGGTAAGTGACAAAGGTACTCATTTCCTTAACAAAATCATGGAGGAGCTGACTGAGCTGTATAAGATCCGCCATCGCAAGTCCACTCCTTATTACCCCAGAGCCAATGGCCAAGTTGAAGTCACCAATCGCATTCTCTGCTTGATTCTGACAAGAATGATTGCCGCACATCGTCGCGACTGGGATGATCAACTTACAGAGGCCCTCTGGGTATAGAGAACCTCTCATAAGGCAGCTATAGGACAGACCCCTTTCCAGATAGTGTATGGTACAGAAGCTGTCTTCCCTGTTGAGCTGGAATTGCCCTCTTTGCGAGTGGCAATTAAAGAACACTTGGGAGATAGTGAGTCACTGCAACGTCGTCTCTGCACTTGGAATGCTTGGATGAGATACGACGGATGGCCCTACAGTGCATGGAAACCACTCAAGCGCGACGCAAGGCCTATCATGACAGTTTCATCAAGCACAAGGAGTTCAAAGAAGGTGATCTTGTCCTAGCCTATGATTCGAGATTTGGCAAGTTTCCTGGCAAGCTTCAACAATGGTGGATGGGCCCGTACAAGGTACTTGCTATCAATGTCGCCGCCGCCGCCGCCGCCGTCGCCGCCGCCGCCGCCGCCGCCTTGCCCAGGCCGCCGCCGCCGCGCGCCGCCGCCTCGCCGCCGCCTTGCTTGTCTTGACAATCACAGTCGACTTACCCTCCCCTTTTTGGGCGTCGCACTGTCCTTCTTGTCGTGCTTATGATAGCCCTTATGATTCTCCTCATGAGGCGGTCTCGTTCTGCTACTCCCTCGTAGAAATATCGCAACTCAACATTGTTCTCTTCTCATCTGATCCAACAACAGTGGTGAGGTTGGTCCTGACATATGGTATTTCTACCATTCTCTTTCTTAATGAAAAAAAAAAGAAAAAAAAGAAGAAAAGAAAAAAAAGAGAAAGAAAAAGAAAAGAAAAACAAAACAAAACAAAACAAACAAACTGTTATGGGAGAAAAGGAAGAAATTCCTTGTCAGAGCAGGTCTCGTTCCAAGAAAAGGTGGAAATACCCTTGGGTGGGAAGCTGACTGTGGAAAAGGTGGTAACACCCCGCAGTTCAGGATAGCTGATTCACCAGCAGAACCTCTTCAACAAGTAATTTGAAGCCACTCCCTTGGTGTGCTGTCTCTGCAACATCAGATCGTCTGCCCTTCTTAACAGACGACTCTTCTTACAAATCATTGAAGTATGAGATTTGTAGGCTGCCTCCCTGGGTACGCCTCCTTCTCAAGATCCTGACAACAACAATAGCCGACATGATCTTCATCACCCATCCTTTGAGTGATGTAAGCTTTCATCCTAATAGGATGGGGACGTGAGTACGGGCTGACCTCTGTATCTTTCAACAGAGCGTGAGACAGAGGGCGGGGTGAGTAACCAGTCTTTCCCTTTAAATCAAATGAGAGGTGAGATGTGTGAATGGAGTGTTGCATGCACGGGATGGGCCTCTCAATGCACAAAGCACGATCTGTTCATGTGCACTGCACCATAAGGCTCCGTGGCCTTCCTTCTTGCACTATATGCCGGCACAGGGTGGGATGCACAGTTGCACCATCAAAAGTGCACAAGGTAAACAACGTCTGCACAAGTGACGGTGAGGATTACATCAATGGGTTTTAGGAAAGGGCTGCCCTTTGTATTTTTCAACAGAGCGTGAGATAGAGGGTGGACTGAGTGTGACTGGTGTTTCTTCAATCAATTATCGAGAGGTGAGGATTGAGGGACATTACGACAACTGGAGTCAGATACGTTCTCGTTTCCCTATGCACCCACCAGCTGGGTCTTTGCCATGAGCACAGGATACGTCATTCTGTTGTGCACACTACACTACAAGGCTCCCTGGCCTTTCTCCTTGCACCTATGCCAGACGGGGTTGGACGCACTGATGCACCATCAATTGTGCACCTTGGCATACTCCCTCTGCACCATTCCTTTGTCGATTCCTAAACCGGGTGTGAGCTATGGGTTTCATTATTATTTCCTCGAGTGATGTTAGTAATAGGGCAAGTGACTGCTCTTTCATTCCATGTGAGTGATCGTGAGTTGAGTGCCATATCCCTCGCCATCGACGAATTTCTTGTGATTCCTTCAACTAGCTACCTCCTTGGGTACTACCGCGTGGTCCCTACCATGAAGGATGTTGGACGTGTGCTGTGACGATACCTGGGTACCTCCTGCAGCCGATAACATATACAAGACGCAACCTTGATAGTCGACATTCCTCTTCGGCAATATGGACCAAGTTCTTCTAACCCTACACCTTCTGTTTTTTAGTGACGGTTATGTCTTAAGTGTGGGGACGTTGTGGTTGGTCTGATGTGAGGTACCAGGTCCTTGATGTTCGGTTTTTCCTTCCTGCTAAGGTTTTAAGTGTGGGGACACTTTCCCACGCGTCTATGTTGTATACCCACATGCACATATCCTGCTATGATCATGCATCTCTACTGTGACTTTATTTTACCCTGATGGGGTCCCTTTCCTATTCCTTCATTCTATTTCGCCCTATCCTCGGGGTTGTTCCTTGTCCGTTTTCCTTTATCCTTTGTTTTGTGATTTATCTATGCAAACGCACCTACGTTCACTGAGACTCACATCCAACCTTACAATCTTGTTCGTCCCTTTGAACTACCTATTTTTCCTTTTTACCGACCCCTGTTCCGACAGACGGTTCTCAAGTTATTAATTTTTGAAGCAATTCCCATAAAATGGACGGTTTTCCATGTGAATCCATTTTTATTTCTTCAGAACCCTGGTCTGATGCACCAACCCTATCCTATCCATTTCCCCTAACACTTTTCCTTTTTACTCCCTATCATTCCGATGCACGGTTCATCCGTTATTAATTTTTGCGGGTTTTTAGGTCCTTTTCGTGCTTATTTTTTACATTTTTCCATGTGAACCTGCCCTATTTTTACCAAAATTCCATTTTAATTTGACAGTCGTGTCTTGCCATCCTTTCTCCCACTTTTTCCTTTTTCCTCCCCACTCTTTCGACTGCCGAATTTTAAGTTATTAATTTTCCTGAGTGTTTTCAGGTATGATTTTTGTGTTTTTTCCACGTGAACCCTTCCTAATTTCCCCCAAACTGAATTTTGCTACACCAACCCTGTGAAATCCTTTCTTCCAGACATTTTTCCTTTTTACCGTCCTCTATTCTGGCGCATGGTTCTTCCCGTATTAATTTTCGAGTTCATTTTTAGGCCCATTTTTGGGGTTTTTCCCACGTGAACGCATCCTATCTCCATCAAAACTCTGTTTTGCCGAGATTTAATTGTTGGCGACCTTCTTCTCCGCAATTTTCCTTCTTTCCACCCTTCATTTCGATGCGCGGATTTTTTGATATTAATACCCGTATGTGTTTTCGGGCTTTTTTTTTGAATTTTTCCCATGTGAACACCCTGATTTTTCCCCGGACCCAGTGTTGCATGTTTCCATCATTTTCCTCTCCTCTCCTGGCACATTTTTTTTTCTTACGATTTTTCGATCCGACAAACGGTTTGGATTTTATTAAATTTTCTTCATTTTTTCCGTGTGATCGCGTTTCTTGTGTCGCGCGTGAACGTGCCTGTTTTTGGTTTTACACGCCTCGGGACGCCCCAGTGGCATCTGTGGTTCGCACATTATTGTCCCTGCCCCGTTTGACCCCGTCACTGCAAATTTTTTTACCCCTGCCTGCGCATGCACATAGGATAGGGATGAGTTTCTTGCCCCTCCATTTTCCATTTTTTATTTAAATTATTTTTCTTTTTCCATTAAAAAACAAACACAGCAAAAGAAAATAAAAGAAAAAAAAAAACAACCCACCTCAAAAAAGAAAAGAAAAGAAGCAAAAAAAAACAACCAGGACACAAAATGAAGAAAAAAAAACACACAACCGAATACATAATCATAATAATAAATAAATCCAAAAAATAATTTTAAAAAAGTAAAAAAAAGAAACAACAAAGCACCACCAAAAGAAAAGAAAAGAAAAAAACCTAGAAAGAAAACAAGGCAAGAACAAAAAAAAGAAATAAAAATAAGAAATAAAAAAAGAGAAAAAAACAAAAACAAAGGCAACAAAAAAAAAGAAAAGAAACAAAAGAAGAAAAAAACAAAGGAAAAAGAAAGAAAAAAAGAACATACATGTTTTCCCATTATGCCACGTCCCTCCCTTCCTCCCTCCTTCCTCCTCCCTTTCTCCTTCCTCTTCCTCCTCCCCTCCTTCTCCCTGTTCTTCTTCTTCTTCTTCCTCTTCTTTCTCTTCTTCTCCTTCCTCTTCTTTCTTCCTCCTCCACCTTCTTTCCTCCCTCCTCTTCTCTCGCCCTCTAGCCGCCTCAATGGCGTCTTCTCTCCCTTGGCCCGCTTCGATGCCCTCCCGCCACCGCGACGCCCTGTTGCCGACGAACGACGACGTCTTCTCTCCCTCGGCCTCCGCTTCAACGCCCTCGTCCACTGCCCCAACGCCCTGTGCCCGCTGACAGCCGCCCGTAGTGCCGTTGCTGCCACCGCGCCTGCCCCCTCCTGCACGCTCTTTCTCTACCTCCTCTTCCTCCTCCTCCTCCTCCTCCTCCTCCTCCTCCTCCACCACCACCACTACCTACCTCTATCTCCTCTTCCTCCTCCTCCTCCTCCTCCTCCTCCACCACCACCAGCACCTGCCTCTTCCTCCTCCTCCTCCTCCTCCTCCTCCTCCTCCTCCTCCTCCTCCTCCTCCTCCACCACCAGCACCTACCTCTATCTCCTCCTCCTCCTCCACCACCACCTGCCTCCTCCTCCTCCTCCTCCTCCTCCTCCTCCACCACCACCTGCCTCCTCCTCCTCCTCCTCCTCCTCCTCCTCCTCCTCCTCCTCCTCCTCCTCCTCCTCCTCCTCCTCCACCACCACCACCACCACCACCACATGCCTCTACCTCCGCCACCTCCTCCTCCTCCTCCTCCTCCAACCACCCTACCCCCTTTTGGTTAGTTTCTAACCCTAGTTAACAAACTAACCTAACACTAGTTAATAACTAACCTCACACTAGTTAGAAGTTACACTAACCCTAGTTAGTTCCTACTAACCCTAGCTAACTAACCCTTGTTAGTTTCCTATTAACCCTAGTTAGTACCTACTAACCCTAGCTAACTAACCATGGTTAGTTTCCTATTAACCCTAGTTAGTTCCTACTAACCCTAGCTAACTAACCCTGGTTAGTTTCCTATTAACCCTAGTTAGTTGACTCTAACCCTAATTGGATTAACTAACCCCTAGTTAGTCTAAACTAACCCCTAGTTAGCCTAACTGCACACTAGTTAGTCTGACCTAACCACAGTTAGCCTCCCTAACCCTAGTTAGATTAACTGACCTTTAGTTAGACACCTAACCCTAGTTAGACTTACTAAACCTAACTAGACCTAACCAGACTTACCAGACTTAACCTACCCAACTAGACTAACCTAGTTAACCTGACTAACTAGCCTAACTTAATTTACTAGACTTAACCTAAGTAACCTAATTTACCAAACTTAACCTGCCTAACAGACTAACCTAACTAACTTAATTGATTTACTCAACTAAATTAACTTAATTGACTTTCTCAGACTAAGCTAACCTAATTCACTTAATCTACTCAATTAGCCCCCGTTCCCGCCTTTTCTCTTCCGTTGTTTTCCTGCTGTGTTGTACGGGTGTGCTAGCAAGCATTCACGCGCGATGACGTGCTTCTGACTTGTCCGTGCGGTGGAGTATTACAGTTCGCTGTTCACACGCAGTCCGAGTATCGCCTTTTATTTTCCAACCTGCAAAATACATAAAAATAAACAGAAAACACATAAAAATTCTAAAAATTCATTTAAAATTCAAAAAATTTGTAATTTTTTTTGAAAATTTACCAATATTGCTGAAATTATTTGGAATATTTTTAAAGTGGAAATTTAAAAAAAAAACAAAAAATTTAAAATCTGAAAATTCATTCAAAATTACATGTAAAATGAGTAAAATCCATTAAAAATTAGTAAAAATTCAAAAATAAATTCCAAAAATTCAAAAAATCTCCACAAAACCCCGTCTCTTTTTCCACTAAATTCTCAATTAAAAATGCTTCCATAAAATGCAAAAATATTATTTGAAGCCAAAAATCCTAATTTTAATACTTCACTTCATAAAAAGTCATTTTAAATTCTAAAAATCAGTTGGCAAATCATGGAAGAATTCACATACATTATTGACACTTGCTAGATGGCTGAAAATCCCACTCTCACACTTCATAACATATTCATGTGTCATATATCTCGATTTAATTATTGATTTTAAGTAAATAAATAAATAAAGATAACAAACCAAATAATATACACAAAAAAAACACACCTAAAATATAAATGATAAAAATCATAAACAAAAAAATTTATAATAATAATAATAATATCCAAATAAAACAAAAACACTAAGGTGCTTTATTTTTCTAAGTTAGTGGTCTTTGTTTTTGTTTGACTGGATTCCTTGCTTTTGGGGGACTACTCTGTGTGCCTTCAATCCATTGCATACACACCCCTACCAGGTATTTATTTTGTGAGATTTATTTATTTTTATTATCCCTTAACCACACTTAATTTCTAAAATAAACTTTATTTACCCACCTTTTCCACGCGCATTCGCGCTAAACACACAATTTCTATTAATAAAAATCAACCAGCTGTTCACTTTGCACGTGCTACATGTACTTAAGAGGCACCTTAATTTTTAATAAAAATGAACCAGCCATTACAAAAAAGCACGTACTAGCAAAAAAGTGCTCCACATCACCATTAATTTTTAATTAATGAATTTGCATTTAGAGACCCAGTCTGGTAATTGTAGTCCGGGTTTCTATAAAGCATCGTTTCACCCTAATAAATTGTAATTAAAATTTTAAAAAGGAACCACCGTTTTCTTATTAAGGTTTATAACCTAATAAAATTCCACCCATTGTTAATAATTTCTTAAAATGAATCCTTCATTAAAAAAATCCCCCCTCAGTGTACCTTTTTTTTCCCTTTTTAATAAACACGCTTCGTGGAATGGGCGCGTAAAGTCCTCTTAGTTGAAGTTGTTGGTCAAGGTTATGCTTAGGTCCTGATGTACATTTTTTTGGTATTACAGTTTGTTTATGTGCTACGATTACAGGTGCAGTTTGTAGTTTTTTCTTTCTTTCTTGCCTGATACGAGATTTTGGGTGCCTGTTTGTCGCATCGCATGAAGTTTTTGGTCGCATATGTGTAGAGGTCCTGCTGAATTTTTTCTAGGATGTGTATTGTTTGGGGTGGTAAATTGGTTAGTTACGTCTGTGTGTGTGTGTCCTTATTTTGATTGATTCCTTTTTTATAGCCCTTTGGTTGTTTTGCAGGCATTCTTTGTGATTGCCTCTGTTGTGGTGTGTGTGTTTTCCATTTGAATGGCGCCTCACGCTCCTCCTCCTATCCAGTATGTCCCACTGGTCAGTAGGGATTATTCTTCCCTACTGGCTTTTGAGCCTATAGCGAAAGGAGGACTTGTAACTTTTGTGGCCGCTTCATTCCCCTTGATTCTAGATGATCCATCCCTGTGTGATGAGTTCCTTATATCATACAGCAAGAAGTCGGGCCTGGTTCATGGTGGTGCCATGATATTGACATCCCGAGGGTTAGGGAAGGCTTTGTCTCTTCCCTACAAAGGAGAGCCATTTGTTACACCTAGATAATTATTCTCCAACGATGAGATTTTCAAGCTGTTGCAGAAGCAGACCAAGGAAATTCTGGATGTCAAGAAAGTGATAAACACTTCAGGAGTATCTTTTTCCATGATCATTGATCCTCTTTGGAAGTTAGTCTACTAGTTCCTCCAAGAAAGGTTTATGCCTGCCAAAACACCATCCCATTACTTGTCCAAAGAGCTCTTTACAACTTCTAGGATAGTATTAAAAAGAGTGGCTATTGATTGGAGTACTTACCTGCTTACAAAGATGGACCAAGATTTTGTCAAAGTAACTAGGGAAAATGTTACAAATGTCACATATGGTTCCTACTTGTATGCTTTCTTGACATACTCCGGCCTAAAGAAGGGTGTGCTACCACCTCCTCCATCTGATCCATTACCTTCCCCTCCACCTTTCGAAGAGTCAAAACCTATTGATATAGAGGATCTTGATTCCCCTCCTCCACTTGTCATTCAACAAAAGTGCTTGAAGTGTGTGGCAGATAAAACTCCTTCAGTTCTTTCTTTAGTCACAATTCTTGCTACATCTGGCAGTGACCTTCCTGCTTACCTCACATGTAACAATTTGTTCAGAGCACATAGAGAGGGTTCCTTGGACATATCAATCACTTCCCTAAACAATCTAGTATCAGGAGATGCCATTCCATTCCTCTGTAAAGACATCCAGAGTTCGATTGAACTTTTAGTTAAAACAGCCTGTGCTCAATAGCTGTATGCTTCCTTTTATGAAGAACTGATGCAGTCCAAAGACCACTTGCATAAGGCAACCTCAGAGTTAGCCTTTGCTAAAGACACACTTGTAGATCTCTTCAAGCAGATGGAGCAACAAACCCAAATGATTGAGACTTAGAGAGAAGCGATGATTCAGCTAACAGAAGCTCAATCAGAGGTCACTAAAGTCTCAGAGGAGAAGGAGAGGATGTCCAAAGAAGCTCAAGAGTTTCAGACTCTTTTAGATGCAAAATTGTCAGCCTTACAGACTGCTCATAACACAGTGGAATCACAAGCTTCCCAAATCAAGCAGTTGCAAGACCAAAGGGCACAGTCACGGTCTGTTCCTCCAAGCCCCAATGTTCCTCTGATTCCTTCTATCTCTAAGCAAGACTTGGCAGTTCTTCGGAGACATGCCACCTTGTGTCCTTTATTCCAAGATAAAGTGGAAACATTACAGTCTCAAATGGATTTGTTATGGTCAACATTTGAGCATTTCTAGGAGTATGTTCCTCTGGACCATTTTTTCTTTATTCACTATCAATTGCAAAAGTTGGCCTTTTACATGAAGCTTTCAATGATGGGTCTTCCTCTTCCAGAGGATGGTTGGAGTGGGGCTTGGTCTTCTGAGTTGTTGACAGAAGTGGTCCGCATAGTATTTAAAGATTTTGTGATGACGGATACCATGTTGTTGTCTTACATGTATCTACGAGGTGATCTGTTGATTCCAGATGAAGTAGATATGGCTTGGTATATGGGGGATGTGGTTTTGCAAGCTGTCTTGTATGTCAACTATTTGGAGTTGCGGATAGATGACATGTTCCAGAGTTATTCTTCAAAAGTGGCTACTTGCCCTGACAATTCCTAGCACTCAATGATTGATTTTGTGGTCCTGAATCAATGTTAGAATATAGCTTCTACCTATGTACAGAGCACTAACCAACTGAGGGTGGATCTCTTAGCTCATCTTTCCAGAAACCATCAATTTGATTCAACCTTTTTTTATGCCTATCAGAGAATATTTGTCTTAGGTCCCTCTATTCCTACCCTATTGTACTACCAACAAATGGCTCATCGCTATGATACCTATCTTTCCCTTTATCAAACCAATTCAGCAGCAATCTTACCTCTTATTTTCCAACCTCAATCTTTTCCTCAAATTCCCATATTTACATATTGCTCTTTTATTGAAGATAGAGTATTTTCCCCTTCTCCACCATGCCCTTTACCATCTATCCATATACCTTCTACTTTTCCTATTTATCAATTAACACATTTCCTAACTCATTCCCTTAAGTTTTCAGCCACTCCTTCTTTAACTTATTCCTACTTTTATGATTTTGCCTACCCATCTCTTCATCCTCTTTTACTTATTCCACTTCCATCTCCTACCACTTCTATTAGAAGAAGAGGATGGAGCTCGATAAATTCTCTTACAAGACCCCAGATTAACTGGCCAATAATTCCAAGGGATTGGACAATTGCTAGTCAAGCATACCAGAACTACCTTCATTTTGCTCACCAATATTCACAATCTCTAGATCCTTTAATGAGATTGACAGCTCATTTTGCTTGGTATCTAGCATACATGCATAGGCATTCCCATAATGATCAAAAGGCCATTTCAAAACTTTGTATGAATGTCAATGTGAACATTGACTCCCACCAATTAGATGTCCTGTATTTTCATGCCGTATGTCTACCTAGCAGATACCTTGTTTTGCTAGAAAGGATGTGCTGCTTGCAGTTTTTCAAAATCCTCCAAAGACATTTGTAGATGAATCCTTCTCCATGGATCGTTTTTGAAACCACCAAGCCTTCAAAAGGGATCACCTTCATTGATGCCTTTGCAATGTATCTTGGATGATTCTTAATGATATATATATATCTCTTTTTAGAGGTGTCATTCAAATGGTTGTGTTAGTGTTTGTGTGTGTGTTGTAATAATTTTATGTGATGAGTTCATGCTGATTGAGAATAATTTGTTCGAGAGCTCTTTTCAAACTATTGATGGTGATGGTGGATGAAAGCCTATTGTGGAAAGTTGAAGAAAAACCTCTTATATCCTTTACAAATTTGTTATGACTTTTTAAATGATTAATCAAATGAGTGAATGAATAACGAAAGTTTTCATTTAGTAGTATTTTCTATCAGATACAGGTGATAAGTTGGGGTCGTGGTTTGAAGAGACTATTGAAGATACTGAAGAATATTAAAATTGAGCTCTTTAGTGAACTTATATTCTTCTTTTCCTTAGGTTACGAGGACACTTCCTTTCTAAGTGTGGGGATATGTTGAGAGTGGAAAAAGATTGAATTTTAAATTGATTTTTGATGTTTTTGAGGTCTAAATGATTGATTTTTGATGGATTTAGGGTGATGTATAGTTGATAATGGAAGTATTCAAACGTGTTTTGGATGATATTGATTATTTTTTGAAAGTTCATGATGATTATCAGTGGAGATATGAAGCTGTATGATATTCTATTGAGGTTCCGATTGGTTATGTATACCTTCTATACAGCTTCTATTTTGTTCTGATTTTCTTATGTATGAAGCATGGATTGATGATTGATAAATATTGAGATCTTTTGGAAGCCTATTGAATAGTTTTTGATAGTTTGGAATGGTTTGAGTATGAGTTATGAGGTTCTGATGACCTTCTGTAACCCTCTGTAGACCTTTTGTAGAGCCTTTGTCTCTGCTCTGTCTTTGTACTGTAACTGTACTGTAGTTGCTCTGGTACTGTACTGTAACTGTTCTGTAGACCTTCTGTAAGTGTTCTGTAGAATGTATGTGTGACTTTGGGAAAGTTTTCTAACTTTTGGAAAGGATGAATCTAAGTTCAAAAGAGCTAAAACAAGTGGAAGAAGTAGCTCCTGAAGACTGAAGAGAAGACTAAGTGACAGTGACAATAGTGAGCTGTGAAAAGACATTGTAGTGGCTTTGGTGACTCTTCATATCAGACATACCTCTTGGGAGGTGCATCCACGATCTAAGAAGAATTATTGAGAGTTATTATGAGAGTATTGTAGTGAGGAGATGATGTACTATTGATAGAGAGAGAGAGAGAGAGAGAGAGAGAGAGAGAGAGAGAGAGAGAGAGAGAGAGAGAGAGAGAGAGAGAGAGAGAGAGAGAGCCGAAGATAGTCAATTCTATCAAAACAGTGTAACTGTATATGAGAGATTGAAAGAGAGAACTATGAAGACATTGAAGATGAATATTATGTGATTGATTTCCATTCAAAGATGGTGTGTTCTTCTATGTTCTTTGTTCTATTGATGGATTCTATGAAAAATGTTGAAGATTATGATTGATTCTATCAAATCCGTGGGAGAAATCTACTATGATGCTGCGTGAAGATTTGTTGTTTCCTTTGTTTTGGTCATCAGAAGAATGAAATAAAAGCTTGTTGATGTTACAAGATAGATTTTCTTGCAGTAGAATCCCCTTTTCCTTGGTGTTCCTCTTGGGGCTCCAATTATTATAATGGCACAACAACAATCCTAAGAAGAATGAGTTTTGATACTTTCAGAACGGAATATCTTCCCCTCTGTAGTGGTTTGAAAGCCGAATTCAGAGATGTTGAAAAGAAGGAAGTAGAAGAGATGGTTGGCCAGAGAATCCCCCAGAGATTGAATCCCTCTTTGATACTATCCTATTGAGTACGGACCAATTGGTTGGAGCCAAGCCCCTGATGAATGACGCAATCAAGAGGCAAGCGTTAGAACGAGTCCAGAGGTATATAAAAAGAGAGAAGGTAAAAATCAAGGCTAAGAATGAGCTCGCAGAGCAGAAGCCTCCTTTGACGCTCTAAAAGCACTCTTTACAGAAGTCCCCATGGCGACTCAAGGTCCCCTTCCTAGTCAGATTTGTCTTGGAAATATTAATGGCAGGCCAGCAAATGTAGACCCATTGCCAGTTTTTAACATAGAGTACAATGAAGACCCTGATCTTCATGTAGCAGAATTCATGGTAGCATGTGTGGCTAACAATGCCAGAACCCTTGAGCATTGGTTAGCAATATTCCCCGCCACTTTCAAGGGCGCGGCGTTTCAGTGGTATGAGAGACAAGCAACGGGAACTTTTGGCACATGGAATGACCTGAAGTTGGCCTTTCTCACTAAATTCAGGTGTGAAAGTTTTGAAGAGCGGATACGAGAGGAGTTCATGAACCTAAGTCAGTCCTCTGGAGAAAGAGTAGAAGCTTATGTCTCACGAATGGAATCCATCCTAAAGAGATGGACCAATCATCATTTGGACGAAGGAATCTAGAAAGGAGTGTTCCTTAGAGGCCTACAACCAGAAGTTTGCAAGTTCATGGAATTGAGAAGACCAGTCAATTTGCAAGTTGCAGTGGAAGGTGCAAGGTTGTATGACGAAGTTGAAGCAAGGCTGTCAATGACTCCAGGAAGAGGAGTCTTACCTCCTCCCATGCCAAGAATGGTATACCCACCAAATGCAGTCCCAGGGACAGTTCCCTACCCCTATCCCCAGATGCAAACAGTGCCGCAGTATAATGCACCTAATCCACTATGGTCACCATAGACAACAGTGCCTCAAATGATGGTTCAACCAAAATAACAGTGGCCACAAATAGTTCCTCCGATGGCGATTCAACAACAATGGAACCCTACCAACAACTGGAATCAACAACCCCAAGTCTCAGCAGGAGCTTTGAATCAGAATTAGAATAGAGGACCTTCTGGATCAACCCAACCAGTATATGCAGTAATTACAGAAGCTTTCCAAAACCCCTCTACAAGCACTTTAGGAGGTGAAAATCTGAAGGACTACTTATCTAACTCAGTTGCGAGTATCAAGAAAGAGCTTATGGATGTGATTACAGAGTAGCTACATATGCTGAAGGTGAATACCATTAATATATCCACCCCTATGGGAGCTGGAAGAGATGTGATGCACTCTAATATATGGTGCAGAAAGTGTCATCAAGCGGGACATTTAGCCACTGAATGTACCCGAAAACCAACCATTCCTGGAGCCTTATGTTCCTACTGTTTGAGGAAGAACCATATAGAGGATATTTGCTCTTTGAAAGACATGCATGAATGAAGACAGAAGGATGAAAATGCACGATTTAACTTGCTAGAATTCAAAATGACAACACAGGATATTGGACCAAAGCCTAGGGAATTTGGTCCTAATTTTGGTCCAAGGAGGTTTCCCTCTCAAAGTTACAAAGGACGACAGTCTGGCGGTGGTCAAAGATCAGAGGTGGAATGTTACAGGTGTGGAGAAAAGGGTCATACCTCCCCAAATTGTCCAAACCCTAGACGATCTATGGATTACAAGCCCTTATGCAATCGATGCAAAGATAAAGGCCACACTACAAAGGACTATCCAAGTCCATCCCTAAAGGCCAATGCTACTGATAGCCAACAGAAGGCACAAGAGCCTGCCTCCAATTTGGTAGAGTTGGAAGTTTCCGCTGTCACATGCACCAAGAAGAAGGAGCTAGTTGTTTAGAATGAAAATAATTCTCCTGCCAAGACTGTGAAGTTCAACCTGCCAACAGAGGGACAGAGCAGTACAAGACAGAACAATGCAGTACAGGGCATTGTAGTGCTACAGAGAGTCACAGAGACAGGACCAGAGGCCCAGGAGATAGATGAGACATAAGCACTTCTAGAAGTAGAAGAAGTGTCGATGATACAATTATTAGAAGAAAAAGGAAAGATGAAAATGGATGTAGCCCCATTCCCCCAGCCGGCTGGAGAAGCCTGTGGATCCTATCAAAGATTATGACTTGGTCAAAGACCTAGACACTTTTAAACCAAACTTAACATTCCGATAGTTACTGATTTTGTGTCCTAGCTGCTGAAAGAAATTCAAAAGCATCTTGACAAGAAGACGTGGACTTAGGATGCTCCTTCAACAATGACCAAGACCAATAAGGCCCCGGAGCCTATGAAGGAAGTAGATGTGGCTAATGCCTTCCTAGATCCTCAAACCCTAGAGATTAGTGTGTGGATAGAAGGATGCTTTATTTCAAATGCATTGATTGATGGAGGCTTATCAGTAAGCATAATGATGAATGTGACAATGAAGGACTTAGGGTTGTAAGGAATTCAACCTACACGGTGGCTTATTAGATTGGCGGACCAAAGCAGAGTCAAACCGTTGGGCATCCTCCCATATGTAAAAACAACCCTTACAAGAAGAGACTATTGGCTGGCATACTTGGTGGTCAAACCAAATTCTTATGGGACCTCATATCCTCTAATGTTGGGAAGACCTTGGCTTTTTGAAGTAAGAGACAGGACGGACTGGTTCAAAGGAACCCTAACCCTAGGCAGAGGACCCAACAAAGTGGTGTTAAAGCTATATAAATCGTAAAAAGGCAATGAATCCACATCCATCAAAGTAATAACTAACTCCTCCAACGAGGTAATAGATGGTACATCAGGAGATGAAGAGGATGTTAAGCAGATCTTTCCTAAGAAAATAGAGGCATAGTCCCTAACAGTGGGCACTATAAACCAACTGCCAAGGGAAGAAAAATCCTTGTCCAACTTCTGAAATAATCTTTGACAGTGAAATAGAAGCATGGATGTATTGTTCTCCCCATTACATGATAGTCGCAGAGATAGAACAAAGACAGAGTAGTCGCAGAGACAGAATAGAGATAGAGTAGATACAAAGCCAGAGACAGAAGCAAAAGCAGATGCAAAGGCAGAAGATCTGTTCTTCTCTTACAGAGCCTCTATATAAGTAGAGACAGAGCCTCCAAAGGAAGAGGATGAAAATGATGAGGAAGAAAATGAAGTAGGTTATGAGAGTGTAGATGAAGAATTTCCTCTGATAATGGATTATCTTGTTGATGTCCCTACAGAGACCTCAGAGGCTAAAGATCTTGAGGTGCTGAATGGAATGACCATGGTTCCATTTGGGATGATCAATGGACCACAAAGTATGCAGAATCTGTATAAGCAATGGATTAAAGGCATAAAAATTAAGTTCACTAGCGGCTCCTATCGCCCTAATTGTTCAGTTCAGAGAAAAGACGATGATGATGCCCCCTGCCAACAAAAGCCAAAGCCCTCAGAGCCACGACCTCTAGAAGGTCCATGCTATGTGACATTCCTATGCATACTCTAAAGATGAATACCTAAGTCTAGAAGAAATCACCACTCACACAAAAGTAAACAAAGCTCTGATACCTTTCTAGCAACCTCAACAGACAAATGAGTTATCTGTTCAGAAGGAGGACACTAGTTCTAGTGGAACATGAGACGATGACACTACTCCCTTGAAGGAGTCAGACCTCTTTCCAGAAGCAATCTGTGGAACATTCATCCGCGAAGTGAAAGGTGAAAGACAAGTGACGTTCCTGGATACTGATGGTATCGAACGTCACCTGAAAGTGGGCCTCAATCTTCCAGAAGAAGAACTAGTGGTCCTGCGAGACTTATTAAAGGAGAACTTAGATGTGTTTGCTTGGTCATATAAAGACCTAAAGGGGATTGATCCCACAGTATGCCAACATCACATTGACCTAGATCCTGATGCCAAACATGTAAGGCAAAGACAAAGACGAATGAATCCTAATTACTCTGCTCTGGTAAAGGCTGAATTATTGAAACTTCTTGAAGCAGAGTACATTTATCCCGTAGCTAAGAGTGTGGGTTTTGCCCATTGTGGTAGTACCCAAGAAGAATGGGAAACTTCGAATATGTGTGGACTTTTGGAAGCTCAATTCGAAGACGAAGAATAATCATTTCCCTATCCCTTTTACGGACCAACTATTGGACACACTGGCAGTCCATGAGTTGTATTCCCTCTTGGATGGATTCAGTAGATATAACCAAGTCCTAATCACAAAAGAGGACCAATCCAAAACAA
Source organism: Lygodium microphyllum (assembly GCF_053477565.2). Classification (NCBI taxonomy): domain Eukaryota; kingdom Viridiplantae; phylum Streptophyta; class Polypodiopsida; order Schizaeales; family Lygodiaceae; genus Lygodium; species Lygodium microphyllum. The sequence goes on from NC_141160.1 coordinate 77,339,038, forward strand.
CCTTCACCACAGAATGGGGGACCAATGCTTATAGAGTGATGCCATTTGGGCTCTGTAATGCTCTTGCCACCTTCCAACGAGTAATGATGGTTGCCTTCCAGAATCATTTGCATGATTTCATTGAGGTGTATGTTGATGAATTTTGTGTCTATAGTTTGATATGAAAGCACTGGGGACACCTAGAGCAATGTTTTGACAAATATCGAGAGTATGGGATTTCTCTCAACCCCGACAAATGTGTCTCTGGCGTCTCATCAGGCCATATTGTCTCTACACAAGGGATTGCAACAGACCCGACAAAGATTGAAAAGATTGCTGCCTTAACAGCACCAACAAACCTCAAGCAATTGAGAGGATTTCTCGGCCATGTAGTCTACTACAAAAGATTTATTGCACATTTTGCAACCAAGGCAGCCCCTTTGCGTAAGATCCTAAGGAAATATGGGGATTTACTTTGGACTGATGACTGTGAAGAGGCCTTTAATACCCTAAAACAGTGCTTTATCCAAGCACCTATTTCACAGCCTTTTGACTGGACGAAGGAGTTCCATGTGCACATAGATACATTAGTTGAAGGGCTAGGTGCTGTCCTATGTCAAAAGGGACCCTCTAAATTAGATCAATTGATATATTATGCAATCCAAAAGGTCACTGATAGGGAACGGAACTACATAGTGGCAGAGCTTGAGTGCTTGGCAATGGTGTTTGCACTAGAGAAGTTTCGACATTATTTATTATCAACGCATTTCAAGTTCTACGTGGATCATGAAGCCCTGTCCTTCCTAATGAACAAAGCAGATGTTAAAGGACGATTGATGAGATGGTTGCTGCTATTCCAGGAGTTCGATTTTGAAGTGGTCACTAAGCCTGGCCCTAGCTGATCATCTGTCACGTATCCCTCAAACAGAAAAAGAGGGACAGGATGATCCAAATCTTCTTGATGCTTCTTTGTTTCTAGTTGAAACAATTACTCCCTGGTATGCAGACATAGCCAACCTCCTAGCAACTCAACAGTATCCTCTTGACATCTCAAGCCATGAGAAGAAGAAGCTTCTGTTAGAATCAACCCCCTACACCTTGCTAGGCGGCACACTATACAAGAGAGGCAAAGATGAAGTATTGCGAAGATGTGTTGCAGGGGATGAAATCGGCATAGTATTGAAAGCATGCCATGACGAACCATGTGGTGGACACTTTTTAGGAGAAGCAACAACCAGGAAGGCTCTGTTAGCAGGATATTGGTGGCCGATCCTCCACAAGGATGCATATGATTACTGCAAGAGATGTGATACTTGTCAGCAAATGGGGAAACCCACCAAAACAATGCCATGCCAGTGCAACCCATTCTTCCCCTAAAGCCGTTTGAGAAGTGGGGGATTGATTTTGTGGGTCCCATTGATCCACCCATCAGATGGAAGCAGAACATATACTTCTTAGTATGTACGGATTACGTCACAAAGTGGTGTGAAGCTAAAGCTCTGAAGTGAGACGATGGTAACAGCGTAGCCCTGTTCATGTACGAGAATATTATCACCCGTTTTGGAAGTCCCCTTGAGCTGGTAAGTGACAGAGATACTCATTTCCTTAACAAAATCATGGAGGAGCTGACTGAGCTGTATAAGATCTGCCATCGCAAGTCCACTCCTTATTACTCCAGAGCCAATGGCCAAGTTGAAGTCACCAATCGCATCCTCTGCTCGATTCTGACAAGAACGATTGCCGCGCATCATCGCGATTGGGATGATCAACTTACAGAGGTCCTCTAGGCATATAGAACCTCCCATAAGGCAGCTACAAGACAGACCCCTTTTCAGCTAGTGTATGGTATAGAAGCCGTTTTCCCTGTTGAACTGGAATTGCCCTCTTTGCGAGTGGCAGTTAAAGAATTCTTGGGAGATGATGAGTCACTGCAATGCCATCTCCTACACTTGGCATGCTTGGATGAGATACGAAAGATGGCCCTACAGTGCATGGAAACTACTCAAGTGCGACGCAAGGCCTATCATGACGGTTTCATCAAGCACAAGGAGTTCAAAGAAGGTGATCTTGTCCTGGCCTATGATTCAAGGTTTGTAAAGTTTCTTGGCACTGAAGTTTTCGGTCGCATATGTGTAGAGGTCATGCCAAATTTTTTCTAGGATATGGGTTGTTTGGGGTGGTAAAGTGGTTAGTTACATCTGTGTGTGTCCTTCTTTTGATTGATTTCTTTTTTATAGCTATTTTGATTGTTTTGTAGGCATTCTTTGTGATTTTTTGTGTTTGTGGTGTGTGTGTTTTCCATTTGAATGGCACCTCACGCTCCTCCTCCTATCCAGTATGTCCCGTTGATCAATAGGGATTATTCTTCCCTATTGGCTTTTGAGCCTGTAGCGAAAGTAAGACTTGCGACTTTCGTGGCTGCTTCATTCCCATTGATTCCAGATGATCCATCCCTGTGTGATGAATTTCTTGCATCATATATTAAGAAGTCGGGCATGGTTCATGGTGCTTCCATGGTATTGACACCCCGAGGGTTATGGAAGGCTTTGTCTCTTCCCTACAAAGGAGATCCCTTTGTTACAGCCAGATAATTATTCTCCAATGATGAGATTTTCAAGCTGTTACAAAAGCAGACCAAAGAGATTCTGGATGTCAAGAAAGTGATAAACACTTCAGGAGTCTCTTTGTCCATGATCATTGATCCTCTTTGGAAGTTAGTTTGCTAGTTTCTCCAAGATAGGTTTATGCCTGCCAAAACACCATCTCATTATTTGTCCAAAGAACTCTTCACAGCTTCCAAGATGGTGTTAAAAGGAGTGGCCATTGATTGGAGTACTTACCTGCTTACAAAGATGGGCCAACATTTTGTCAAAGTAACCAGAGGAAATGTCACAAATGTCACTTATGGTTCCTACTTATATACTTTCTTGACATACTCAGGCCTTAAGAAGAGTGTGCTACCACCTCCTCCATCTGATCCAGTACCTCCCCCTCCACCTTCAAAAGAGTCAGAACCTATTGACATAGAGGATCTTGATTCCCCTCCTCCATTGGTCATTCAGCGGAAGTGCTTGAAGCGTGTGGCAGATAAAACTCCCTCAGTCCTTCCTTCAGTCATAGTTCCTGCTACTTCTGGCAGTGACCTCCCTGCCTACCTCACATACAACAATTTATTTAGAGCACATAGAGAGGGTTCTTTGGAAATATCAATCCCTTCACTGAATAGTTTAGTCTCAGGAGATGCTATTCCATTCCTTTGTAATGACATCCAGAGTTCGATTGAACTTTCAGTGATAGCTTGTGTTCAACACCTGTATGCTTCTTTCTATGAAGAACTGATGCAGTCCAAAGACCAGTTGCATAAGGCAACCACAGAGTTATCCTCTGCTAAAGACATACTTGCTGATCTATTTAAGAAAATGGAGGAGCAAACACAAATGATTGAGACCCAGCAAGAAGAAATATATTCTTTGAAGATTCAGTTAACAGAAGCTCAGTCAGAGGTCACTAGAGTCTCAGAGGAGAAAGAGAGGATGTCCAAAGAAGATCAAGAGTTTCAGACTCTTTTAGATGCAAAACTGTCAGCCTTACAGACTGCTCATAATACAGTGGAATCACAAGCTTCCCAAATTAAGCAGTTGCAAGACCAACTGGCACAGTCACGATCTGTTCCTCCAAGCCCCAATGTTCCTATGATTCCTTCTATCTCTCAGCAGGACTTGGCAGTTCTCCAGAGATAGGCCACATTGTGTCCATTGTTTCAAGATAAAGTGGAAAGATTGCAGTCCAGGATGGATTTGTTATGGTCTACATTTGAGCACTTTCAGGAGTATTTTCCTCCGGACCATTCTTTCTTTGTCCACTATCAGTTGCAGAAGTTGCCCTTCTATATGAAGCTTTCAACGATGGGTCTTTCTCTTCAAGAAGATGGTTAGAGTGGGGCTTGGTCTCCTGATTTGCTGACATAAGTGGTCTGTATGGTTTTTGAAGATTCTGTGATGACGAATACCACGTTGCTGTCACATGTATCTATGAGGTGATTTATTGATTTCAAATGATGTAGATATGGCTTGGTATGTGGGGGATATGGTTTTGCAAGCTGTTTTGTATGTCAACTATTTGGAGTTGCAGATAGATGACATGTTTCAGTGTTATTTCTCAAAAGTGGCTACTTGCCCTGACAATTCACGGCACTCAATGATTGATTATGTAGTCCTAAATCAACGTTAGAATACAGCTTCTACTTATGTGCAGAGTACTAACCAACTGAGGGTGGATCTCCTAGCTCATCTTTCCAAGAACCATCCATTTGACTCATCCTTTTTTTATGCCTACCAAAGAAGATCTGTTTCAGGTTCCTCTGTTCCTAGCCTGTTGTACTACCAAAAAATGGCTCATCGCTATGATACTTATCTTTCCCTTTATAAAACCAATTCAACAGCTATCTTACCTCTTCTTTTTCAACCTCAAGGTTTTCCTCAAATTCCTATATTTACCTATTGTTCTTTCATCGAAGATCGAGTCTTTTCCCCTTCTCCATCATGCCCTTCTCCATCTATCCATATACCTTCTACTTTTCCTATTTATCAATTGACACCTTTCATAACTGATTTACTTAAAATTTAAGCCACTCCTTCTTTAGCTTATTCCTCCTTTTATGATTTTGCCTATCCATCTCTTCATCCTCTTTTACTTATTCCACTTCCATCTCCTACCACTTCTATTTCTCAACCCCCTTAGTTGGTTAGTGAGTACGATGGATTTGATCAGCAGATTCCAAGAAGAAGAGGATGGAGCTCGACTGATTCTCTCATAGGACCAGAGATTAATTGGCCATTAATTCCAAGGGACTAGACTATTGCTAGTCAAGCATACCAGAATTACCTTCATTTTGCTCACAAATATTCACAATCTCTAGATGCTTCAGTGAGATTGATAGCTCATTTTGCTTGGTATCTAGCATACATACATAGGCATTCCCATAACCGATCAAAAGGCCATTCCAAATCTTTATATGAATGTCAATGTGAATATTGATTCCCAACAGTTGGAGGTCCTCTATTTTCATGCCCTATGTCTACCTAGCAGATACCTTGTTTTGCTAGAAAGGATGTGCTGCTTGCAGTTCTTTCAAAATCCTCCAAAGACATTTGTGGATGAGTCCTTCTCCATGGATCGTTTTCAAAAACACCAAGCCTTCAAAAGGGATCACATTCATTGATGCCTTTGCAATGTATTTCGGATGATTCTTAATGATATATATCTCTCTTTTTGGAGATGTCATTCAAATGGTTGTGTTAGTGTTTGTGTGTATTGTAATAATTGTATGTGATGAGTTCGTGCTTATTGAGAATAATTTTTTCGAGAGCTCTTTTTAAACTATTGATGGTGAATGGAAAGCCTATGGTGGAAAGCTAAAGAAGAACCTCTTATATCCTTTACAAATGGGTTATGACTTTTTAATTGATTATCAGATGAGTTAATGAATAACGAAGTTTTCCTTTAGTATTTTTTTAAGAGATACAGGTGATAAGTTGGGGTCGTGGTTTGGCAAGATTATTGAAGATCTTACGAAAGATAAAATTGAGCTCTTTAGTGAACTTATATTCTTCTTTTCCTTAGGTCGCGAGGACGCTTCCTTTCTAAGTGTGGGGATATGTTCAGAGTGGAAAAAGATTGAATTTTTGATTGATTTTTGTTGTTTTTGAGGTTTGAATGATTGATTTTTGATGGATTTAGGGTGATGTATGGTTGATAATGGAAGTGTTTGAGAGTGTTTTGGATGATATTGATTTTTTTTGGAAGTTCATGATGATTCTTAGTAGAGATATGAAGCTCTGTGATGATTTGATAGGTTCTATTGAGGTTCTGTATACCTTGTGTATAGCTTTTGTTTTGTTTTTATTTTCTTTTGTATGAAGCATGGATTGATGATTGATGAAGATTGAAATCTTTTGGAAGATTATTGAATAGTTTTTGATAGTTTGGAATGGTTTTAGTATGAGTTATGAGGTTCTGATGACCTTCTGTGACCCTCTGTAAACCTTCTGTAGAGCCTCTGTCTCTGCTCTATCTCTGCTCTGTAACTATTCTGTATCTATTCTGGTACTGTACTGTACTACTTTGTAGACCTTCTGTAAGTGTTTTGTAGAATGTATGTGTGACTTTGGAAAAGTTTTCTAACTTTTGGAAATGATGAATCTAAGTTCAAAAGAGCTAAAACAAATGGAAGAAGCAGCTGTTGAAGAGTGAAGAGAAGACTGAGTGACAGTGACAATAGTGAGCTATAAAGAGATATTGTAGTGGCTCTGGTGCCTCTTCATATCAGACATACCTCTTGGGAGGTACATCAAAGAACTAAGAAGGATTATTAAGAGTTATTATGAGAGTATTTTAGTGAGGAGATGATGTACTATTGATAGAGAGAGAGAGAGAGAGAGAGAGAGAGAGCCCCAGAGATAGTCAATTCTATCAAAACAGTGTAACTATATATGAGAGATTGAGAGAGAAAACTATGAAGACATTGAAGATAAATACTATGTGATTTATTTCCATTCAAAAGTGGTGTATTATTTTATGTTCATTATTCTATTGATGGATTCTATGAAGATGTTGAAGATTATGGTTGATTCTATCAAATCCGTGGGAGGTATCTACTATGATGCTGCATGAAGAATTGATGTTTTCTTTGTTTTGATTATCAAAAGAATGAAATAAAAGCTTGTTGATGTTACAAGATAGATATTCTTGCAGTAGAATCCCCTTTTCCTTGGTGTTCCTCTTGGGGCTCCAGTTCTATATGCACTACTACCGATGTGTACCATTGATGCTACTACATTGGTATATCATATGCCCATGATTTGAGGTGGATTTGAGCTTGATTTGAGGATTGATTTACTCAAATTTGACAGTGAATTTATTGCTATAATAACCAAGGTTGAAGCCTATTTGATCAGTGTATGCTCTATTATTGCTTATGAGTGCTTTCCGGGTGATTCATTGGACCATACAGATGTATATGAAGGTTGAAACATGCTTTGTTTTGGTTCCAGAATGCTTTTGAGCAATGGTTAAGATTTTTTTTTTGTCTACACTAATTGGTATTGAACTATACTCGGCATTCTTTTTGACAATTTATGCCTATTTCTATGCTTGACATCTAGGCTTCATGCTTTGATGCTTATGTCAAAAATGGATGCTACTCAGAATGTCCATGTCTGATCGACATTTGGAGCTTCATCTATGATTCCATTTGAGCATTTTGGAGATCTTAGACACTCTATTTGGTTGCCAGCTAACTGAACTTTGGAAGTTTTAGTGCTTTATGATTTACGGGCTTGAGCTACTTTGGGATTTCTTCTCTAGATGTATCCTATTTGAATGTCGGATGCCTAGTGATATGTAATTGATGTATTTGAGTAGTGCTTCTCCATCCGCATCTAAATTTCCTTCCAGTGGGAGATTCTGGCCTATTTGGATGTACATAGAGCTTTGACTTTGTAGTTGTGCTTGAGATCATGGGAATTGATATGTATTTGATCTCTTTGTGCTTCATGTATGCAGCAGAGCCGCTTAAATAGAGTCTACATGCTACGAGCTAGCAAACTAATCAGGGACTAGTGGCCAAGAAACACAAAGTTAGGAGAGAGGCAGGTAGTTAATGACCTCCTTACCATGCTAGTGGACACTCGAGTGACTCTAAGTATTAGAGATCTACTTAGGTAGCATCCGACATTGTGGCAAGAGCAGAAGCAATGGGTTGAAGGACCAATGGAGCAAGGGACAGCTGATCTACATGATCATGATGCAGTAACTCAAATACCTAGTCTAAGGCTGCACTCAGTACTTAAGTGCTTGCACATCAACACTTTTTAGGAAGGCACCAAAAGGCATGCAGTCTACAAGTCCTAGCTTTAGGTGACACCACAAGAAAGGGAATTGTAGATACATGAGTAGGATTTAGTGTGTTGAGCCATGTAGTACTCTAGGATTGGGACAACTCGCCTGTTGAGAATGCTAGGTTCAATGTCACCCTAGCCAATGGAATGAAAGTGCAGCCATTTAGAGTATTAAAGAATTGGCCATTGAAGATTTTCAGTATCTGATTCTTGATTGAATTTATAGTCATGAAGGGAGTGGACTATGACATCTTGTTAAGGCTGAACCTAGATGCGTAATACACAGCTCATAGAAGACTAGGGTAATGGTATGATCTTATTAGGAAATAAAATGGAGGCAGTGAAGTAGAGATGGACACATGGAATACCACATTAGTCGACTTGGATGCCATCTCAACCATGATGAAAGGTGATGCACAAATTAGGAAATTATAAGCCACTCATCACCAAGTATATCCCTTGCCCTGAGGATGAGCGAGACTAGATGCATGTGCTAGCCACAATCGATTTGCCATTCTTGGAGAGGGAGGATGAGCGAGATTGGATGCATGTGCTAGCCACAATCGATCTGCCATTCTTGGAGAGGGAGAAGTACGAGCAAGCCGCTAAGGAAAATTTTGAGCCTAGAGACATGCCCCTAGTACCAACCTACATGATGGCAAGGAGCTCTCATAGACAATCCAACCCTATCAAGGTGCAAGTAGCCACCATCATGGAAGTTGAAGATGAAGATGAGGGAGTGGTGGCACCTGCATTCCTATGCTTATCAATGACAAACCAGGAGACATACATCTTTGACGCACTCATTGACAAAGGAGCTCACTGTAACATCCTCATGCATGATCATTGGATCCTCATTGGCCAACCCCAACTACAAGCCTACCAATACTAAATGCAATCCATTTGGAGGATGGTCCTACTCACTACTCAAGAAGTGCAGAATAACGGTCTCTATTAAGATTGAAATCCTACATGTGATCTTCTATGTGATGCCTAACATTGTGATCGCAAGTAAGGAATCACTACTAGAATGCACATTCAAGAAACAAGCACACTACAAGGTCGACTATGACTTGCAGTGCATTCACCTTGCCATTGGAAATGTTAAGATAGTAATGGCTTTCACCAAGGGCAATGCAGCTCTAGCAAAGCCTACAAAGCCACCGATAGAGCAACCCACTACCAAGCCTAAGAAGAGGGATCAAGTCTATTCACAACCCGCCAAACCTCAATGCCAACAAACCACAGAAATCAAAGCTAAGGCCTAGAAACCAAAAAGACCCACCTCGTAGAAGTAGGCACACACTACCTCGCAATGCTAGAAAATCACACCCAAGATCTAGGAGGCCACAGAATAAGAAATACAGGTCAAGACAAATGGTCAAGCCACTATGGGTTTCCAAGAGCTTGTTGCAAGTGTAAGGCTATTACGAGGGCAATGCCTAGATATGGGTTCCTAAAGCCAAAACTATCAAGGGCATTACTCAAGTGCCACCCTCAAACACATCCAAGTGAGATACAACAATAGTTAAGGAAGCAAGACCCCAAGAGACCCTTATACCCAAGCCTGTAGAGCCCAGAGCTACTAAACCCATAGAGCCCAAGATCACTAAGCCACCGGTGCTACAGCAAGTCCATCAACCAAAACTGCAGCCAAGTCCCATTGAATCAACCACTCCCAAAAAGCTTAGTGACCCAACTACTTTTCAAGTTGCCTATATCATATCCTCTGAGCTGCCCACCCCACCCACGATCCCTAAGGATGACACTACTCCCAAGGACCCACCTTAGGATTGGCCCCACTAAAAGCTCCCTTATCTAACCCATCTTGTCCCTACTTGCCAGTAGGTCTTAGACCATCCTAGGAATGATCCATCCTCATGTTGGCTAAAGACCTAGCTGAAAACACAGGAGACAACCTATTCACCTGTATCAAGCACTTAGATGCCACTTTCACTCTACCTGCTAAGAGCTATGAGTGCTTAGACCCAACTCTACTTGACCCATCCTTAGCACTGAAGATCTATGCTCTATTATGTTTTATTCTATGTTTAAGAATGTGCATACTAGGGCCAATCCCTGGGGTATAGGAGAGCCATAAGAGCCACATCACTCTATCGAGGGAGAGCTCTTTATATATGTGAATCGAGGTATTGATCACTTATATGTTTTGATACTCTCTTTATTGGAGATTGAAAGGGAAAAAAATTTTGGACTACAAATCAATACAAATGTGTGATTTACTTAGAGTAGTGTATAGTCTCCAGATGCTCTACCCAAGAGGCCATGAGGGTGGTTTGCTGAGTATAGGAGGCCTGACTAGAGTCCTAGAGACACTGTCAGGCCCATTTTAGGTCCCAAAATGTGTTATTTTTTGAAAGATGTTAATATGTGGTAGTTTCTAAACCTTGACTATAAGGAACTTATTATTTCTAGTCTCTAATTGAGTGTCACCTTGCAATGGTGGATGTTAAAATTAGGCAAATTAAAATCCCAGTCTCATCAGCATAATGATTAATCCAAGGAATCCCTCAGAACTCAAAATATACTTTTTCTATCCTGAATGATTTATTGGGATCTTTGGTTATAGCAACTATTTTATCATTTGCCTAAAAAATGACACAATGCTTGAGTTTGGGCTACTATGGGGAAGTATTGATGGAGTGACCTTGATGAGTAATAATGCATGGGAGTTAGATGAAAGATTAGGAAGAAAAAGTGATGCTAGGATGGCATACTCATCTATGATCATTGATAGTGATAAATTTTTAGAGGAAAATACTGGAATGCCAATGGTCGAAGTAACACATGACTATGAACAAAAGATACATCCAATGCTAGTGCCTGATGCAATTGGGTAGCAAAGTGCAATTTCTAAGATTCATAAATCAATTGATGATATCTATGTATGTGGGAAACGATTGTTAGAGAGGAAGGTTCTATTGGAACCTATCTTTGATTCTAAGAAAATAGTGGCAAATGAGAATAGACTTGCTAAAGTACCACTCGTATAGGGGATGGGGAAGTTTCCATGTTGTATAGCATAGGACTCCCTAGACCACTCTATGAGTTGGAAAAAATGGATTTCAGTGGAAATATTTACCTTCCTACACCGATAAAGGTGGAAAGAAAAGAGATTAGAGACCTTGAAACATTGGGATTAGGTCAAGGTGAGTTGGAAGATCTAGAGGACCTAACATTGATCCCAAAGAAGAGGACTAAATGCCCTCCTCCTTATAGGGATCTCCCATTATTTTATGGGTTGCTAGATGAGGATTCAATGCTGCATTTAAAGGAATATGGTCTAACTTGCTAAATGGAGGTGAGCCATGAAGTGGAAGCACAAGCAAGAGCAAGAGCAATGGTGAAAGAAGCAAGAGTAAGAGAGAGAGAGAGAGAAACTCCAAATGTAGGAACTCCAACAGTCACAATGTGTGATTGGACTTTCCTTTATTCAAATGTCACTGAAAGAATAAAGAATGAAGTGACAATGATGGGTGGGTACTACTAGTGTAGTAATACATGAGCGGTTAGGAAGAGGCACCTTTACCCCCAACAACCTCCCACTTAAAGGTGAATCTACCTTAGTGAATAGAGAAAAAATAAAAAATGTACCAGTGTACATAGGTGTACAACAAGATGATGAAAGATGTCATCTCATCCTATGCCCATCATCTTCCTAAGGAAGGCAAAATGCTCCACTAAGAGACTTTTCATGAGTAAGTCTACAGGATTTTGGTCAGTCAAGATCTTGACAAGATCAATAGTCATGTCCTCAATGACCTCATGAATGAAGTGATACATCACCTCAATGTGTTTCGTCTTTGCATGGAAGATCTGATTCTTGGCTAACTAGATAGCACTCAGAGAATCCAAATGTAGTGTAGGGATAACATCTGTCATATCAAGGTCAACAAAACCAAACAACCTAACCAAATGGCCTCCTTGCAAGCCTCAATGGTTGTTGCAACATACTTAGCCTCTATACTAGAGAGGGATGTGCATTTTTGTACCCTAGACATCCATGAAATGACACCTTTAGCAAAAGTGAACACATAGCTAGAAGTGGACATCCTACTATCTGCATGTCCTGCATAATTAGAATCAGTGTACCCCACGACTCCTGTATCCTGGCTACTATAACAAATGCACATATAAGGAGATAAGCCTTGAAAGCATCTAGCTATTCATGAACTTTCATTGCCAAAAGCATGTCATCCACATAGAGTACCAAAATCAATAATGAACCATTAAACGAGATTTCTTCATGTACAAGCACAAATCCATGGCACTATGACTATAACCTTGTGACTACATAAAAGCATCAAACTTGTGGTACCATTTCCTAGGTGCCTGCTTTAGACCATAAAGACCCTTACATGCTCCTTACCATGCTCTAAAGACCCTTACACTACTCCATGTATATCTTATCATGCATGTCCCCAAGTAAGAAAGCCATCTTGACATTCAATTGATAAACATCCAAGTCAAGCTGGGCAAGCAAAGCTAGGACTAAGTGCATGGTAGTCATCTTAACCATAAGAGAAAAAACCTTATCAAAGTCAATACCATGGTCATGCTTAAAACCCTTAGCAACCAATCTGGCCTTATATGTCAACTTGGGGTGGCCAGGGGTACTTTTCAACTTGTCCACCCACTTGCAAGGCAAAGCCTTCTTGCCACTAGGCAAGGAAACCATATCCCACATACGATTCTTATACAATGAGTCAACCTCAAACTGCATAGCCCTCTCCCAAGAGTGACAATCACCCCTGCCCATAGCCTCATCATAGGTGAGAGGCTCTCCTACATCTGTAACCAAGACATAATCCATGGAGGTCGTATAACAGTCAGCAGGAGGTCATCTATCTCTAGTAGAATGCCTCAAGGAAAGCTGTGCTTCCTGCCCAACATCCTATCTAACATCCTGGCCATAAGCATTGGTTGCTCGTGTAGGCTGTCTAGCTAGTTATGCAGGAGAAAGGGGCTCCTCATGAAAGATAACCCTACATATCTCAACAACTTTCTCAGGATGCCTATGCATCTTATCTTCATGGAAGACTACATCATGGCTAGGATGACTTTCTGCATTGCCTCCAGATCCCAAAGACGATAACCCAACCTATCTCACATGTAGATCCCAAAGACAGTAACCCATCTCACGTTGAAATATGGCCGAGACATCAAATACCCAAACCGTAATAATCGTCAATAAATGTGACATGTACTTTGCACCCCCTAATGACTTATAGGGCATGGGTCCACATATATCTAAATGTACAAGAGCCAAAGACTCACCCATGTGTGGAATACCAAACTTTTTATGGAAATTCCTAGTCTACTTGCCATATAAATAGTGATCACACAACTCAAAATATGAGTAGTCAAAAGGCACAAGATATTGCAAAGCACTAAGCATTTTCATTCCCTCAAGTGACATATGCCTAAGACAAGCATGACATAAAGATATATGTGAGATAGAACCCACTAACAAAACATGGTCAATAGTACCAGATACAACCAAGGGGTAGAAGTTGCCAGACTTGGCACCTCTTGCAAGAAGAAACCTGCCATGAATTACCTTCCATGCAGAAACACCAAAGTATATATGATAACTTGCATCATCAAGTTGCCCAGCAGACATAAGACTTTTAGTCAGGTACATGATGTACATTATGCATAACAAAAGTGCTACCAAAGGAAAACTGTAGAGTGACATCACTAATGCCAACAATAGCAAGAGACTAATCATCACCTAAGCACATAGAACCAGATACACTACGGTAGTAGGTAACCACTCACAATAGGGGGTCACATGAAAAGACACACTTGAATCCAAGAGCCAACACTTTGCATGTATAGACTGAGCCGCGGTCAGTTGAGAGGAATCACATGAAGAGGCTACTAATATGTAGTCACCATCGTACTCCTCAAGCTGCATGATATTTATCTCCTCCATCTTTATGCTAGACTTTGTAGGTATAATACTACGATCATTGGATTTCTCCTACACTTTCTCTTTCCCCTTTTCTTTGTGCTTGTCATCATGCATCTTATGGCATTGTAGCCATATGTGTCTTGTTTTCCCACAATATTAATGACATGTAAGATCAGACTTACATCCTTATGGGACTCACTGTGTCCATGTCCATGTGACTTAGACCAGGACTTTTGAGAGTCCTTCCCATGACAATCATTATCTTTCTTGCCACTTCTTCCACCTATAATGGATAAAGCATGTGAACTATAGGAAGCATCATTGGTTTTCATGTTAATTTCTTAAGTCAAAAGAGCACTCTCTACATCTTTCAATTTTAGCACATCAAGTTTGTTGGTATAGATCATAGTGCAAAATACATCCCAAGACTCAGGTAAAGTACCAAGTAGAAACAAAGGATGTAAATTATCCTGAAACTCAATACCCTGTTGAAACATATTCTTCACGATAGAAAAAATCTGGCTAAGGTGAGTAGACAATGGGATCCCCTCCTTCATGTGGAGATCCATCAACTGTTTAAGCCAATACATCTTCAAGGTAGAGCTCTGCTTTGCATAAAGTTCATGAATCTTTTCCCATAGATTCCATGCACTATGATCTTCATCTTCCACAACATTATTGTGGACCTCTTTAGAGAGTGATAAAGTGATAGTGGACTTGCATTATATAGCGCATCTAAATCAACGCAATCATCATCATCCATGTCCTCGGCTTTAATACCCTTGTTTCTTTGTATCTTAATTTGCAATTTCTACACCAAAACCTGCCATATTTGAGACTTCTAGTAGCCATAGTTGTTGCCATCCAGCTTGGCAATGTTAAACAAAGTCGTATCTTTGAGATGAATACCCATAATGAGTCAAACAAAGGCAGACTATGCAGAAAATAGGCTATTGTAATTAGCAATAAATAGGCTAAAAACACTGCCAAAACAAGTTGAAGATAAGAGAGACTACTCAAATGACCAGATGTCCACCAAATATGACCAAAAGGGTGTCAAACAAGAATGATTTTCCTTAGTAAACACTCATTGTCTACAATTTATAGCTTGCTGTAATAAATCACAGCAATAGGTAAAAGAAGCCAAAAGGAGAGCTATCACTGATACATGACCAATTGTTGTCAGGAAGAAAAGTCACCTTTGCGTTAGATTTATTTCTCCTTTGCCTATGACTTTTCTTTCCAACTGAGGCTACATCTAAGTTGTTGATTCTAGAAGTGATATACCGGTCTGCTTTATCTGCATGGGGTTGTCTACGTGCGGGTCATGACATGCAACGGGATGGGTGTGTCCTCTTCGTTAAATGTCTCAATTCCAAGTAGTCCCAATGGTACATATAGCCCATTTTTTGCACTAGAGGGTGGTATTCGTCTCAGGCATTCGGTAAACAAGTGAGTGATTCCACACTCTAGGTATCTAAGATCAGCCTTTTCCCCAATTAGCTTGCTCCCATTTGGGGCAGCGCGAGGAGATATGTCTTGGGTGTCCACAAGTCCAGCTCTTGGGTTTTCCCTCCAAAGCCTCTGCATCTACCTCTATCTAATGTCATCATTGGCACCAGTCTATAATCCATAAGGATTGGGTTGCCCTCATTGTCATATGAGATGCAAGGGTTCACATAGGCTTCCTCTTCACTTGGGTCCTCCACATAGTGGATTGGAGTGTCGCTCAGTGGATGGGTTACGAAGCATCTTGGTGGCCTAGGTATACATGTGGGATCTCCATCCCAGGAATGGATGGTTTAGCATCATTAGGTGCTAGAAGGGCCAATGGGGCTCCCTCCTGAAGATTTTTGGCAGTCGGTTCCCTAGGTATGGTTGGTTATAGGCTTGTGGGTATGGGATTCTCCTTGGTAGCCTGTAATGCAAGGCATCATGGTCGAACCTACTGCAATTAGCACAAGGTTGAGACCTAAGGTCCTAACACTTGACTAGAAGGTGGTTTCTGCCACAATACACACACTAGACATGAGGCCATGTAGGTCTCCTCACTAATTACTGTAATCTAGCTAGCTCCATTTTCATCTCGGCTTGCTCTTGGCTCTGGTCAATGGCCTTTCCCTTGTCTTGCATGGCATGCTTTGATTGTTCACTAGACATAGTGGCTCTCTCTAAAGTTCTAGGCCTATCTCCATCTCGATTCGTACCCTTGGAGCTTCTCTTATTTAGTTGATTTTCCACTCATATACCTTCTTCAAAGAATCTGGCCAGTGCACCTCTCTGCAAACTTGAGTTTCCTGCTAAGGCCTTATAGAGCTCTTCGCTATGGATTCCATTGATAAACACCATGGATACAACTCTCTCCATTGGTTGTTCATTGGTCGGGATCCTCTTGAAGAGACTCCACATGTGAGTAACGTAGTCCCTAATGTCCTCCTCATCCCTTTACTTGACATTCATCAATCTGACTATGAGGTTGTTGGAATATCCCACCTCAAAGAATCTCTTGATGAAAATAGACTTCTGAGGTCGTTGAAGTTGGTCCTATCCTCCATGTCTAAGCTAGTATACCATGTTCTACCCTTATCGCCTAGGCATAAGCCAAAAGCTTGTGTGCATTGAGTGAAGTCAATGAGGCCATTTGCCTTGTAGACTTGCTCAAATTGCTCTACAAAGCTATATGAGTCGTCACTAGGGTGATACTTATCTAGCTGCTTTGTGACTGCTAGGATTTTTGATTGGTTCCTAGAGCCTTGGTTGATTCCTAATATTGCTAGCAATGCGGTTGCCAAAGTTGCTCTAGTTTGCTTTGCAGTGGTGTTGTCTAGGAGTCACTTCGTGAGAAGCTCGCTCAACATAAGATCTGCTTCTAGCACTCTCTTTCTCTCTATGTTTGTTCTTGTTTGGTTCTTATTGGCTAGAGCTAATATTCGATGGGCCTCTCCCATCTCCATGTCTCGCTGCAAGTTCCTTGCTTACTACTCTTGATTATATACTACCATGCACTACAGGGCCTGTCGTGCTAGCTTTCTCTCTTCCTCAAGGTTGGCTATGATCTCCTGTGCTGGCCTACCTTGATGATCTACCTTTTCTTGCATGTTATATTGCCCTATCATTTGTTGGATCTCAATCGGGAAGTCCCTTATGTCTAGCGCATCAATTCTGAAGTTCATGCATGTTATTGCCATGCTGATGGTTTCTTGGTTTGCTAGGCTACCTATGAGGTTGAGCAAGTTGGGGACAATCGCAATTCCAATGGCACTTGCTTCTTGCCCTTCTTGGTGGTCTCATGGTGGTTCGAGGTTTCATTCTATGCTTGGGGTTGTCTTCTACTCATGGGTTCATTTTGTTATTATCTCTGAGTGCATTCTTTTTTATTGCAACAAATCCTCAACTTATATTCACTCACTGTATGTGTGGTGTTTTTTCTATAAACACAGTGCTAAATTAGGCTTTCAACTTTCTTCAGTGTGCTTCAAGTGTTCATATTAGAGTGGTGTGTGAATACAAAGAAATAGTTATCGTGTCCACTTCACTCTCTTCATCCTGGCCTAGTTTGGCTCTAAGTACGATTATTGAATGCTCTCTTGGGTCTGCTAGTATTTCTGTTGCGTTGTCCTACTCAATTGGGATACAATATTAATGGGACCTAAAATGGGCCGCCACTGGCTATGGCACTAGCCAGACCTCATACATACGACAGACAACCCCACCACACGGCCTCGTAGGCTAGGAGCGTCTAAAACTCACTTTGCACTAAATACTTATGGCGATTTTGCGTTTGTATCCAATATGTAGTTCAACGTTCACCTTTCCTTCTCCTCAAAGGGAGATCCCATAACATATAGGCATAATGCCTCGTAATACACACATAGGGAAGCACCTCTCGGCTGATTGCCACGGCTCCACTGCGACTCTCCTACACCTCGGGGATTGTCCCCAAGATGCATGGCTAACACATATAACATTCGCACAAACTGCACTCTTTCATAATTCAGTGTTTCAGGAGATTTTGATTTGCCTCACGATACTTTTCCCAACAGAAGTGCTCGTCTAACCTACGACTTAGGTTTCCTGTCCTCTTAGCATTGGTCAAAGTTTATCAATCAATTGCAATGCATTCCACGAGATACCACGTGACATGCTTGATGCAAGGTGTATGATGATTGTACACAACCATTTAATGATTAAAAAAATAGCCATGTGAGGTGTGGAAAATAACTTTTTCATGAATTTTAATTAAGCGTTATGTGATGCGCTGCTTTAGGGACTAGCATTGGAACTTCCGTGCTACTAGTCGCCTATATTTAATTATGGGACAATCTCTAAATGCTATGCACAAAGAGGGAAATAAAAATTTGTATCTTTTCAACAATTAGATCATCGCACAAACTTCCTTTCCCCCCTCACCGTTTAGGTGTTGCTGCGGTGCATAGGTGTAAATGATTGTTTTGTATCATTTTTGTATGTAAAAAGCAATAAACACGTACTACAACACAAAGGACAAGACCAAACTGAGGCTTAACCCCATGCTTTAACCTTGCCAAACATTCACACACATAAATCTATTTTTTCCATATTTTTTTAGCGCGAAAATCTCAAAATTTTCTATTTGTTTACTATTTTTCCCTATTTATTATTCATAAAAAATAGTTATTTTCTGATTTATTTATATTGGATTATTATTTTAACTAAAACTTAACATTTTCTTTGAGTTTATTCCATTTCCATTCCTTTTTCCCAACTCAAAATAAAAAAAACCCACTAATTTCCATTAAAAATGGCACTTTGTGGGTTTCAAAGAATTAATAATAACTCTAAATCATTACGGGTTCTGTATTTCTGTAGTTACAGCCCTCAAACATGATGCAAACAAGATTCAAATAAACATTCATTGCATATGAACAACATTTGGACCATGAAACAATTAAAATAAGCAAATTTCTTCATAAAATTGGAGCATACCGCATATTGCGGGTTTTTTAATAATTATTGTGAGCAGCCCACGGACCTACCAGCAACCATTCTTCAGTGCTGAACCTCTTTCCTCAGCCTCCTCTTCATCTTGAAGCAATCTGGTCACCATTGGATAAGCATTCTTTAGCCCCTCTTCTTCTTGATTTCTTGCACATGAATTGCCTCTATGCAAGAGAGAGAGGGAGGAGAGAGAAAGATTGGTTTTTTTATCTCTTGACTCTGTTAAGAATTGCATGGTGGGGGGACTTGCTCAAGATGCTGTGCCGAACACACACAGAATGCACAAGGAGAAGCTCATTGAAGAGACAAGAAGAGAGATGGAGGCCAAAAACGTTTTCTTGCTGGTTTCTTCTTCTTTTTCCACACACTTTACAATGTACACAAAGTATAGATAAGATACAACATAAAAAAAAGTGGCCTACTAAGTCAAACAATGCATAACGGACTACACTAGTCGACTGGTGCTATAACTATGCCAGCTGTAAATAGGTGTAATAACCTGAATATAATAAGTAATGAGTCAGTGGCCATGTGAGAGTCATAATGACCACCGATGTGCTAAGTGTAGACGATGGACCCATCTAACCAGGCGGTCCACCATTAATGTCCACATGTGTTGAGCTTGTCATCTCAACACTCCCCCTCAAGCTTAACTGCATCTCTGCAACTCCAAGTAAGCTTTCTAAAACTTTTGAAGCTTCTCTGCACCCAATGCCCTTGTGAAGATGTCAGCTATCTGATCCTGTGTGCTGACATACACCAAATCAATCTCACCTGCTAGTACATTCTCTCTCACAAAGTGGTAGTGTACCTCAATATGTTTTTTCTTGGCATGGAACATAGGGTTCCTAGCCAACTATATACTGCTCATGTTGTCACAATAAATGACAACTGGACCTTCCACCTGCACATCTAAATCAGCCAATAACTTTTGCAGCCATACTACCTCACATGCTGCAACAACAGTACCTCTATACTCAGCCTCTGTACTCGAAAAAGCAACTGTAGATTGCTTTTTGTTGCTCCAAGTAACTGCTCCACTACCAAGAGAGAACATGTATCCGCTGGTAGAAGTATCAGACATACTATCAGCCCAATCTACATATGTGTATCCAAACACATGTACATCTGTACTTGCCTCATAGAAAAGTCCATAATGTAATGTGGACTTCACATTTCTCAATATGCGTCTGACTGCATCCAAATGTGGCTTTCTAGGTACTTGCATAAACTGACTCACAAGACCAACAACGTAGCTCAAGTCTGGCCTTGTAATGGTCATGTAGATCAAACTCCCCACTATCCTCCTGAACATAGTAGGGTCTTCTATCTCATCCCCAACATTAGCACTCAACTTTACATTCTGCTCCAACGGGACTGAAAGTGGTTTGCATGCTATCATACCATACTTGGACAACATATCCAAGCCATAATGTCTTTGGGACAGCCATATACCATCATCACATCTGATCACCTCAATGCCAAGGAAGTACCTTAGCTCACCTAAATCCTTCATCTCTAACTTCTTCTTCAAAAAGTCCTTGACTTTAGCAATCCCACTATCACTACAACCTGTAATAATCAAGTCATCCACATAGATGACTATGATGACCAAACCTGCATCTCCCTTTTTCACATAAAGTGAGTGATCAGCATCAGAAACATAAAAGCCAATATTGACAAGATACTCTCTGATCTTGTCAGACCATGCTCTAGGTACTTGCTTGAGCCCATAGAGCGCCTTCTTCAACCTGCACATATACATGGGATTCTCTAACTCTTCATAACCTGCTGGCTGATCCATATACACTTCTTCCTGCAAATCACCATGCAAGAAGACATTCTTCATATCCATTTGCTGCAACCTCCAACCTTTGGCTGCTGCCAAAGCAATCACACATCTGACAGTTGCCATCCTAGCAACTGGACTGAAGGTTTCTTCATAATCTATGCCATATGTCTGGGCATAGCCTTTTGCAACTAGCCTAGCTTTGTACCTACTAATAGAACCATCTGCATTGTGCTTAATCTTATAAACCCACTTACATCCAATAGCTTTCTTGCCCTTCGAAAATGATACTAGATCCCAAGTCTTATTGGCCTCTAATGCAGCCATCTCCTTATCCATTGCTGCATCCCAATGAGCATGACCAACAGCCTCCTCAAAACATGTGGGCTCAACATCCTCAATCACTTTCACCATATAAGAATAATGGTGAGTTGCATAACCTTCAAAACCAAATCTGTTAACAGGGTATCTCACCCTGCTGGACCGGCGTACCACTGGATCACTCAATGGAGTTTTTGCATTGACGCGTGCTCTCTGCACACCTGGAGTCCTCACTGAAGGAATGCCAAGCTTATCATCCAAGCTCTCTGAGCCACTAGAGTCTCCATCAAGAATTGCATCAATGCCATTTGACACTTTATTCTTTCCTTTGTCTTTACCTGTAGTGCTACTAGATGCACCTGAAGATGTAGAGCTACTCCTTAGTCTCCTAGACCAAGGACTACCAGATGATGTCTCTGGTCCACTAAGAGTCCGCGATTCTTGCTTTTCAGCCTGCACATGAGTGTCATGATCATCATCAACATCCAATGCATCACCACTAGATACATACCAATTTCTCATTTCATCAAAGATGACATCCCTGCTCACTCTGAACTTACATGTGACAGGGTTATAACAACGATACCCTTTCTGCTCTAAAGAGTATCCAATAAAGACACATTTTTCTGCCTTTGGATCAAGCTTCTTCCGTAGCTCATCTGGCACATGAACATATGCAACACAACCAAATATCTTCAAGTGCAATACATTAGGCTTCTTGCCAGTAAAGCATTCTTCAAGAGTCATTCCATGAACTGTAGTTGTGGGAGTTCTATTCATAATGTAGACAGTAGTATGGACAGCCTCAGACTAAAAATGTTTGGGCATATTCTTTTCAGCCATTAACGTCCGTGCAACTTCTGCAATATGCCTGTTTTTTGTTTTTGCAACACCATTTTGCTGTGGGGTATACCTGCATGTGAACTATCTCTTTAGCCCATGAGACCTCAGAAAATCACTGAACTCATTCGAGAGGTACTCTCCCCCTCCATCTGACCTCAAGCACTTTACTTTCAAGATTGTTTCTCTTTCAACTGCAACTAGAAAGTTCTAAAGTACTCAAACGCTTCACTCTTTTTCTTCATAAAATATACCCATAGCTTTCTAGAACAACCATCAATGAATGTGACAAAGTATGAACTGCCTCCAAGAGATACATTTGTGTAGGTCCCCAAATATCTGTATGCACAACATCAAGGATATTTCTGCTTACATCTCTGTCATGTGAAAAGGGGTTGTCTTGCCTGCTTACCAAACTGACATGCTTCGCATGCCTTATGAAATTGTGCAATTCTAAATGTAGGAAAACTTGTAACCAACCCTTTGGACTGTATTAATTTTAGCCTTTGTACATTTTCATGTCCAATACATTTGTGCCAAATTTCAATATCTGCAACAACACATTTTCCTTTAGTATACATAGCAGCATTCATAGTAGGAATTCTAGCATCCATAGTAAACATACGTCCAACTCATATCTGCAACAACACATTTTCCTTTAGTATACATAGCAGCATTCATAGTAGGAATTCTAGCATCCATAGTAAACATACGTCCAACTCTACTTCCCTTTGCAACTAACCTGCACTTGTCATTGAAGTCTTCTACAAAGCAGCCCTTTGCATGAAATCTGACTTATAGCCCTTGCTCTATCATCTGACCGATTGACACCAAGTTCTTTGTAATAGATGGCACATGTAATACATTTGAAAGACTCTTTGTCTTACCATCATGCAAGGACAAGGAAACTTTTCCAATGTGTGAGATTGGGTGGCATGAATCATCACCCATCTGCACATAACCTGCATTTTGTAAATCCTGCATCTCTCCAAACTATTTTGTATGGCTGGTCATATGATTGGATGCACCTGAATCAACATACCAAACATCATCATGTGTTCCCTTTCCTGTAACAGTATTCAGCATATGCTGCATAACAAATAGATGTTCATTTTTGTCTTCATTATGTCGTGAAGATGATGCATAGTTTCCTTGCTGCAACTTACCACTGTGAATATCATCTTTCTTAGCATAACATTGGGCTGCAATATGACCTGTTTTGCCACCGTAGTGACACATAATACCAGAGTTGTTAGAACCTTTGTTCTGCCATCCACCTGTTCCTCTAAAGCTCCCCCTGCCTCTAAAATTACCACGACCTCCTGAAACCTACATATTGCCAAATTGTTGATTCAATCTGTTTTGCTGGTTGTCACTACCACGTCCTGTACCACGGCCTCTTGAAGAGGACCTGCCACATCCCCTTTCTGAACTGGAGTAGAATGCTTGGACTTGTTCACCATTTATTTCAGATGAATCACCCTGCATATTGATCTCTTCAGTAATCATGAGAGAGATCAGCTCATCAAAATCTGGAAATGGCTTCCATATATATACTAAAGTAATAAATGATTTCCATGCCTTCTCATTGTTAAGGCCCCTCAGAGTGGATGAAACCAAATCATCATCATCTGGCATTGCATCAATCGCTGCTAAGGCATCTGCAATGCTCCTCACCTTCAAAACATACTCATTGACATAAATTTCTCTTTCTTCAAGGCATTAAACTCTTGCTTGAGTTGAATCCTTCGTGTCTTTGTATTTACTGAAAACATGCTCTCAAACATTGTCCAAGCTGCATGTGAAGTTTTTGCATTCCTGATATGTCCCAGCATAGTATTATCATTTACTGCATATAGCCAATATATCACCTTTTTTTTTTCATTCCACTCTTTCCATGCTTTTAACTCATCTGCAGTTGGAGGGATACCCAGCTCTGGCTCCTTTTCTTCACCTGAAACAAATTCATAAAGGCCCTTTCTAATAAGGAAGTTCGTCAAATGGAACTTCCATGAAGGGTAGTTATTCTTGTCGAGCTTCTCAATAATGGAATTTCCACTGTTCTCTGCCATTATCACAAAACTAATACCAAACAACAAGCAAATCTTTTGCAACCCTCGACGTGTAGTGCACAACAATACACCAGACAACCTTTTTCACTGTTTGCTCAACAATACATGCAATCTGCAACCAGTTTGCAGATAAAACTTGTGTTTATTCGCTAATAAATACCTTTGAGCTTACAGATCTGAAATCTGTAACCTGTGCACCTATATACGACAGACATAGCTGAAATTGCAGGATACCTCAAACTGCTATCCGCAACCTAGCGAGTCTAAAATGGGGCCTGAAATGACCTCGGATGGCCAAAATAGCAGTGGGAAAGCCCTAAAGGGAGTATCTATAGTATACACAGAGCTCTTCACGCACACCAAATCTCACTAAAATCTGAGATTTTTGCTTTGTCCTGCTTTCGGTGCCTCTACAGGCACTGTCCAAGAGAAAAATTAGAGAATGGAAAAGCTTCTTACCCGTCGCTTGCTTGCTCGAATCCTTGGCTTTTCTCTTTGCTTTAGCCTTCAAAACTAGCCTCAATTAGTGGTGCAGCTCTGATATCATATCAAGAATTGCATGGTGGGGGGACTTGCTCAAGATGTTGCGCCGAACACACACACAATGTACAAGGAGAAGCTTACTCAAGAGACAAGAAGAGAGATGGAGGCCAAAAACGTTTTCTTGCTGATTTCTTCTTCTTCTTCCATACACTTTACAATGTACACAAAGTATAGATAAGATACAACATAAAGAAAAGTGGCCTACTAAGTCAAATAATGCATAACAGACTACACTAGTCGACTGGCGCTATAACTATGCCAGCTGTAAATAGGTGTAACAACCTGAATATTATAAGTAATAAGTCAGTGGCCATGTGAGAGTCATAATGACCACCGATGTGCTAAATGTAGACGTTGGACCCATCTAACCAGGCATTCCATTATTAATGTCTGCATGTGTTGAACTTGTCATCTCAACATTGACTCAGTGCATCATTCATCGATCTGTTTGTGGCGATGGAGGGCAAAGGATAGAAGCATCTCAGGGCCAAGAGGGCTCCTCTCCATTCTCCTGATCAGAAAATCATGAAAGAGGGGGGAAAAATGGGGCGCAAAAAACTGATCCCCCTCCACGTTTCATATCGTGAGCATTTTTTCTCTTAATTAGAGCTTTAAGCTTTTAAACCCCAATTATCTAGTTCATGCATTTTGTTTTCATACTTCCGAAAAGTGGCTTTTTCACTTTTGGAGGGGCAAACAACATTGGATTCAAGATCCGTCTGGACGGGTGGTTCCGTGGCATCGAAATCTACAAAGTTGGGCCCTGTCATGCTCTTCTCGGCTTTCGGATCCAGTACCTACTTCACAACCCCAAACCTTGCGGGGATTAAATGGGGGATCAAACTCCTTGGAAGGGAGATCTGAGACTTGCGTTGGATTCCTGACACCATTTTACATCTAGGAAAACTCCAGCTCGACCATCCGCCACCGTTTGATTTCCATGAAAATTAGCACTAGCGCTTTAGGGACTTGCCACTTAAAATCGTATTGATTGCCACTGCCGCCTTCGATGAAGTCTATTTTTTCCTTGATATTCATAATTTTTGGCTATTTTTAAGCACTTCTCGGCATTAAAAATCATTTGTCATTGGCGACCACGGGATAGGGTGACTTAGCCTTCGAATCCCACAAATAGATCTGCACATAAACAACAAAAAGGAGCATCAAGCTGATACAAATTAGATACACAATAAAACACATCATAGCTCATACCCTACCCCCTGACAAAACCAAGGCATGAAATCCACGAGGAGTAGGCCTAGCATAATCTGATAGAAGGCTCGAAGCTAGTCACTAACCAACTGCTCCAACACAGCCAAGCTAAAAAGAACTATCAAAGAGGTTGCCCTAAGTGGTGGTCTGAACTACCTACCTAACTAAGGACAACTCAATTAGGAGCTCCTACTAGGCGAGGACTCCTATAGCCTGATCAAGAAATAGTATCTCTTTTAGCACTGTTTTTCCCTTTTAGGTTTTTATTTTTCCATACTCGGGCGTGTAAAAAGGAGGGAGCTGAGCGTAGTGACCCAAGGAGAACATGGCATCGGCCTCAAGTCCTGTCTCAGTACTCGAGGACCTACCAAGCCCTCGCAAGGTGACACTTAATCCTTTTCTAATGCTCACTTTTATTTTCGCTCCAACCTTCTTTTATTTTCTTTATTTTATGGCAAGATGTCACCCCAAGGAAGGGCAAGGCATCGGCCCCGGATCTTGTCTCGTCCCCAGGAACCTACTAGGCCTTCGCAAGGCGATAAATAACGGCTCAAGGATTTTTCTTTCTTTTCCATTTTTATAGGGGTTAGAACCCCTTTTTACGCACCTCCGTATATTCATATTTTGTCTTTTAGATCTTTAGGGTTTTTTCTCTTTCCATCATTAATTTTTTTTCTGTCCGGCTTCTCTAACTGCCTCACAACTAGCAGGAACTCCTAGAACGGCCATCTAACAGGCTGGCAGAATAGGGTCACCAGAACTCCCATCTAAAACAAGTCTTTCAATGCCTGACAATGCCTTGCAGGAGGCAATGACTACTTAGACCTCCCCCATACATACAGAGCCTAAACCTGGGACTTCATGCCTTAAGTGCCGGTCCCCAACAAACAAAAGAAAGTAACCCTCACGCGCACATATATCATTAATTGCTTAAGGGAAAAACTAGAAAAGGGAACGAAACCACTTGGAATGGCCATAAGAAGCTTCTTTGCAGTAAAGGCTCCCTCCAGCGACTTCGTCAACCTGTATGGTGCAATCACTAAAACAACAAAGCATTAAACGTACCTGCACCAAACAGAGATAGGGTCCCTTTGGCCTAAAGAAATAGCACTTTTCACTGCAAACTAACAGGCCCTCTTGGCTTAAAGAGATAGATTATTAAAACATGAAAACAAAGGGCCCTCTTGGCCTAAAGAAAGCAGACATTAACTAGTTAAAGCTACTGGTCCTCTTGGCCTAACAGAATCAAACAAAATAGCTCATAGAGATCCCTCCTTGGAAGAAGGCAGATATACGAAAATACGATCCATTCCAAGGGGAAAAATAGGGCTCTCAGCCCTAAACTAAATGCATCAAATTATGGCCCATACCTCTTACATATATAGCAAGAGGCGTACACATAACATGTCGTCGGATCAACCTATGGGTCCAAGATAATAGTTGTAGATGGGTCTCGGCTACTGCTTGCATTACTCATATCAACCATCGTCTGCCATATAATGCATGGTTTGATGACATCCCCCACAAGCGACTAGGTCTTGTCTCATTATCAATAGCAACATCCGAACTAGGACCACCATTGAAAAAGAGGTCCTCTTCATAATAAAAATTAGCTAAGGAATCCGCAAACTGATTCCAATAACGTGGAATTAGCTGAAGAGATATGCTCTCAAATTTATCAAGTAGGGTTATAACAGTTCGATGATACATACGAAGGAGAGGATTCCGAACTGTATATGTCCCATTGAGTTGATTTAAGATAAGCTAGGAATCCCCTTTTATTAACAACCACCTAATGCTACCTTTCTTGCCAATATTCAGTCCCATAATCAAGGCTTTATACTCGACCATGTTGTTAGTAAATCCTACCCCGAGGTAAGCAGCTAATTTCATTGTAAATCTACGTCAGGGATCTCGGATAATTACTCCAACACTTCCTTTTCTATTAGGGCCCCTCAACGCTCCATCAAAGTATAATGTATACGTCCATAATGGGTTTACATAGCCAGCCATCAAGAATTCCCCTATTCGTAATTATGATAGTCAAAGTTCAACATATTTAGAGGATGAACTGACGACTCCATCACACCTTCTTCATTAAACTCAACACGGATGCTTGTCAAGATTTGTAAACAGCGATGTCAGAAAACTTTAATTTCCCACACAAAGGTACCGTCTTCTTTCTCAATCACTTTATATCCATTGCTCCACCAGATAAGCCTCCCCTAATGATATCTTTGCTCGAGATATGGGTGCTCCAAAAAAGGGATTAACCGCCCCATCAACCAATTTAAGCTCCCCTACAGGTTTCCAATCAGCCCTAGCATGGACCTGCAATGCATTTTTTCATGTTAGCATACTTAGAAATAATAAGGTTTAATCTTATTAAGATTAAACTTATTCTTAAATTCCACCCCTTGTAGATTAGCTAATAGAACTGTGGACTTATTTTTACCTATCTGAACTATCTTGTAAGGGCCATCCCATCGAGGTTCCAACTTTCCTAGAAATAGCTCCCTACGTGCATCGTAATATAGAACTAATTGCCCTTTCTTTAAAGGTATATTTCTTCACTTTCAGATCATAAAATCGTTTCATCCGACATTTAGCTACCTCCTGGTGCAACAAACTCTGCAATTTGAGCTCGTCTAAGTGGGCTATAGTCGTGAACCACTCAAATAGGGCATCTTCATCACCCAAAGAATGATTAATTGCGAATCTTATGGTCAGCAACTCAATTTCTAAGGGTAAAACACACTCCTTCCCATAAAGTAATTTGAATGGGGTGTGGCAAGTGGCTCGTTTAAACGTCGTATTATATGCCCAAACTGCCACATATAATTTTGTATCCTAGTCCTGCTTCTTTTCGGAGACTATCTTGGATAGGATACCCACAAGCTACTTATTGGTACTTTCGACTTGTCCATTTGCTTGCGGATTATAGGGGGTCGTCTTGTTATGCGTAATTTTCCATGCTTCAGTCAGGCTTTTAATCACTTTATTTAAAAAATGAGTTCCACGATCTGATACTATTTCCTTTGGCAGACCAAAACGGCAAATGATTTGCTCAAGTAGGAAACATGCAGTCTCTTTTGCATTATCCTACCTTGTCGCCCGCGCTTCTGACCACTTTGTAAAGTAATCAGTTGCTACTATAATATATCTCTTCTGAGTAGTAGACGACAGGGTAATAGGACCCACAATGTCAATGCCCCACTTCTCAAATGGAAGGATAGCCATGATAGACGTAAGTGGTCGCTTCCTATTCTCTCGACTATCATGCTTTTGACATGTATCACATCTCTTAACATAGTCAAATGAATCTTGGAAGATGGACGGCCACCAATATCCAGCTCTTAAAGCCTTCTATGCCGTTAAACACCCAGCAAAGTGCCCTCCACAAGCGGAGTCATGGCACTCTTCCAAAACAAAGGGAACCTCGTCAGGCATCACACATCACCGATAAATATCATCAATACCCTGCCGATATAATGTTCCTACAATCAAGGAAAATTTCAATGCATGCTATTTAATTTTTCTCTTCTCCGATTTTGATAACGTAGCTCCAGTCTCTCTCGTAGAAAGATAATGTGTTATAGTAGCATACCAGGAGGGAATAGACGCTGTATCAATCCTGAACAAAGTTTCCATGTCACTTCCTTCAACCACGACCTCTTTTGGCTTTCCAAAATCCACAAGACACTCTACAATGCCTTGAAGCTTTGGTGGCTTGCTCTTAATCTCATAATCAAATTCCTGCAAAGTGATTAACCACCTTGCTAAACGGTCAGGTGGCTGTAACTTATTCATCAACAATCGAAGCCATGTTGCCTTCGTATAAAAAACCATCCTCTCATAAAGAATGTAGTACCTGAATTTTTTGGTCGCAAATACCATCGTAAGGCACAACTTCTCCATATAGGTGTGGTTAATTTTTTATATGCCCAACTTCCGACTAGCAAAAGCTATCGGATGGTACCACTTTTCCTCCCAAATTTGGGCTAAACAGCAGTTGATACTATACATGGTTGCTGCTAAAAATATATAGAACATTTCGCCCCTTTTTGGTGCTTTTAAAATAGGTGCTTTGGCAAGCTTCTACTTCACATCATCAAAAGATACTTTGCAAGCATCACTCCATGAAAACTGAAAATTGAAGGACAATAGGTTTGTTAGCGTCAACGTTCTTTCTGCCAAGGCATTGATAAACCTCCGATAATACCCTACTGATGATAGAAAGCTATGCACTTCCTTTGGAGTACGTGGCGGACTCATGGCGACTATGACCTTGATCTTTTTAGGATAAGTCTCAATCCCTACGAAACTGACCACATGGCCTAACAAGAGCCCATAAGGGACTCCGAAGATGCACTTCCGTGGGTTAAGAGCTATGCAAAATTGTCTGCAACACTCAAAACACTTGCAAAAAATGATCAATTGTCTATCCCTTACGGTGGCTACCCCCAAATCGCCAATGAATACTTTTAGCTCCTCTAGGGAGATGTCACCAAAGGTCTTGTTGGCTGTTCTTTGCCACGAACCAAGTGCATTACACAACCCAAATGCCATCACATGGTATGCAAAGGTACTGAAGACTATAGTAAACGTCGTTTTTAACTTGTCTTGCTCAACGATTGCCATTTGGTTATACCCTGCAAATTAGTCCATAAACGAATAGATTTTCCTACCCACTAATTGATCCAAAATTTGGTTAATAAACGGAAACGGGTAGTAATCTTTAATAGTCTGGTTATTCAACTCTCTAAAGTCTACACAAAGACGGATTTGATTGTTATTCTTCTTCCTGATCACAACTGGTGAGCACCATTTAGTATGTTGAACAGGGAAGATCAAACCCTCTTTTCGCAACTTCTGTAGTTCCTCGTACAACCCGTCCCTTAATTCAAAAGGCATACACCTTACTTTCTGACGTACAGGGCGGGTACCTTCCTTTACAGGCTCATTCAAGGTTATCTAATAAATATCCTTTGTAGTGGACCCTTAGCTCCATCGCTCGATGACATCTCACTACTAGATGGATCATCTACTGTTTCTAGTTCAGTGGAGGATAGTGGAGCTCTCTCACTCTGAGGAGACTTAGGGTAAGCATCCACTATTACATGATGGGCACCTCGACCTAGAATCACTCAACCAATGGGTATATCGACTTGATAGTCTATCCGTAGAATCCATGGTCTACCTAGCAAAACTCGATAGCTAGGACATCCTCTCCATCAAGTTTAAACTTATGATATTGTGGGAGGATCCAGTGTCCACGATAGCGTGCTCCACTAATATTCCATTCACATATGCTGGAACCCTAGGGCAATGCTTTTCAGCATGATCAAACCAATCTTCCCCCACTCTAGCTATGCCCAAAGGTTCTACTATACAACCTATACACAAGATTTTCTTGAATTCCTTGCTTACTCCTGGAGAAAGTTTAATCAATTGCAAGAGATTCACATTTGGCTTGACTTTGCAAAGGGAACTTGCTAGATCAAAGTCATGGTAATTATCCAAAGTTCTCTTCTCACGCCAAACCATTCTCTCCTTTGGTCTTTCCATTGGCTTTGGTGCCTCTTTTTTAGCCTTTACCTTCTTTCTTGGCAATCCTTTATCCTCCTCGGGATCGACTTTACTACCAATAGGTCTTAACGGTCCACCTTCCTTATCAGGATTCAGGACTCACTTTTCCCTAGCATCTTGCTTAGGGCTTCCCTCGACAGGTTTTGCATTATCTTTTTCACCCTCTTTAGCCTTTTGGTCTCTTGTTATGGCTCGTAGATTAGAAGTTTCAGCGTCATTGACATGTACAGTCTCAATAAGGCTGACTCCACTGCCATGAGGTAACTCCTCTACAACAACCTTTCCTCTTTGCAAAATTTGCCTTGGTCCATCGTCTTGCTGGAGATTATTCCCTTGTGCGCAATGGTTAACTGGACATGGTTGTTTACTCCCTTGTTGGAGAGAACTGATCTTACTCCAACAGGTGGCGGCTAAGTGGCCAAACTTCCCGCAAAGATCACATTTGACATTCATGCAATTCTTAGAAAAATATTGGCCACGATGCCACTTATAGCTGAATCTTGAGGGGGACACCCTCTTTAGGGTGTCGGCTCCCTATCAAATTCTGTTGCTTCTTAAGAAAATTGACATCCACAACTATTTGTTGATACTGTTCAGAGATCATATCGGTGTAGTGCTTCATCATATCCTTAACTTCACCAAGGATATTAGAAGCACTCGACTCATAGCAGCGATCGTCAGTCTGTCATCCCACGAGCCTAACCACTTGATTAGGAATTATCCACTGACCAACTGGGATAACATTAGGATTCATTGTTTGGTTTCTACCACTATTTAGCAAGGCTGCCTGACTAGCCATAGGCATAGTCATGCTAGGGGGAGCTAGCAACATAGGCAAATTTGACATAATACTCCCTCTGCCACTCGTATTTAACATGGGGTCCCCTTGACTCCCATTTGGTTAAGGCCAAATTATTACCATTCCAATTTATCCTTGCTGCATAAGCCGCTTGCAAGCATGACTCTACTCCTTTTGCTTGGGTAATGGCAGTGTCAATATCGGTCAAAGCAACACTACTCAGCTGCACTTGGTTATTAAAATCCAATCCATGTAGGAAATATTGCAACTGTGCAGCCACTGGAATAGGAATATAAGCGTTAAGTTTGCGAAGAACTTGCTTTAGTTTCTTGACATATGCCTAGACATTCTCATTTGGCTCTTGGCTTGTTACATTCAGAACACACAACCAATATTGCCCACCCTTCTCAGGGGCAAACTCCCTATGGAAAGTTGTAAAGAATTGGGCACTGCTAGCTATGGTTCTAGCTTCTAGATTGTGATACCACACTGTTGCTCTTCCTTTTAACATCATGTTGAAGAACATCATTAGTTGTCCTTCGTCTTGGATTCGATAGTTGAACATGAGCGTTTGAAACTCCTTAATGTGGAGTTCTCCATCTTCTTCTGCTAACCCATGGAAAATGGGCAACGCTGCTCCTAATGCCGGTAAAACGAGTGTACCTACTGGAATTGTGATAGGTTGTGCCATGGCTACAACCGGATTGACAATAGGAGTTTGTGTAGGCAACACTACACCCCCACTTGTTGTGGGTTGATTAACTGGAAACAGGGAAGTACCAAGACTTCCACTTGCACTCAAAGAGCTACTCGTAACACCTAGGTTACTAGAACCACTGCCACTTATGCGTAATGGGCTGCTCCTTTGAGAAGAATAGCATCTTACGATCTCCAACCACTGTCTAGCCCTCTCAGCACATTTTGCTTTTTGTATTTTGGCTTGATGGTCCTTGTCAGAGGACATAAACCAAGTATTTGTTCCCTAAAAACCCTAGATTCGAGAACCACCACTTGTTGGCAGGTCCCGGCACAGACACACCACTGACAAGACCTAAAATGAGTGGCCATTGGCTATGGCACTAGTCGGGCCTCATACATACGACAAGCAACCCTACCACAGCCTCGCAGGCCAGGAGCATCTAAAACTCACTTTGCACTAAATGCTTATGACGATTTTGCGTTTGTATCCAATATGTAGTCCAGCATTCACCTTCCCTTCCCCTTCGAGGGAGATTCCATAACATATAGACATAATGCCTCGTAATACACACATAGGGAAGCACCTTTCGAGCGGCTCCACTACGACTCTCCTACACCTCAAGGATTGTCCCCAAGATGCATCGCTAACACATATAACATTCGCACAAACTCCACTCTTTCATAATTCAGCGTTCTGGAAGATTTTGATTTGCCTCACAAAACTTTCCCCAACGGAAGCGCACGTCTAACCTACGACTTAGGTTTCCTGTCCTCTCAGCGTTGGTCAAAGTTTATCAATCAATTGCAATGCATTCCAAGAGATACCACGTGACATGTTTGATGCAAGGTGTATGATGATTGTGCACAACCATTTTATGATTAAAAAACTAGCCATGTGAGCTGCAAAAAACAGCACCTTCATGAATTTTAACTAAGCGTTATGTGTGCGCTGCTTTAGGGACTAGCATCGAAACTTGTATGCTATTAGTCACCTATATTTAATTATGGCACGATCCCTAAATGCTATGCAAAAAGAGAGAAATCAGAATTTTTATCTTTTCAGCAATTAGATCATCGCACAAACTTCCTTCCCCCCCCATCGTTTAGGTGTTGCTGCGGTGCATAGGTGTAAATGGTTTTTTAAAATCATTTTTGTATGTAAAAAGCAATAAACAGGTACTACAACACAAAGGACAAGGCCAAACTGAGGCTTAACCTCATGCTTTAACCTTGCCAAACATTCACGCACATAAATCTTATTTATCCATATTTTTTGAGCACATAAATCTTAACATTTTCTCTAAGTTTATCCCATTTCCATTCCTTTTACCCAACTCAAAATCGAAAAAAACCACTAATGTCCAAAAATGACATTTTGTGGGTTTTAAAGAATTAATAACGACTCTAAATCATTACGGGTTCTATATTTCTGTAGTTATAGCCCTCAAACATGATGCAAACAAGATTCAAACAAACATTCATTGCACATGAACAACATTTGGACCATGAAACAACAAAAACAAGCAAATTTCTTCATAAAATTGAAGATACTGCGTGTTGCGGGTCTTTAAATAAGTATTCTGAGCAGCCCAGGGGCCGACTAGCAACCATTCTTCAATGCTGAACCTCTTTCCTCAATCTCCTCTTCATCTTGAAGCAATCTGATCGACAAGCATTCTTCAGACCCTCTTCTTCTTGATTTCTTACACATGAATTGCCTCTATGCAAGAGAGAGAGGGAGGAGAGAGAAAGACTGGTTTTTTATCACTTGACTCAATGCATCATCCCTCAATCCGTTTGTGGCGATGGAGGGTGAAGGATAGAAGCATCTTAGGGCCATGAGGGCTCCTCTCCATTCTCCTGATCAGAAAATCATGAAAGAGAGGGGAAAAATGGGGTGCAAAAAATTGACGCTCCCCTCCCCCCCCCCCCCCCCCCCCCCCCAATGTTTCATATCGTGAGCATTTTTGCTCTTAATTAGAGCTTTAAGCTTTTAAACCCCAATTATCTAGTTTATGCATTTTTCTTTCACACTTTCGGCAAGTGGCTTTTTCACTTTTGGAGGGGCAAATGACATCGGATTCGAGATCCGTCTAGACGGGTGGTTCCGTGGCATCAAAATCTACAAAGCTAGACCCCGTCATGGTCTTCTCCGTTTTCAAATCCAGTAGCTGCTTCAAAACCCCGAACCTTGTGAGGATTAAATGGGGGATCAAATGACCTCGGAATGGAGATCTAAGACTTGCATTGGATTCCTGACGCCATTTTGCATCTAGGAAAACTCCAGCTCGGCCATCCGCCATCGTTTGATTTCCATAAAAATTAGCACTAGCACTTTAGGGACTTGTCGCTTAAAATTGTACTGATTGCTACCGCTGCCTTCGATGAAGTTTATTTTTCCCCTGATATTCGTAAATTTTGGCTATTTTTAAGCACTTCTCGGCATAAAAAATCATCTGTCAAATCTATGCATTGATTGGCAGGGTCAATTAGTTGTGGTTTTTTGTTTTTCTCTTTATATAGCCTTGGCCAATTCTCAGTCATTTGATTCTCAGAATCGGATAGCTTCTGCCAATTTTGAGTTCATTCGATTCTTAGAATCATATCGGCCAAATTGGATGGGCCGATTCTCTTGGGCCGATGGCGGATTTTTCGTGGGCCAAATTTTCAAATCAAATGGTCAAATTTCCTCGTCTGATTTTCAATCATCCAAATCAGACAAGTCTCGTGTGTCCAATTGCATGGGTCTCTAAGGTATTGAGTATGAAAATTAGATAGTTTGATTCTGGGAATCAGACCTGATTCTAGGAATTAGACTTTGGTAACAGTGTTTGATTCTTGCGGATGAGTTTCCAGGGATGATAAAAATTAACTCGATTCTAATGATTTTGGTTATGAGGGGAAAAAACTTTCAGAATGCAAGAATAGACCCTAATGAAGGATTGCATATACTTGAATTACCAAATAAAATCCAAAATACAAATAGGCAAACAAATCAAATCCTCTTGCCCTGTTATGATAGCAAAAACCCTAATGCTTGTTTTTCTTTCTTTTCTTTGTTTTTTCCTACCTTAATGCATCCAAATTACAAAGCAAACACCTACACTACTCCAACCTACTTTTCCAAATCCAAAAAACCAAAAAACTTACTTGCTAAGGAGATCAAATACCTCTTCAAACTCCCTCGCTTCCTACCTTTCTAGCTCAAGCACGGGTTCGCAGAAAACCCTAAGTTCAATGCTCAATTAAGAGCGCGCAAGCAGTCAAGGCTTGAATTCATTATCTCGACAACGAAACCAAAATGTAGAGGCGAGATCTCACACTCAACTGCCAAGACCCATAGACCGCTTATTGTTCAAGCGTTTCAAGCCGAGCACTAATGGCTACCTCTCACATAGCCAATGAACTCTCTCTCTCTCTCTCTACGAGTGTAGTGAGATTACCTCCATGCCCAATCAAGTTGCCTCCTCTCTTGAGAACTTTAGTAGCTCAATGATCCAAGTGCAAGCTTCAAGCGAGCTTGATCCTCAAGCTCCACGCTCCAAGTTCTATTGCCGCGAGCAAGAGAAGGGAAGAGAAGAGAAGATAAGAGAAGAAGAGAGGAGAAGATGGAGAGCTTCTCCACCATAGTCCCTCACCCTCACATACTCACTTCCTCACACTCTCACACTCCCTCTCTCAAGCACAAGCTCAAGCAATCAAGAAGAAGAAGAAGAAGAAGAAGAAGAAGAAGAAGAAGAAAAAGAAGAAGAGGAGAGCTACTTTTGGCCACACACAAGAATGAGCTCTTCATTCACTTTTCAACTTTGTATATAAAACCCTCAATCCCTCTTGGGTGGTCATCCCCTTTTTACATGGCTGGCTAAGGCCTAGGCTCTCTTTCTTATCGTCCTCCTATCTTCCTATCTTCTTTCCTACTGCCCATCGATCTTTACAATTTGTACAGGAGGGAGTCGGCACTCTTTTACAAACAATTTTAGGGGCACCTTGCATTTAAAAACACGCTTTTGCCTTTGATTTAGCTTTTCAGGCCGTCCTTGTGCTTTCAGCCATTTCCTTCTTGCTTTTTTTTGTTGTGTCAAATTTCCTTCTGGGCCACCTCGTTTAGGTCTTGACTTTCACTTTTTTACTTTTTTTTCTTTTTCTTGTGCTACGATTAACACCTCTTCTTGATTCTAACAAGGATGATTGCTACACATTGTCATGATTGGGCCAATCGACTTACAGAGGCTCTCTAGGCATACATAATCCAACCTCCTATAAGACTAGTACAATACAAACTTAGCGTATAGTACATAAGTTGTCTCCCCTGTTGAACTAGAGCTACCCTCTCTGCATATGGCTATCTCAAAGAGCGTTTGGGTGATGATGAGTCCTTGCAATGCCATCTCTTGTACTTTGAATGTTTTGATAAGACTTGCAGGATGGCCGTACAGTGCATGGGAGCCACGTAAGCTCGAAGAAAGGCATATCATGATAGCTTTATCAAGCAGAAAGGAGTTTAAGGAATATGATTTATTCCTTGCCTAGGACTCGAAGTTTGGCAAGTTTCCAAGAAAGCTTCAACAACGATGGATGGGCCCGTATAAGGTGCTTGCTGTCAACCCTAACAGCTCTGTCCAAGTGCAAACAATCTATGCTTCTGATGATCCATTTCTTAATTAATGGCTATTTCCTAAAGAAATATTATCCTCCCTCGAAATCTTGACAATCACTATTGATAGTCCCTTCATCCCTTGCATGTCGATCGGTAAAGCTTTGCGTATTACTCGTGATAGCCCTCTTACTTATCCTAATGAGATGGCCTCGTTTTTCTAGCCCTTCACAACCACATCCAACAACCCTTTTACTTTCTTTCCATCTGATTCAACATAGGAGGTGTGGATGGTTATAATATATGTGTTCTTGCCATTCTCCTCTTAAAATTTTAAATTTAAATAAATAAATAAATATCAATAATGGGAGAAAGGGACTTTGGTCCTTGTCATATCAATGTATTCTTCAAGAAAAGATAAAGACACCCTGGAGAGTAGGGGAAAAAAATGAAAAATAAATTCAAAACTATTATGGGAGAAAATGAAGAAATTCCCTATTATAACATGCCTTGTTCCGAGAAAAGATGGCACACACCCTTGGATGGAATTTGGCTGTGAAAAAGGTGGTAATATCCTATAGTCTAGCATAGCTAAATCACTAGCAGAACTATTTCAAAAGCGGTTCCAAAGCTGCCTCCCTTGGCATGCTAAATCTTGCAACTTCGTTAGTATTTGTGACTTCTCCAGTAGAAGATAATTTCCATATGCAATCCAAGTGTCAGACTTGTTGGCTACATCCTTGGGTACACCTCTTCATCAACCAATACAAGTTGACATAATTACCACAACGAGACAAAGAAAATCTTCATTGACAATCCTTTGAGTGATGTGAGCTTTCATCCTAACCAGATGGGGATGTGCATATGGATTTCCCTCTCTGTACTTATTAGTATAGCGTGAGATAGAGGGTGGGGTGAGTGACTCATCTTTGCCTTTATAATCAAATGAGAGGTGAGATGTGTGAATGGAGCAATGCATGCATGGGATGGGTCTCTCAACGCACAAAGCATGATTTGTTCATTGACAATCCTTTGAGTGATATGAGTTTTCATCCTAACCAGATGGGGATGTGCATATGGATTTCCCTCTTTATACTTATTAGTATAGCGTGAGATAGAGGGTGGGGTGAGTGACTCATCTTTGCCTTTATAATCAAATCAGAGGTGAGATGTGTGAATGGAGCAATGCATGCATGGGATAGGTCTCTCAATGCACAAAGCATGATTTTTTCTTATGCATGGTACTATAAATCTCCTTGGCCTTCATTCTTGCACCATATGCTGGCATAGGAGGGTGGGATACACTATAGCATCATCAATTGTGTACAAGGCATACAATCTTTGCATAAATGGCAGTAAGGATTCAATCAATGGGTGTGAGGAATAGGTTTCCATCCTATATCTGTCAACAGAGCATGAGACAAAGGGGAGGCTGAGTGTGATTGATTTTTCTTTCATAAAAAACAGAGAGGTCAGGGTTGAGGGATGTTGCAACAATTGGAGTTAGGTATGTCCTCGTTTCACTATACACACACACATGGGATGGGCCTTCATCATCACTACACACCTCAAATTTTTTGATGCACTACACAACAAGGCTCCTTGGACTTCCTTATTGCACATGTACTAGATGGGTTGGGATGCACTGATGCACCATGAAACTGTGCACATTGGCATACTCCCTATGAACCATCCCTCTTGTCAATTTCTAAACCGGATATGAGATATGGGTTTCAATTATTATCCATCGAGTGATGTGTGTGATGGGACATGCAACTGATCTATCATTTCAACATGAGTAAATGTCAAGATTGAGCACGTGTACTTTGCCATCGACACCTTAACCAACACTTCATTGACAATGCTACCACCCTGGGTATTGTTGCATGGTCCATGCCATGCTAGACGAGTGTGAGCCTTTGGATATTGTTCATTTTGATATTTGTGGATCTATGACCTATCAATCATTAGGTAGCACAAAGTATTTTATTACTTTCATTGATGATTACTCACATAAGGTCTGAACATATCCTATGAACTAGAAATCAAAAGTATTGGCTATGTTTCAATGACAATTTGCTTTAGTTGGGACCAGTTTTGATATAGGCTAAAATGTCTACATTCTAAAAATGGGGGTGATTATGTATCTAAAGCCTTTGAGCACTTATGTGATGAGAGATATATTAAGCATAACTTGACTACCCCATATACCCCACCCTAGAATAGTATATCTGAGCACATGAATAGGACATATAAGGAGAGAGTCCGTAATATGCTTAGTGAGGTAGGCTTAATATGCAACACTTTTGGATTGAGGTAGTTACAACTGCCTCACATTTGATTAATCGATTCCAATGTACTCCACTTGACTATAGGTTTCAAAGGAGGTATGGTTTGAAAAACCAGAGAGAGAGAGAGAGAGAGAGAGAGAGAGAGAGAGAGAGAGAGAGAGAGAGAGAGAGAGAGAGAGAGAGAGAGAGAGAGAGAGTGTGTGTGTGTGTGTGAGTGAGTGAGTGTGTGGGTGAAGAGAGAGAGAGAGAGAGAGAGAGAGAGAGAGAGAGAGAGAGAGAGAGAGAGAGAGAGAGAGAGAGAGAGAGAGAGAGAGAGAGAGAGAGAGAGAAGGGAAGGGAGCAAGGAGGGTGTGGTGTGGTGGTGGGTAGGGAGGAGGGGGAGAGAGAGAGGGGGGAGATGATGTGCAAGTGGTAGGAGGAGATGTAGAGAGAGTAGGAAGAGTATCAAAGGAGGAGGACACAAGAGTGACCAAAGACTCCTCCCTTACCCTTTCGGTCTTTCTATATGAGCTATGAGCTAACCCAATGGTAGGAAGTGTAGGTTTCCAGCATGTAGGTTGAGCTTGATGGCATGTATGTGAAGGGAAAAGGTCCTTGGGTCAAGGCATACCATCTCCAATCACATTGTGTGCACACCAAGTCACACATTAGGAAGGTAGTGTAGTCATGTGTGTTGACTAGGCAGTTATGCATCAGGTGTAGGTTGAGCTTGATGGCATGTATGTGAAGGGAAAAGGTCCTTGGGTCAATGCATACCATCTCCAATCACATTGTGAGCACACCAAGTCACGTAGTCATGTGTGTTGACTAGGCAGTTATGCATCAGGTGGGTGGAGGAAATCATTGATGTTGTGGATTGGGCAGGTGGGCATCCTTCACATGGGGGTGCCAATGTGTGGCACTTTATGTTTGATTCATTGGGGCAGCATGGGGAGCTGCCACATGGCACTTGGCGCCACCCCATGTTAATATATAGAAAAGATAGTTGTTATACAAATATCCACTCCTAGGGAATATTTGTGTCACTCTCTCTTGAAAAAGATTGCCAAAGGCAATACAAACTTTGATTATAAAAAGCATAAAATTATTTCTTATGCAACCCCCCTATAATGAATCTTCACCAAACTCCAAGTCATAACCTAACATGATGCACAAATTTGGCATAATGGAAAGGTACAAAATATATATTAATAAGGAAACCTTTGTATTCATGGTATAGAAAGATACAATAATGAGACACATCTCAAGACTACACCTTCATGACACCGCACATGTGAAGATTCACTAGCATAGGGAATCACATATAGAA
This sequence comes from Lygodium microphyllum, assembly GCF_053477565.2. Taxonomy (NCBI): domain Eukaryota; kingdom Viridiplantae; phylum Streptophyta; class Polypodiopsida; order Schizaeales; family Lygodiaceae; genus Lygodium; species Lygodium microphyllum. The sequence continues at coordinate 77,379,888 of NC_141160.1, forward strand.
GCATATCCCAAGAAATTCTTGAGTGACTATTGCTCCCTATATAGGTGTTTCTAGCAGCAATGCCATGGTATAGCTACAAAGGCCTTACACTCACCCATACACAATGGATTGTTGTCCTCAACAATCTAAGGGTAGTGCTTATTAACTCATTCTAGGGTCTTAAAACAACTCATCCTTTCAATTTGGTTAGTGTCTATTGGTCTAGGACTTAGCTCATTAGTGAGATCTTAATATGTACTTTTCTTTCAAGCTAGTCAATGTTTGCTGCAATATGTCTTGGGGGTCTTAACATAGATTTTCCTATCAAGCTAGCCAAGGTCTCCCCATCTAGACTCGATTTTTACTATTGTTCACTCTAGTCCACCTTTGATTCAATTACATTTGAGGAGTGGAGGCTTCATAGTCCTACCTTTATTTATCTTATCTCTTGTGGCTTTTCATGCCAAGATTTGTAGGCACAATCCCAAGTTGTCGTGCTATTGGGGTCAAAGTGTGGTAGCTCAATTAGTACCATGTTGTGCCATGCCTTAAGGGAGGCAGTCCATCGGGTCTCTCCTTGTGCACTTTCTCCCTATCTTCTTGCCTTTGCCTTGGGCCTTAGAAACTTAGGTCTCTTGGTTTGTTTTCTAAGTTGCTTTGCTCTCATCTCCAAGTCAAGTACTTGGGCTATTTTTCTTGACCTCTTCAGGCAATCATTCTTGCTTTCCATAACCTTAGACAAGTTGGTTAGTTCAGCTTGTCTTTTCACAAAAGGTGCAATCTTGGTGCATGGCACCTCTTTGGTTCATTTGAAGTTGAGGTTCTTTTGGGGATAGGAAGTAAGTTGTCACACTTAGCCTAGGTGTGGGGTTGCAAAAGTAGAGGTATAATTGAAGTTCTTGGAGTGATGCCCATGTTTGGAGTTCTTGGTCGGTCATAGATCCATAGGATCAGAATGACAATGCCTTTCACTACTTGTAGACTAAAAAATGCCAAGATCTCAATCTTTACCAGCATTGAGTATAATCCCAACAAGTTTCATAGTCCAAAGACATTCACGTTAAGATGAGTTGGAGAGCTCTCCAAGGCTCAACTAGCAAGGCTCCCTTCCATCGCACTAAGTTACCTTTGTTGAACCATATTGCAAGCACTCCTTCATTCTTTCTCTTCTTTGAGGATTCCTCCTCTAATTCATTCTATGCAAGCTCATAAGAGTTTACCTCTTCGGGCTCAAAAGCATAGCCAATGACTCCATTACTGAAGTGCACTTAGCTCCTACTTTGATTTGAATTGGCTAGATGGAATGTGAACTTGGATAGCAAGCTAGGATTGCTTCATCCTTAGCCATGAGTTTAGGTTGGGGAGTTTTGGAGATACCCTCATTCTCCTCTCTCAACTTGCCTCTAATGACATGCCTCTATTTCTTGGCATTTGGTTTTTCCTTCTACTTCTTCTCATGCTCCTTCTCTTCTTTCTCTATATTTCCTTCACCTTTTTGACCTTTGTCACCAAGATCTATCTTTGGTTCCTCTTCTTCCTTCTCTTTCTTACCCAAGTCTAACTCATCTTCTATCTTTTGTTGGTTGGCCTTGATGCCTAGATCTAACTTTTAGATATCTTATTCCATGGGATTTCTAGCCCTTCGCACTTTTTCTTTTAACTTGGCTTCTCTTCCTCTTTCTACTTGCTCATTCTTCTTCCTAACTTTCTTCTTCTTATTTTTTTCTACTTGCTTCTTCCTATTTTGTTTTATCCTTTCTTTCTCTTCTATCTTCTTCCTAGCTAACTCTACTTGTTCTTCTATCTCTTTTCTTCTCTTTCCCTCTCTTTTCTTGTCTCATCTTTCCCTTAATCTTCTATGTGGCTCCATCCAACAAGTCTTTTTCTTCTTCTCATCATCATTTTCTTCATCAAAGGCATCCCATGCCTCAAAGGAGGGTGCCAACTTGGCATCACCCTTAACCTAAATGGGAAAAGGTGCTCCAAGAGTAGGATGGAGCTCATCCTCCCCCTTCTCAAACTCTATTTCTTTTAAAATTTGTTCTTCTTCCAACTAGGTTGAAACCTGTGGGGACAAGGGTTGATCCTTTTGACATGTCTACCTATCTTCATCTTCTTTTTTGTATCCTAACTTCATCATAAAATTTTCTACTTTTGAACTCACATCCATTCTCCATCCCTCTCCCTTTACATAATACTCTCTCTTTTCTTATTTTTCTTGAATTCCTCGGGTTGGCATTCTTTGGGATAGGGATAGTCAATGTAGAGAAAATATCATTTTGAGTGGTAGTCAATGGGAAAATCTTTAGGGTAGTAGCATCCATCTTCTTCAGGATTGTATTTATTGTAGATGTATTGATCTTTATGGTAGCCTTCTTAGTAGTAATCTTCAAGGTACTAGTCGGCTCCTTCTTATTGAGGACGAGGTGTTCCAAGATCAAGGTTGAGCTCATCCTCTCCCTTTTCTTCTTCTTTGGCTTCACCTAACCAAAATTCTTCTTCTTCTATCGCACATTTCTTCTTTTCTTGGCTCTTCTATTATTTGTCTTCCTTCACTCCATTCTTCAGCTATCAGAGTCTTTGGGATCTCATGTGCTTCAAGTATGGTTTTGCCCACTCATTTCCTTCTTCATATCCAAAGATAGCCTCCCAGTGCCACCTCAACATAATTTCTCCTTGTAGCTCCATGTTAAGGTCTTAGTCCATCTTGACTTGCCATAGCCTTGCCTCTCTCTTGCACCATGATCAACTAGTAGTCGACCTCCTCTAGTTTTTCATCCAACTCTTTAGTCTTCTCTTTGAGATTGTGCATCACATTTGTTCCTTTTTGGGTCTTCTCCAGTGATTTGATAGTCTTCTTTTTTTACTCAAATAGTTTGAGCCACAACTTCTTTGTGTATGTGATTTTGAGCTAATGATATAGCTCATCTTCCTCTTCAAAGAAAGTGTCCTTCCACAGCTAGTCACTAGGTACAAACTAGTTGCACCAGCTTTGTGGGAAGGCAAAGTCTTATCATACCTAGACTCGACACAAGGGTATGCTAGCATCACGGACTTAACAATATAGCATACTGATTGGGTTATTTACCATTTGAACTATTGAGACAAACAATTAATAAAGAAAAAGAAAATGCTCATATGTTCCATCAAGAGTGTATAGGGTTTGATAAGAGACATTGAAACATAAAGTACATCTAAAAAGATAACTACTCAGAAGAAATACATGACAATAGACTATTTTGACTTGGCTATCCTCACGATGTTACAATGTATTGAAGGATTATATGGAGATCACTAGGTGGAGCCCCAAGAGGAACACCAAGGAAAAGGGAATTCTCTTGCAAGAAAATCTATCTTGTAACATCAACAAGCTCTTTTATTAAGTTTTATATGATCACAATGAAGAAAATAACACCATGCACAACAAATCTTCATGCAGCATCATGTAGATCTCCCACGGATTTGATAGAATCAACCATATTCTTCAATATCTTCACAAAATCCATCAATATAACAAAGAAAGCAAAGGAATACACCATCTTTGAATGGAAATACATTACATAGTATTCATCTTCAATATCTTCATAGTCTTCTCTCTCAATCTCTCACATACAATCCCTCTGTTTTAGTAGAATTGGCTATCTCTGACTCTCTCTCTCTCTCTCTCCATAAATAATACATCATATCCTCACTACAATCTCTCATAATCACTCACAATAATCCTTCTTAGGTCGTGGATACCCCTCCCAAGAGGTATGTCTGATATGAAGAGCCACCAGAGCCACTACAGTGTCCTTTCACAGCTCACCACTGTCACTTCACTCCAGTCTTTACTTGAGTCTTCAGCAGCTACTTCTTTCACTTCTTTTAGCTCTTTTACACTTGTATTCACCTCTTTCCAAGGCTAGAAAACTTTCCCAAGCTACACTCTCATCCAACAGAACACATACAGAAGCATACAGAAGGTCTACAGTACAGTACCAGAAGCTCTACAGAAGGTTACAGAAGGTCATCAAAACTTCATAACTCATACTCAAACCATTCCAAACTCTCAAAAACTATTCAATAAGCTTTCACAATATCTCAATCTTCATCAATCATCAATCCATGCTTCATACAGAAGACAATCAAAACAAAACAGAGGCTATACAGAAGGTATACATAACCAATCAGAACCTATCAGAACATCATATCTCCACTTCCAAAACATAATCAATATCATCCAAAACACTCTCAAACCACTTCCAAACCAATCAATCATCTCATAAAATCAACCATTCAGCTCTCAAAAACAACAAAAATCAGCCAAAAAATAAGTCATTTCAACACTCAACACTAGGGTTTAGGAAAATTCAAGACCCAAAAAAATGGACCAAAGGAGGAAGTAAATAGGAAGAAGTATAGGTGAGGAGTGAGGAGAGGGATGAGCAAGGGGTGATTGAGGAAGAGTCCATTAGAGGGGAGTGTAGAGCTAAGTGGAGTGGAAGAGGAACACAACACTTCTTCCCTAATCCTTTTATAGCTTTTGGTACTTATGCTATCATGAAGTCCTTCTACCATAATACATGTCTAATATACTACCTTGTATTATTGTATCAATATTGTCACAATTGATGGACTCTTTTAGCCACCATCCCATGAATGCTATTTCAGGTTGCGAATCAAGCCAAACTACACCTAACACATGGCATGCATAGAGGACTTAAACCCACATGAGTCAATCTTCAATGATACCTTCATTTTCCAAAGAAAGCATGGGTCTGGGGGTGTTGGGGAACTAGGTTGGGACCAGGATTCGATGGGACCAACAATGGCAAATTGAGTGGGATGGGCATAACTAGATGAGGAATGGGCCATTTTAGGATAAAATGTGGGCCAGAGGTAAGGATGGGAGAAGGAGTAGTTCATGCTATTGTGCTTAAGTATGCAAGCCCAATGAGGAGGTATATAATCATCATCTGAATTAGTGGCATGCGTGACCTTCCTCTTCTATCTTCACACTGGACTTTGCAGTTCCTGAGCTTTTTCTTTTCCCTTTTCCTTGCGCTTATCATCGTGCATTTTATGGCACTGTGGCCTAATATGTCATGCTTTCCCACAATAATGAGACTTTCATCCACAGGACTTGCTGCGACCACGTGACTTGAACTTGGACTTCTGAGAGTCCCTGCCCTTATGATCATTATCATGCCTGCCATGTCTGCCATCTCTAACGGTCAAAGCATATGAAGAGCGGGAAGCATCATTGTTTCTCCTGTTTATTTCCTTAGTCAATAAAGCACTCTCAACATCTTTGATTTTCATCCCTAATGGCAGTATGGAAGACATCCCATGATTCAAGCAAGGTGCCAAGCAGAAACAACAGATACAAGTTGTCTTTGAACTCAATACCTTGTGACAACAGACTCTTCATGATAGCATGAAACTGACTGAAATGAGATGAAAGGGAGGTCCCCTCCTTCATGCGAAGGTCCATTAACTGCTTCAACCAATACATCTGTGATGCAGGACTTTGCTACACATAGAGCTCCTGAATCTTCTCTCATAAATCCCATGCACTCTGATTCTCATCTTCAACAACATTATGATATACTTCTCTTGAGAGTGAAAAAATAATGGTAGACTTGCATAGCTCATCAACTTCCATCCAAACATCATCATTCATATCCTCAGGTTTAACACCCTTGAAACACAAGGGTTAATCTGCAATTTCTACACCAAAACCTGCCATATTTGGGACTTCCAATACCCATAGTTGGTACCATCCAACTTGGCAATGTTAAAGAGAGCTGTATCTTTCAGATGACCAGCCATACTGTCCCAAATCAAAGCAAAAAAGAAAAATTGCAGATTGCTGCAATTAGCAGAAAATGCACTAAAACCACTGCTAAAACTGGCTAAAAGGGTGGATTTCACCAAGAGAAGCACCTGTCCACCAAATATGACCAAGGTAACATCAAATAGTAAGCATTACCCTCATAGAAGTGCTCAAAATCTTTAGATTTCAGCTTGCTATAATAAATGAGAGCAGTTTGGAAAATTGTCCCAAAATGAAGCAATCATTGATACATATGTCACTACAACTGCCAAGTAACAAGATACATCCAACAATGAGTTTCCAGGGGCAAGAAGGTACCAAGAACTGTCAAACCAATAACCTCTCAGGCAAGAGACATCTCATAGGTCTAGAAGTCATGCATGTAATGGGTCTCGGGGTAAGAGAAGAGACCAAGCACAAGCACAACTGATAGAGCAAGAAGCTTAATACATAACCATTCAAGATGCATACAAAACTGAAAAACCTGTGATAGAGATAGGTGCCTGCCCCAATAGGTGTATCAAATCAGCCCATTACAGACAAACTGCAAATATAAAGCTCTCAAGAGAGCAAATGCATGTAACTATCCCACAAGCTCAATCTCATCTGTAAATAAGACTCTGTTGTAATGTCCTCCCCCCCCCCCCCCCCCCGTGCTTCTCCCGTGCCTCCCCCATGAGAACCCCCCCTAAGGAAAAAAAATTCAAAATTTTATTTATTTATTTATTACTCCCTCTCTCTCCCCCTGTCGACTGCATGGCGGGGGGAGAGAGAGAGAGAGTGAGAGTAATGTAGAGTAGGGGGGGCATGCAACCCCCCCAGGTGGTGGGTGGCGCCGTCCTCCCTCCCCCTATAAAGGGGAGCCATCCTCCCCCTCCCTTGAGTACAGGAAGCTCCCCTGCTAGTCATGACACATAGGTCCTCCCCCCCTCATTGTTCTACATAGCTCCCCCTCCGACAAGCAGCGGCCCCCGTCTAGCTTGGCGCGGCAGTAAGGCCCCCCCTGGGGCTTCCAACTAAAGCCACCCCCCCTCCTTGATCGCCAGTCGTCGTTGTGGGCCCCCATGAGTAGAAAAGAAGAGAAGAGAGAGAGAAGAAGAGAAGGAGGGAGAGAAGAGGAAGAGGAGAGGGAGAGAAGAAGAGAAGGAGAGGGAGAAGAAGAGAAGGAGAGAGAGAAGAGAGAAGGAGAAGGAGAGAAGAGAGAAGGAGAAGAAGAGGTAGAAGAGGAAGAGGAGAGGGAGAGAAGAAGAGAAGGAGAGAGAGAAGAGGAAGAGGAGAGGGAGAGGGAGAGAAGAAGAGAAGGAGAGGGAGAGAAGAGAGAAGGAGAAGGAGAGAAGAGAGAAGGAGAAGAAGAGGTAGAAGAGGAAGAGGAGAGGGAGAGAAGAAGAGAAGGAGAGAGAGAAGAGGAAGAGGAGAGGGAGAGGGAGAGAAGAAGAGAAGGAGAGGGAGAGAAGAGAGAAGGAGAAGAAGAGGAAGGAGAGGAAGAAGGGGAAGAGAGAGAGAGAGAGAGAGAGAGAGAGAGAGAGAGAGAGAGAGAGAGAGAAGGTTCTAGAACTTTTCCAACCTTCCCCACCTAAGCCCAATTCATGCCCGGGCTTCCTTTTTGTGCCTTTGGGAGTATATCTTCATCATCAGGATATGCTCAAGTGGCATTGGAGTGCTTGAGTTTTGCAATCCCTGCACAAGAGGATGCATCCCATTAAAGCTCTCTGCCAAAGTTCATGTAGTATAGGATACACGGCTCCCAATAGGTGCTCCCTATTTGTACATTGTCTCTTGGCCAAGGTTCTTACGAACTTCCTCCCCACGACTCAGAGATTCTCATAATTGAGGAGGGCCCCGAAGCGGAGATCTTCCCAAGTGAATGGGAATCCCACAACCATGGATGGAGATTTGGGTCAAGATGGCACCACCCATGCGAACACATTGCCAAGGGTAAACACTAAAGTTTCTCCCCACAATTAGGTATTGCTTCAATGTCTTGCTTATCTCATGAGGATAGATCATAATAAAATTCATATTGCATGACTTGATAGGTAAAGAACCTAGGCATGAATCTAGTTACGATAGTTGTAATAATCATAAGATATTTCATGTTTATGGTCAATGAAATGATATGTAAAATTGATTAAGGAAAACACATTATAAAATGCCGAAATGCCTGACACAAACACTTGCACGAAAAACATTGTTAGAACAGTAGTTCTAAAAGAACTTCCATTTAGAGATCCTTGTCCGCAATAGATGAAGATTGGATAACCTATGGCTAATCAGGTTGGAATCTCGTTAATGTACTCTTGGTGGGTTAGCACTTGGTGACCTGTGATATTAGATAGCTACTCTAGGAATTGGGTTGATCTTCTACCCTAAATAGGTAGCCAGGATTAATAAAGGTCAAGATGAAATCACTTAGTTCATTTAAAGGATCTAGAAGGAACTGTTGAAATGGTTTTAAAGAAGGTTGATCTTGTTAAAGATGGATTGTTGACCCAAGTTATGCTTGGTTGTTTGAAAAGGTTGTAATACATTCAAGTTAATTTCAGCTTGTGCATGCAATGGGATTGCAATGCCTTGAAGCAAGAGGTTGCACATTCAACTATTTGTTAATGTGGTTTTGGATGCTAATCCAAGTTGTTTGTGATTGATGATTGCATGGCCGGGTCTGAGATGACTGATTGCCATGGAAACAAAAGGGATGTTTTCCTTGGTAAATTTTATTCAGCTGGTTGCTTCAGCTGTCTGTGGTTGATTTCGTAAAGGGTTAATTAAGCAAGGATGGTGCTAGCTACCCCTTGCGAACTGCCAAACCCTAACCAAGGGGGTTATGAATCTGCGTCGGGAATGTGGACTGAACCTGCCGTGAGAGGTCTCTCCGTGGAAATTACTTGGCATAGGAGGAAGCTTGGGTGCCATTGGGGGCTCTGGCCGTAAATCCCAATGCCTCTGGGCCCTACACGTGTTCTACGTGACTCGAGATGGGATCTCGAGGCCTTGATACTAGTTACAAGGTGGAATCTTGGAAGGATAAACCTTCAGGTTTTATTGCCGGGAGACGAAAGGATTTTTCTGCAGAGGTAGAAAGGAACACTTAATTATCCTGTATGGGCGGGAGACAAACATTAATCTAAAGATAAGTTAAGGAAGTGTTTGATCTTGTTTTATCTTGTCTTCGTGTCAGTGCCCTAAATTATGTAAAGGAACATGTGAATAACGAGTTAATTAAGAAAGCTACCTTTATATGCCAAACATAATGTGGTAGGTAATTAGATAACTAAAACAACCCCCGAGGGAAGCGTGGTGGATGTGACCAATGGGTCTATCCTACGGAAGGGTGGTCTCGGTTAGCCGACAGCTTTCCTCAAAGGAAATGTTAATGAGAAATGTTAGGAAAGGTTGGACGATGACCTTAGTTAGAATCCTAATTCATACCGTTTTAGGGGACTAAAATGGGACTATGCCCTACGGGTAGAGAGGTTGAGCGATGCATCCCTCTCGTTTCCCATTCTCTTTGAACCAAGTGCGGTATGAGTCTGCTTTGGCCCAGTTGTGTCTACGCAAAGTGGAGCGGTTGTAGACCGATGCTAGAAGGCTGTTAGGAAGGCTCGATTACAAGGAACCCGGACTTCAGGTCGTCTATCCTAATGGGAATGACTGTATAAGTTCCATTGTGGGGCAGACTCAAGAGACCCTAGTCGGCAAACCCCATGTCATTCCTTGGGAGTGCGGGGTGGCATCTTCCAGATATATCTCTCGATGGATTGCTAAGACGTGTCCACGATTTGAGGGGCAGGCACGTTAGATCTGTGTACATCCGAATATACCAAGAGGCTCCCACTGGAAGTGAAGTCAAATGTAAAGAGAGCAAGCAACACTCTAATACATCAAATACATAGCATCAGACATGCCAAATCCCGGTAGGGTACATCCGGAGCATAAATCCCAAGCTATCTCAAACCTGTAAAGCATAATCCTGAAAGCATTCAAAGAGCATGTAACTGACAACCAAATGTAATGCCCAGTAGATCCAAAATTCTCAAATATATCTGAAGATGAAGCTCCAAGTAACTATCAAGCATGGGCAAACCAAGTGGCATCCATATCTGACCAAAGCATAAATGCAAGAGGCCTAAATGTCAAGCAGTGACAATAGGCATAGACGGGTCCAAAGCATGCCAACTGAAGCCAAATTCTAGTGAAGAACAACCAAGTCAAAGCTTCATACAAGCTCAAAAGCATGCCGGAACCAAAGACAAGCTCAATGTCATACCCCGAAGGTCAATACTTCATTGCATATCCCAAAGACATAGCCCGAAACCAATAGGCATAACCAAACATGAGATAATAATTTCAGCCCATTGTGGTACAACAGTGATTTACTATTCAAAATTGAGTATTTTTAGCAAGAAAGTCAGTCCAAAATGATGGAATAACATGTGCCTTGCATCCCCCAAACAATCGGGCATCAATAGGTACCGAACCGGTTAAGTCAAAGTGCCCAAACAAGCATAGCATTAGATGCTAATGTTACTTCTGCATAACATGACTGTCGGACTACTATAAACAGTCTTGGGAATGTATAGATCAGATCTAAAACTGATGCCGATGATCAAGGAGGCTTCAACCAAAGTTAGAGACCATTACCAAGTGCATTGCCAAGCCTGAAGAAGCATGACATAGCCATCAATGAGGAGTAGGTGAGTTGTTGTAGTGTGTTGTCCAGAACAACCAAAAACATGGTGCGAATTTGCTGATCCCTTCTTCTGCTCCTATGCATCCACATGGCCTCAATGGTAGTGGTTGGAGGCTCCGGGGGGTGCCTAGGGAGACCCACAACAAGTCTCAAGTGCCCAAATGCAAGAGAGAGCAAGATCCAAGCTCCAAGGGTTTGAGCTATGGCTGCCCTATTTGACTGCAACCTGAGAACTGAAGAAAAACACTAAAAGAACACTTCAATACCTCTGTAGCAATGCCTTGAGAGTGCCTCAATAGGCAGGGAAGGTGCTCGGGAAGCCGGGGAGTGATGGGAGATCGGAAAGGTCGGCTATGGCTATTGGGAAGGAGACCCAATGTTGTAGGTATTTGAATGGAAGCTAAGAATGCCACGAACCAAGCTCGAGAAGTTGGGAAGCCTCGCTCTGATACCAATTGAAAGGTGAGAAGGATCGAAGCTTTCTTGGAAGTGAGCTATGGCGGAGAGCAAGAGCAAGAAGAGAGAGAGACACAAATGGGAACTCCAACAACCACAATGTGTGGTCGGGGCTTCCTTTATTCAAACTGTCACTAAAAGAATAATGAATAAGTAACTGTGATGGGTGCCCGCCACCTGCAGTGTGCAGTAGTGGGCACTATCAGTGTAGTAATACATGGGTGGATAGGCGGAGGCGCCTTTGCTCCCAACAATCCTCCATGGCCTATGCCAAGAGACACAAATCTTGTTGTGTATATGACACTACTAGGGCTGTGGTGGTAGATGGTCTAGGTTGATTCCAACTAGCCGACTATGCTCCTCCCATGCCTTGTTAGGACTTGGCATTTCCTAATCACATGGCAAATGATGCATTATCATTGATTTAGGCTACATTCGGTAGCTAGCTGACCTAGATCTCTACACTAAGTACACCAAAGGGTTTTGAAGGCAGGTTTTCAATTGTCCTCTAAGGATTTGCAGTCCATGTCCTTTCTCTTGGACTTAACTAGCTTTCAATATTCCTCTTTCTCATAGTCCTCCTCCTCCTCCTCATTATTACTTTCTTCCTCTAGGGTCCAAATCCATATTGGAGTCACTGGGTTCCATACGATGAGGTCTATCTATGGGTTTGGTTGATTTCCTCCCTTTTTTCAACTTCTCTTTGGCCAAAAACATCTCAACACAAAGAGTGCACTAGTAGAAAAAATCAAATTGTTAATTGATAGGTTTTTCATAGTGAACGCTTTTCAAACTTTCCTATTTAGGCCTTGTACATATAAAGAATGCAACAGTTTGCCATTGGGTTGAGCGTTCTGGGACATACGCCCTCTCAAGACTTTAAATGAAGCTATATAGCTCTAGATTGTGGCTCTACCTTGTTTTAGCCTACATAATCTTTCTAGTTTCTAGGTATCAATCCAATCTAGCTAGATTTGCAAATGGAATGATGTCTAGTCATTGTTACACATTGACCAATTTTTTTCCACTTCAAGCTAGAGGTTGCCACCTCTTTTCACATCAATGACTCAAATACGTTCATCTTATGGGTGGGATCTACTTAGGGAGGGGCGTTCATTGTATACACCACCTCAAATTGCCTAAGAAAGGCATTCAAGTTTTCATTTGATGAGCTAGTAAACTTTGGAAATGGAGTCCATGCTTGAGCAACCATTCAAGTATTAACTAGGATACCATAAGGCAAAATGAGTAAAATCACTACCGATTAAACTAATGCAGTCTCCCTTCTAGCTTTAATTGCATGATAGGAGCAATTGGTGGATCAGGGTGCACATCTTGAGGTCTCGAGGTAGAGGGTGAGAAATGTTTATTGGGTAGTGGAGTGGGCTGATCGCTCAAAAATCATCATCATTAAGGAATAAAGTTCCTAAGGAGATAGAATCTAGAATCACATATTCAGACATTTGAGAATTTTCATAAAGTTTGGGAATTCCTAATGTGATTAATATTTGGACATATGGTCAAATCCTATCCCCTTACTTGAAGGTGAAATTTTTCCTAGATACTATATAAGCAATCCCCCCTAAGTCCCACTCTCAATAATAGGTTTAAGATTTAACCACTTGGTCTCAAATCTTTACTCCTTATTTGAAAGTAGAACTTCGAAGATTCCCAAATTCTCTAATATAGTATTCTAAGCTAGTATGACAATATAGACTAGATGTCCTCCTTTGATCGACCCTATGAGTATGTGCATATGCATACTAACATGTGCACATGCAAACTAGAATGCATAGAAAAGATGAAGCCCCAAGACAAACACCAAGAAAATGGAGAATCTACTACAATAAAATCTATATTGTATCATTAACAAACATGTTTTTCATATTTTATGTGACGATAACAAGAAAAATAACACCCATCTTCTCAAATCTTCACGTAGCTTCATAGAAACAATTCTCCCACGGCTTTAACTTGAAAAAATTTGATTATGCTCTTCATTTTCTTTATATAATTCATCAAGAGACCACAAAAACACAAAAGAATATACCACTTTGAATAGAAATCATCACATAGCATTCTTCTTCAAAGGTTCCACAGCTTTCTCTCACAATCTCTCACTCATAGATACATTGTTTTGAATAGATTTTACTATCTCTCATATATGCTCTCTCTCAATTGTACAATAAAATAATAAAAAATAATCATTCATAACCCCTCTTTGGTCATGGATACCCCTCCCAAGCAGTATGAAAGGTCACCAAAGCCACTACAGTGTCCTTTTGCAACTCAACAATGTATTGTCACTTCACTCTTTACTTGAGTCTTCAATAGCTACTTTTTCCACTTCTTTGAGATATTTTGAGCTTGTATTCATCTCTTCTCAAGGTTAGAAAACTTCCCCAAGCTACACATGCATCCAACATAACACCTACAAAGGCATACAAAATAGAACATAACAAAAACAAAGGCTCTACAAATGGTCAATAGAGGGTTAATTGAAAGTTATCAGGAAGCTTTTAGCCCAACTAAAACCATTCAAAATCATCAAGAATCATTCAATAAGCTTCCAAACACTCTCAAACTCCATCAATCATCATACAACCTATCATATAGAAATAAAACATAGCAAAATACAAGCTCAATATAGAACTAATTAGACACTAACAAAACATCAACACAACATCATATCTCCACTGAAAAACATCATGAGTTTCTCAAATCTAATCAATCTTATCCAAAACTTTCTCAAACACTTCCAAATCAACTAATCATCATACAAAATCCATAAAAAATAAACCATTTAGTCCTCAAAAACAACAAAAAATAGCCAAAAAATCAAGTCATTTTAGCCCTCAACATACTTAATCAAGGAGAATTATGTCACAACCTAGAAAAAGGAGAATAGAAGTTCAAAATATAGCTCAATTTGATCTTCCACATCATCCTCAAGAAACACCATCCAAACACGACTCTGCCTTACAACCTACATCTAATAAAGAATGCAATGAAAGCAAAACACCTTTATCCATTAACAAAATAGAAAAGCTTAACAAAATTTTAAAGGATATAAGAGGTTTTTTTTTCACCATAAGCATTCATTAGTTAGATAGAATCACGAACCACCATGAACAGCAAGTCATGAATTGAATCTACTCCAGAGTCAACATTTTTTTCTTCTAGATTTTCTTTTTTTAAAGTTTCCTCTTCCTTCTCTACCTCTAACATTTGCTCCATACAAGCACATAATACAAATCTATGCACATATGCTCTTGGAAAATTGGGGCTTTTCTCGAATTTGGGGATTTTAATGCAGAAGTGGACAATTTGACTCACAAATTGCAAAATCAATGCACAATTGCCCATGAAATTTTGGGGCTTTTTCACATTTCAATGAAATTTGTGCATATCGGACTCGAGAAACTTGGAGCTTTTGCAGAATCTCATCAATTTGTGCAAGAATTGCATGGTATATGCACTTGGGTACTTGAACTGATGCAATTTGAATAGATTATCCTCTGAAAATTTGGGGCTTTTGACCCAAATTGTCAAATTTGTGCTCAGGAATGCCTTTGGAGCAAAAATTGTAGTGAAAAGTTGGGGATTTCACATATAAGTGTTAGCTCGATCTCTAAGTGTGTCAAAAATTGCTTGAGGAGTGTAGTAAATGACATTTTTTAGTTTTGAAATTTCATTTGTAGATCTAAAATTTTTGCAATCTTGGAATTTTCATTGTTGGTTGGTACTCTTGTGCATTGTGGTCACTTGTGTCTTATTTCGGCTTATCTTTGGTGACTAGTTAGTCAATTTGGGATTGCAAATTATGGTTGAAAACAGTGACAATGGTAATCCTCTACACATTAAGAAGCTTGAGGTTGCCCATAATTTTGTAATCTGGTAGAAACAATGCTATAATGTCTTGGTGCAGAAAAAACATGTAAAGTCCATCAAAACAAAGGGAATAAAACCAACAGACATGGAACAAGATAAGTGGGATGACTTGGATGAGCTTGCTCGCTCTACCATTGAGCTCTCAATTGAGAAGTTGAATTCAACCTCAATTGGATGAGCTTGCTCGCTCTACCATTGAGCTCTCAATTTCAAACAACTAGCTCTTCAACATTGAGAAGTTGAATTCAGCCTATGCAATGTGGCAAAGAATTGAAGAATTGTATGCTCAGAAAAGTGCAGCCAGTAAAGGTTTATTGGCTGAAAAAACTAATGGACTTTCTCATGAAAGAGGATAGAACCATGTCTGTACATTTAAATGAGTTTAACTCAATTTCCAGCTAGCTGATTGCTTTGGATTTTCATATTGATGAAGAATTCAAAGCTACCTTCTTGCTATGTACTTTGCTTGAAAGTTGGGATACTTTTAGGACAGCTTTGAGTAATTCAAATGCTCAGTTGTTATACTTTGATGTGGAGAGTTCTTTGCTGATGGAAGAACTTAATAGGTAGAATAACTCAACAAGCAAGTCTTCAAATGCATTACACTATAGAGGCAGATTTCAGCATAAGAGCAGTTTTGAAAATAGAGCACGCAACAAATCTCATGGAAAGGATGTGGAGTGCCACCATTGTGGCAAAAAGGGGCACTACAAAAGGGATTTCTTTCAGCTGAAGAAAGAGAAGGGCAAAAAAAAAAACAATGAAGCCAACAAGGCTAAAAACAAGGACATTTAGCCTGTCAAAAAGAGCAATGTGAAAATAGAAGAGGTTAATGTAGTCACTCATGATAATGATAGTGATGGTGATGTACTTGTCTCTTCTTCTTTGGATGCACATGTATTGATTGCAGATTGTGAGGATGATATTTCACACTTGGATACTTGATTCAAGTGTGTCTTTTCATGTCACACCCCATCATGAGTGGTTCTCTTACTACAATGGTGTTGTACATGGTGTTGTCCACTTGGGGGATGACTATGCATGTAAAATTGCACACATTGGTAGTGTGAAAATGGAATTTCAACATGGCTTCGTGTTTGTTTTGCATAATGTGAGACATATACCTAAGCCAAGAAGAGTCTGCTAAGCACAGGGCAAATAGATGATGAAGGCTATCACACCACCTTTGGGGATAGAAAATGGAAAATATGTAGGGGCTCCCCCATTGTTGCCAAGGGGTCCAAACATGATACTTTGTATCCTGCGTGACCATGTTGTCGCCATAACTGATTAGCCAAGTGTTTCTTTGTGGCATAGGTGGTTCGAACACATGAGTCAATCTGGAATGAAAGTGCTCTCTTGTTTGGGTTATTTACCGTCCTTGAGGTATGCTAATTTTGGACAGTGTGATCATTGTATTTATGGTAAACATGCTCAAAAGTCACACAAAAAATCTATTTCTCTAAAGTCTTCACCCTTAGAGATAGTTCATTCAAATATATGTTAAATGCTAGGATTATCTCTAGGGGAAAATAAGTATTTCATTACCTTTGCTGATGATGCCACACAAAGTTTGGGTTTATCCAATTCATTGCAAAGACGAGGCATTGTATAAATTTAAAAAAATTATGGCACTTGCTGAAAATCAGATTAGCAAGACGTTAAAATTCCTTTGCTCTAACAATGGTGGGGAATATGTATCCAAAGTCTTTCAAGACTTTTGTGACAGCAAAGGGATGAAAAGACAGCTTACTGCTCCTCATAATCTACCCCAAAATGGTATTGCAAAGCATATGAATACGACCATTCAAGACAAGGTCCAAACAATGCTATCACATGCTACTTTACCTCATGGTTTTTGGGGAGATGCTGTTATGATAGTCGTACACTTGATTAACTGGTCACCAAACAGGTCTTTTTTGGGGGCGAGGGGGAGAGAGTTCCCCAAGTAGCGTGGTCAGGCAAGCCACTTTGTATGCACATTTGAAAGTGTTTGGCTATGAGGCATTTGTGCACATACGCAAGGAAGAATGCATCAAACTTGAGACAAAGTCCTATAAATGTATTTTCCTAGGATATGGTGATGAAGGTGAAATGGGGTATAGATTATGGGATCCCGAGAAAAGAAAAGTTGTACGCAACAACAATGATGTCATCTTCCAAGAAGATAGCATGCACAAACAACCCAAAAGAATGGAGAAGGTCCGAAGGGTTGTATTCCGGGAGGATACGCCAATAGGAAACAAAGAATGCCTGTTAGACAGTAGCAAATATCTGCTAAAAATGTCCCTAAAAATGCAGGGAATGATGCTATAAATGATCAGAAGGATCTTGCCCATAAGGTCCAATAAATTAAGTAAGAACATGTGCACCTAGAACCAGTTATAAAGCAAGCTGTACCTATAGAGAATAACAAGTTGTTAATGCATATTTACAAGCTAAACAACCAGCAAATATTGACCACCACTAGGTCTATAGGTCAAACAAAGTGCAAAAATAGCCCAATACATTTTTTCGTGGAGTAAACTATGTGATTGATTATGTCATGTTACCAGATTGTGGTGAACCATCATGCTTCCAAGAAGCAAAGGACAAACAGGATAGTAAGAAATGACAAAAAGCAATGCTATCAGAGATGTAATCTCTCATGAAGAATGGCACTTGGAATTTGGTACATTTGCCAAAAGGACAAAAAGTACTACCCTACAAATGGATTTACAAAATGAAAGTCACCTCTAGTTCTTTGCCCAAGTAAAAGGTACACTTGGTTGCTTAAGGGTACAAGCAAGAACATGGAATTGATTTCGATAAAATCTTTTCTCCTGTAGTCAAAATGACTACTTTGCAAGCCATCTTGGGCTTCGTTGCATTTGAGGACATGTAGCTCATACAAATGGATGTAAAAATCGCCTTCTTACATGGCGATCTACATGAGAAAATCTATATGCAGTAGCCTAACAGTTTTGTTGCAAAGGGAAAAGAACACATGGTATGTAAACTCAACAAAAGTCTATATGGGCTAAAGATAGCACCACAATAATGGTATCACAAATTTGATACATATATGCAATCTCAGGGACTTGATCATCCTCAAGTTGATCACTGCTTATACACTAAGAAGGCAGCGCATGGCAGCCTTATTCTCTTGGTTTATACGTGGATGACATGCTAATTGTAGGCAAGGGTATTCATACCTTGGACTCCTTGAATTAGAGTCTACAAATAACTTTGATATGAAAGATCTTGGTGAGGTAAATCACATTCTTGGCATGAGTATACTCAAAGACAACAAATCAAAGGATCTTCTTTATTTGTCACAGCAAGAGTATATTTCCAAAGTTCTGCAACGTTTCAATATGGAGGGGGGGAAAGCTATTAGTGTACCATTGCCTCCATATGTGAAACTTAATACAAATGATAGCCCTACATCAAATGATGGAAAGGCTGGAATGGCCAAGATACCCTATGCTTCAGATGTTGGTAGCTCGATGTATGATAGGTTGCTACACGTCCTTACATTGCATCGGAAAGTAGTGAAAGGTATCATGAGATACCTTAAGGGCATAAAGGATTTTTGTATCTACTTTGGTAAGAAGATATTGCAGAAGTCATATGTTATTGGTTTCACAGATGCAGACTATGTTGACCATCCTGACTACAAGAAGTCTACTTTAGGCTATGTGTTTATGTTCACAAGAGGAGTAGTCTCTTGGATATCTAGGATGAAAAAGTGTGTTGCATTATCTACTACTACAGAGGTAAAATATGTGGCTACCACAAATGCAAAGAAGCTTTATGGCTTTCACGTCTAGTGACAAAGCTTGGGATTACTGAGGTTCCTATCCTCCACTATGACAGTCAGAGTGCTATCATACTAGCACGGAATCCTATCTTTCACACAAAGACAAAGCACATATAGGTAAAGTATCACTTTATCAAGGATGTACTTGACATCAAAGGCATTTTGCTTGTCAAGGTACATACAAATGATGATCCTATAGACCTTCTTATGAAGGGTCTTCCAACCGAGCGGTTTGCTCATTGCTGCCAAATGATGGGGGTTGGATAGTATATGTGTCTTTCAGCTTTGTACATACATAGACTTAGCTGATTCTTTCCTCTACCTTTAGGCATGTTTCCTATAGGTGGGAGGTTGTTGGGAATAAAGGCTCACCATGCCTTTTATTGTGTTCGGGTGTGAACGTACCCCTTTCAATTTTTGCACTTTATATATATTCAAAATCTAAAATGTGGTACACAAGTCGTTATACCAAATATCAAGTGTCGTGCTCACTCTCTCACTCTACTACCCTCAACTCTCTGCACCTTCACTCTCAGCTCACGAACAACCTTCACAATAATAAATATATACGGACAAGATTTGTCTCTGACCAAGAAAAATCTCAATCCTCATAGGCATATGGAGTATACCGATGGTGCAATAAAGTGGGTGAGTAAAAACTATACATGTCATTTTTATTAGATGATCAATTAATCATAATTTATTATTAAATTATTCCATTGATGCATAGTAAGTTGTATTTGCATCCCAACCCCTACTTAGAGTGACTTGACTGGGACTAGACTAGAGGTCTCTACAAATGCAATTCATTTTTAAAAATTTATATGATTTGTAGTGCAAAGCACATATATACATGACTTTGAAGTGATTCATTATTATTTACAAATTAAATGTGTGCATAGCATGTGTGTGTGTGTGTGTGTGTGTGTGTGTGTGTGTGTGCGCGTGCGTGCGCGCATGCATGTGTGTACCATGAATGGATTTTAAATTACCAAATTAAGTGAGTTATGGTATTATGTACTCATGCAATAGTAGGGTTCCTTTTATAAATTAACAATCAATTAATTTTAATTAAATATTTAGGATGTGCATTGTGTTTATTTTGTGGGTGCAATGGTCGATTGATTTTTAATTATAATTACATATGTGTGACGGTGTATGTGAAGGAGGGAAAGAGAAAAAATCCCTCTAATGCACGAAATCCCAGTTCCAAACAAGCCAAAGAAGATAAAAATTCTCATACAAAAACAATAAGGTGACTAAGTGGTAGTCAGTATTCTGTAAGATACCAAAAACCAAATATTACTACCAAAATAAAAAGAATAGGGACAAATAATTGTTTGTCACTTGGGTGATTATCTGATAGGATTTTGTTTAGGGTTGTGTTCATATACTTGTGTTTATGTGTTTTAAGTTGGATTTTTTAAAAAAATTAATTTTCTTTCATTTTATTTTTCGATTTTGATATTTTTTTTTCACTTGTAAATAAATAAATAAATCAATAGATGAATGTGAATATCCAAATGACAACACAAATCTTAGGAATATGAAAATAAATGTTTATGCATTTAAACAACTATTTTTGTAACTTTTCTCATTTTCTCATTGTTTAAGTTGTTTTTTCTTCAAATAAATCATTTCCAATATGTTTTCTAAAATTTTTATGTATTTTTGGCAGATCATAATCATGGTAGAAATTTATTTTGAAATTTTTTCTTGATTTTTAAAAAAATTATCAATTTTTAATGACATATTGATTTTTTTTTGAATTTTTAAATATTTAGTATTTTATTTTTATTAATAAAGTTTGAAGTAATAAGAAATTATCCATTTTTTTAAAAAATTTGTGATATTTATGTATTTTTTTAATTTAAATTTTGTATATTTTTAATACAATTTTGTAATGTATTCATGGTTTTTCAGAATTAAAAATATATAAGGGAAATATGATACTCTTTCAAGGATTGCATGGGGTTGCGTGTGAACAAATATAATCTCTCCACGATGCGATAAAAACCGCATGTGCATCCTTGCACGTGAATAATTGCTAGCATCAATGCGCTCATGAGGACCAAAACCCTACATGTGAACAAGACATTGTGGAGGCAACACACGAACAACACGGTGGGAAAGGTGGTCATACACGGAAAAGGGAAATATATGTGGCGAAGGGTAAAAATGAAGAGGTGGAGATAAGGGAAAAAAATTTGGCTTTTTAATTTAATTATAGAAAAAGATGTAGGGTTGTTTTGGGGCTTCCTGTGTTTATATATATATATATATATATATATATATATGTTGGTGTTTTGTTTGTTTTTTGAATTTAATTTAAAAATTGGGTGGGTGGTCACCTTAGGAACATAAGGGCAGGGGGTGGGCACTAGGGGGTGGCGTTAAGGGGTTGGGCACCTAGGAAGGGGGCAGGTGAGTAGGGGGGGGAGCGGCGGGCAGAAGGCGCATGACATCGTGGTGAAGGCGGCGTAGGAAGAAGCAATCGCAGAGGTTGCGACAACATCAAGTAGTGGCATCTTTGGCATCCGAAGGCAGCAATGCAAGAAGCCAAAGCAATGGCGACTGTTCAAGGCGGCGGCGCTCCTTCTGGTGGCCCTGCGATGGAGTAGTGGTCCTTCGGTGTGGCCGGCGGCGTGGTTGGGGGGGAGAAGAGGGAAAGTGTAAGGGCTTTGTAGCTATACCATGCCGTTGCTACCGATTGCACCTATATAGGGAGTAGTAGTGACTCAAAGCCCTGCCTTGTTTCCACTCTACGTGTGATTCCCTATACCCAGTGGTGAACCCTCTTATGTGCAGCATCATGAGGGTGTAGTCCTGGGATGTGTCTATGTTGTCCCGATTTTGGATTGAATAATACAAGAGTATACCTTGAGCTCATATCGTGTTACCTTTTTGTGCCGTGTTGAGTGCGTAACGAGTGCATGTTTATCACACTTGGTATCAGAGCAACTCTTGCTCGGAGTGAAGGAGTGCTCACGGAAGCAGGAGGAAAGATCTAGTGCCTCGAAGAGATCGAAGTCGTAACGACCCACAGCGCGACGCCCCACGTCGTGTCGCCCCACATCGCGTCGCCCCACGTCGCGTCGACCCACATCACGTCGTCCCACGCCGCGACGCCCCCCCGATGCGTCGCCCCGGCGTGACGCCCCAACCTCGACATCCCACCGTCTGAAGACGTGACGCGGCTTCCCCGCGGCACGACCCACACCACCACTGGCGAAACGCGGCCTCCCCGCGCCAACACCACCACCAACCACATGGAGGAAGAAAGGGAGAACATCACCCTCCCGACATTAGAGGAGAGGAAGAAGAGTAGGGGACAAGAATGGAGAGTGGCCCAAGAGGAGAAGGTGGCCGGACTAGAAAGACAAATAGATGGTATGTCAGGCATGCTAGAATCAATATGGAGGAACATGCAGATGAAAGAGGAAGAGGAAGAAAGGAGAAAAAAACTAGAAGTAGAGCAGGGCTATACAGAGTGGGTGAGTCAACAACAAGAAGAGGAGAGGAGACACTGAATGCAAGAGGAGATGGATAGAACGGGTAGAGAGGAGTCATCTAGGAGGGCGCAAGATACAAGGAAGGAGAAGGAGAAAGTAGTAGAATTAGGAAGCAAAAAGAAAGACAAGAAGAAGGAGAAGAAACACCATCGCAAAGAAGAGGAAGATAGCAGTAGTTCAGAAGATGATTATGGAAAATTCAAGATGCCCCAACCCGCCAAGTACAAGGGAGAGAGAGATGGGTTGGTTTTGAAGAAATGGATCGCAGAGGTGGATAGGTACTTAAAATATTCAAGAATCACCGAAGACAGGAAGGCGGAAGTGGCAGCCATTTACTTGTAGGAGGACGCTGCCAGTTGGTACCTGTTAGAACAGGAGTAGGGCCACACAATCTGTTCGTGGGAAGAACTCCAGGAAGAACGGAAGGACTACTTTATTCCAAAACTGGAGAAATTCAAAGTGAGAGATGAATGGAGGAACCTCAAGCAAGCACAGGGAAAGATGAAAGAATATGTCAGCAAATATAGGCAAATCATGCTGCAGCTACCAAACATGGATACCGACACTAAGCTACATGGATTTTTGTTTGGAATGCAATAATGGGCTAGAAGAGATGTGGAGAGACAGGAACCAACAAGCTTAGCAGAAGCCATGAGAATGGCCGAACGACTAGTGGACCTGGAAGGTAGAAGAACAGCACAAGAGAATCAAAACAGGTTCAACAACAACTTCAACAGCACCTTCAACAACAACAACTCCTGGAACCAAAGGCCCAATGCTCCTAGAGGGGCATTCACAGATACAAGGAGTCAAAACACCACTAACACCACGGCTGTATCCCAAACCGCATTAGTACCAAGAGGAGCATGAGGGAGATGGGGAAACAATCACTACAGGCCAACCCCTAGCACATCATATGGGCCTGCAGGATCAAACACATCATGGTGGAGACCCCTAGGCCCTTCCACCGGCATCAAATGCTTCAAATGCGGGGGTCCACACTACCAAAACAGATGCCCAATAGAAGACATAGCTTCATCGAGTGGACCAAGGGTGAATGCCGCTTGTGCATATGGAGGAGAAGAACCACAACCACTGTGTATCCAGGAAATTCCAAATGGGAGTGAAGAGAGCATGGACCACCCAAGGGTAGGGTCAGTTAGTGCCCGACCCCAATGCATGGCAGCCAGAGTAGCGGCAGTCCACCATCTATACATCAAAGGTCGAGTGGGTGAAGGAAACCAACCTATCATGGTGGACACAGGAGCAACCCACAACTTCATGACACCACAGTGTGCAGCAAAGCATGGATTGAAACTATCCAAAGCCCCAGAAGGATTAACAGTAACATTCACACAAGGAGAAGTCAAGGAAGTAAAACAAGTCTTTGCAGTCCAAGTGGAAGCCGACAAGTGGAAAGCGAAACTCAACTTCTTAGTAATCCCCATGGATGATTTTGAAGTGATGTTAGGCTTAGAATTCTATGACAAGTATGTCATTGCAATGTTTGGTAAGGGTGTGAATGAAATGATGCTAGATATGCAAGGAGAAGGCGTCAGAGTACCATGCGAAAGAATGCAGCTACCTGGTAAGACCCCAATCAAGGTGCAAATGAAGGAGAACAAACCAGGAGTATCATGCCAAACAGTAAAACCAGCTGCAAACCAACCAAAGGGCCAGACCCAAAAAGCACCAGTCCAAGGGACCGTCATCAGGCCACGTATCATGACATGTAGTGCAAAGCAAGTCGAGAAATCACTTAAACAAGGAGATATGGTCTATCTGTGTATGATCCGACCAATAGAAGAAGAAGAAGATGGCAAGAAACCCAAACAATAGAAAAGGAACACAGAAGTGGCAAAAATACTCGAAGAATTCAAAGATGTAATGCCAGCCGAACTACCCAAGGGTCTACATGAACTAGAAGAACAAGGATTCATCCGCCCTAGAAGAACAAGGATTCATCCGCCCTAGCAAATCCCCCTTTGGTGCTCCAGTGTTGTTTGTAAAGAAGAAGGATGGGGGACTTAGACTCTGTGTAGATTATAGGGCTCTTAACAAAATCACCATAAAGAACAAATACCCTATGCCCCTAGTGGAAGACCTCTTAGATAGAATGCATGGGGCCAAACACTTCAGTCGGATTGACCTTAGATCAGGATACCACCAAATCCGCATAGCCGAAGAAGATATCCCAAAGGCAGCCTTCCGCACTCGATATGGTAGTTTTGAGTGGTTAGTATTAGGGTTCGGCCTAAGCAATGGGCCATGCACATTTTGTGGCCTCATGGATGGAATTTTTAGACCGGAGATAGATATCTTTGTCATTATCTACATAGATGACCTCCTAGTCTACAGCAAGACCCTAGAAGAGCACAAGTAACACTTACGCCAAGTTTTTGAGAAACTGCGGCAACATCAGTTATACGCCAAGCCGGAAAAATGTGAATTCGCAGTGAAAGAATTGGAGTTCCTAGGCTTTATTGTAGGAGCAGATGGAATCAAAGTGGATCCTAAGAAAGTGGAAGCTGTCCAAAAATGGCCTGTACTGAAAACTGTAAGAGAAGTGCGGGAGTTCCTAGGCTTCACAGTATTTTGTCGAAGATTCATCAAAGATTACAGCCTCATCACTGCCCCCCTCTCCCACCTCACCAAAGAAGACCACTCGTTTACATGGGGGAACGCGCAACATGAAGCCTTTGAGCAGATGAAGAAGTGCATGAGCCAAACTCCTGTCCTAAGGGTGCCGAACTTCACCAAACCCTTTGAAATCTCTACAGATGCATTTGACTATGGCATAGGGGGTGTACTGGTCCAAGAGGGGCACCCCATTGCGTATGAGTCAAAGAAATTTACTGATGCTGAAACAAGGTGGAGCACACATGAGAAGGAAATGTTGGCAGTCATCCACTGCCTTAGAAAATGGAAGCACTATGTTCAAGACAAGCATACAATAGTCTTCACCGACAATATCTCCCTCAAATACTTCCAATCCCAACCCAAGTTATTAGCAAAGCAAGCCTGCTGGCTAGACTTCCTAGCCGAATTTGACCTGGAAATTAAGCACAAGCCCGGCTCTACTAACAAAATAGCAGATGCCGTGAGCCAGAAAGCTGACCTGAAAGCTGTCAGTGTTGTCAGCAGCAACTTCATAGAACTTGTCAAAGAGGCCCTAAAACAAGATCAAGACATGCACAAGATAATCCAAGATGTGGAAGCAGAGAAGACCCCCCATGGAATGTATACTTTAGAAGAAGGTATTCTATTTTTAGGCAAAAGATTGTATATCCCCAACAATGTGGAATTAAAGAAACTCATCCTACATGAGATACATGACGGCAAGATTGGAGGTCACAAAGGGCAAAGCAAAACCTTGGAGGCCCTTAGGAAGCAGTTCTTTTGGCTAAACATGAAGGAAGAAGTGATAGACTACATCAAAACTTGCCCCACTTGCCAAATGGTCAAAGCACCCAGATCAAGACCAGTCGGACTACTACAACCATTACCAGTACCCAACCGCCCATGGGATGTCATCAGCATGACTTCATTGTGGAACTACTGGAGTCCCATGGGTACACAATCATCTTTGTAGTGGTGGACTATTTTTCCAAACAGGCCCACTTCATCCCGGCCAAACCACCACTGAATGCCAAGGAGGTAGCACGCCTCTTCTTCACACATGTATTCAAATTGCATGGCTTACCACTGGCCATTGTATCAGATAGAGATGGAAGATTCATGAGCGACATGTGGAAGGAACTGTTCAAGACTCTGGAAACCCAACTGAGATTCTCATCATCCTTCCACCTGGAGACAGATGGACAGAGAGAACGAGTCAACCAAGGCATCGAAGATTACCTCCGCAGCTATGCTAGAGTGGATCAGAAAGATTGGGCCTTGTACCTTGATGTCTTGGAATTTCACTATAATAGCTCCATCCACTCGGCTATAAGGTACACTCCCTTTGAGTTAGCCATAGGAAAAGAAGTCATCACACCACTGACCTTAGCATCTGGAGCGGCCAAAGCGGAGGATCAAGATGCAGAAGAATTCTTGAAGAAATGGAGAGATCGCAATGCAGCAGCTAAGCAAAGTCTCGAGCAGAGCAAGATAACAATGACAGAGCAAGCAAACAAGAAAAGAAAGGTGGTACTATTCGCCAAAGGAGACATGGTCCTAGTGAGCTCTAAGAATATGTCACTTCCCAAAAACATGACCCGAAAGTTCAATCACTGCTACTATGGACCCTACCGAATCACTCAAGTGCTGAACGAAGTCACTTACAAGCTGGACCTGCCAGACAGTGTTTGTGTTCATAATGCATTTCATGCTCGTCTTCTGCGCAGGTTCTATCCCGACAACCAATGGGGACGGCGCGTACCAATGCTCCATTCCAATGGTCCCTTTGAAGTAGAAGCATTCCTCCGATGCCGGGAACAAAGAGGCTTCCCCGAATACCTCACCAAGTGGCACGGGCGTCCACTCAAGGAGGCCACTTGGATCTCAAAAGTGGAGGCCCGTGAATGCGGAAAGGATGCCTTCGCCCTTTGGCTCGAGGAGAACCCCCCTGCTCCTCCTACCGACCCTTGAGCCGCCCCAAACACTCCAACAAATAATGCAGTTCTCAATCATAGACCTCAAATGTGCCTCCACTCCTCAAATGTAATCGAGTCGAGGGTGGACTCACATGGTAGCAATCATCACAAATAACTCCATCAAAAAAGAAAAAGCCCCAATGTCTTAGTGTGGCAGACACTGGCCAGTCTGACAGTATAGACTGTGTTAAGACCCCGCGGTCCCTTTAGACCGGCAGACACTGACCAGCTTGCTAGGAAAAGCTGCGTTAAGACCCCGGATGAGTCAAATAACAAATGCTACCCTTAGATTGCTGAGGTCAGCAATCTAGTAAGCGGGGGTGAGTGTAAGGGCTTTGTAGCTATACCATGCCGTTGCTACCGATTGCACCTATATAGGGAGTAGTAGTGACTCAAAGCCCTGCCTTGTTTCCACTCTACGTGTGATTCCCTATACGCAGTGGTGAACCCTCTTATGTGCGGCGTCAGGAGGGTGTAGTCCTGGGATGTGTCTATGTTGTCCCGGTTTTGGATTGAATGATACAAGAATATACCTTGAGCTCATATCATGTTACCTTTCTGTGCCGTGTTGAGTGCGTAACGAGTGCAGGTTTATCACAAAAAGGAGGGGGCAGGAGGGGCATGATGTGGAGGAGAAGAGGATACATGAGAAGGAGAAGGGGAGGGAGAGAGAGAGAGATAGGTAGAGAGAAGAAGAGAGAGGAGTGGGGGTCATCATCGAGACGGTTGGGGAGGAGTTTTGTGTTTTTTTACTTTTTGATTTTTTTAAATATGTAAATTTGTTAGTGTTTTTGTTTGGTTTTTAAAAAAATAAAGTGTGCTCAACCCTCGCATAAACGAATGCGGGCATAGGGGATTTGCATCAACAGGAACAGTCAAATGCAACAAAGAACTCGGATGCTGGAACATGATGTGGTGAAAGCCAGACACGTGGATCGAGACAAACAAGTGATTGTTTGCACAATATGTGGGGGACACAAACACAAAATGAAATAGAAAATTAATGTGGAGTGATCCAGGCATCGGATCAAGATGTCAGAAAAAGTAAAACTAGGTAGGGTGATGGGGGGAAGGGCAAGGACAATGCGGCTGGTATATTTAGCAACAAAAAGGGGGGTTCATGCAAAAAAAAAAGAAAATCAACTATGAAAACTCATACACAAATTAATTTCACAAAATTCATCAATTGAAACGAATTGCGAAAAGAAAGAAAATCATCTGGAATGAAGAGGAAGACAAACCTATCAGGTCTAATGAGAATATGACCCATTCATATGAAAAAAATGGTAAAAACACACTTAAAAATCTAATCAAAAGTTAATTTCCAATAATATGTAAGTCAAAACACAGGGCAATAAAAAGAAAAAATGTTTGAGAAATGGTGATCAATGGGGTTGTCATGTCAGAATACGTCTGGTGCAAAAAAGACACATTCACATTGAAAAAATAAGAAAAAAAGCACAAAACACAAAAAAAATAAAAATCAACGAACCAAAACATGATGGAAGAAAAAGAAAAAGTGTGCAAGGAAGCAAGTCAGATAAGTTATCGAATCAAAATTGAATTTCAAGGAGATTTGGGCAGGTTCACATGGAAAAAGAGACAAAAGCACACACGAGAATATCCGAAAACACGAAAAAATTAATAACTAAAAAACTGTAGTAAAAATAAAAAATTTAAAGGGGAAGGTGTAGGTCACAATTGTCACATCAGCTTGCTATTTTGAAGTGTAAAAGGCACGTTTGCATGAAAACACATCAAATTATTAAAAAAAATAAAATTTAATAACTCAGGAATTGTTGCTTCGAATGAGGGACCATAAAAAGGAAAAATGACCAATTTGAAGGGATGAACAAGGTTATAAGGTTAGATTTTAATTTCATTGAACGTAGGATACATTTACATGGAAAAGCAGCAAACAAAGAATAAAGACAAACAAACAAGGAACAACCACAAGAACAGGGTGAAAATAGACATGTGGACACCATCATGGCAAGATCAGAACATGGTATACTTGAATGATCCAATAGGGATATTTTCATGAGGATATGCTGAACAGAAGTATAGAGACGTGTCCCCATACTTAAGACCTTAATAGAGTGGCTTGACTAATCAACATGGGTTTAACACTTGATCATGACCCATACACGTATGTCCCCACACTTAAAACATGACTGCATGATAAGATTCCCATGGATAATCTTCCATGAGGAATCACCAAAAGATATAAAGTAACCTACAACATCCAAATTTCCAACAGAGTAGGCTTTTGGTCAAAGCTGAAACATGGGATACATTATGCAAACTAAAGGTGCTACTTGAAGTAAATTGTAGTCGTACATCTCCAATACCAATAATATCCAATTCCAAGCCATTATCAATAAGACAGATTCTATTATGCTGCAATAGGACTGGAACCACTCTCGATAAGAGATAACATGAAATGAAGCCCCTGAATCAAGTAACTAATATTGAGCATAAGTAGACAAGGCATCACTCAACTGTGAAACATCAAGAAAGGAAGTTGCAAGTAGGTAACTATCATCCAAATCAATATGTACTACATTCATCTCTTCACTAGACTTATTAAGGAGAATGCTATAATCGTCATTCTTTTCATGTACTTTGCTCTTTTCCTTCCTTTTGCACTTATCATCATGCATCTTATGAGATTATGGCCGAATATGACCTAGCTTCCCATAGTCAATACTTAGGGTTACGAGACTTACTGTGAGACTATCTAGGTGATTAAGAATGCGACTTTTAAGAGTCTCTCCCATGGTGGTCATTACTGCTCTTAGCATTACTACCACTGACTGTCAAAGCATGATAGCTATGAGAAGTATCAACATTCTTTCTATTAACTTCTTCATTCAATAATGCACTCTCTACATCCTACAATTTTAGTCCATCAATAGGCATATTTGCATTTATAGCAATATGAAATGTGTTTGTAATATGTCCACGCAATTAAAAATTAGTTGGTTAGTTCGAAAGTTAGTTAGTCAATTAGTAAGTTAGTAAAGTTACTAAAGTTACTAACTAAAGTAAAAACTAACTAACATTAATAACTATAGAACTTTTATTTAATTAAAAATATAAAAAATCGAGAGTCGTAATCTGACATTTTTCTTGGATTGACAAGGACCGTAGCCACCCTTTACGGAAGTTACAATGTGAACAAGAGTTATGAGCCATATTAATTACAAGTGTTTATGTGTATAGTATGTATGATCCAAAAATATTGGTTTTTTGGGCAAAACTAGCATATTTTAGATATTACTTATTATAAATATCCTAAAAAGCTATGGAGATTTCTAGAATAGGATGTCACGTTAAAAAAGCAAGTGGTTTTTTTAAAGCTTGCTTTGGAGATTTAATATAAAAAAAGAAGGATTTGTGAAATCGTGCATGCCGTGATCGCAGTTTACAGGCAGTAAACAACACTTTGAACATGAAAAAGAAAGAGTGACCTGGAAGATTTCTAAGCATGTGTCTTAGGGTTTTATCCCCCCCTTTGGAGCTAATGGAAACATCAGATTTATTACTTGAGCATTAGATCATTGATTTTTCTAAGATCCCCTCCATAAAGAGCTCTTCTTCTTAGCTACAACCCTTCTTTTCTTATTTAAACACCATATTGGGAAATATGAAAATTTCCCATAAGTTTGAGATACATGGTCAAATCTTTGGATTTGTCATAATTTGAACACTATAACTCCAAATCGAGCGCTCTATAGCTCAATAGATTCCATTTTTCAAGTGCTTTCCAATGATAGGTCATAACATATGGTTTTAAGAAACTTATGGGCATGTTATCCGGGTGCCATCTTTTTAGTATTCAAAAAATGGGAATTGGGAGATTCCCAAACTCACTAATATTGTGTTTTTAGCTATAAATATAAGGCATAGAGAGCAGTTAGAGAAGCACAAGGAGACCCCGAGAGGCTATAAGAGAGAGGTAGAAGAGTACCCATCCAAGAGGCTATGAGAGAGAGAGAGAGAGAGAGAGAGAGAGAGAGAGAGAGAGAGAGAGAGGAGTTACCTCGAGAGGTTACGAGGGAGAGAGTTAGCTCAATACCCCCTATCTCGGTCTTCGACTAAGCCATCTTCTCTTACGCTCTCCCATCTCAAATCCATTCCTCCTTCATTATCTCTCGGATCTACTTGTGGACGATGGCCCCCAAGCGAAAGATCTCTCCAAACGCTAAAACTCACACCACAACCAATGGGACCGCAATAACGGGAAACACATCTCTTATGAATTAGGTGCATCCCATTGTATTAGGGAAAAGAAATTGGGAGAAAAGAATGTTAACATTAATTATTGCAACCTAATTGAGCATGTTTTGAGATAATGAGCGTACTAGGAAATTTTTGTTCATCGCATTCATCTTAGGTGATCAATTAAAATTACACTTAGAAGCTATTAAATTACACATAAATTGCATGGAAATTTCATCCTAATATATATATGAAAAGTTTCAAGAATACACATTAAACTGTAATTAAGCCAGATAGATTTTATGCAACCGCATCCATTTGCTTGGTTGAAATAATAGAAAATCCTATTACATCTCACAAAACATAGATTGAACTTGTGATAGAATATGTAGGGTTCCTAGGAAGTTGAAAGAATTTTAAATCCTAAAGAGTTGAAGGATTCTTCTCAAGGCCCATCTTGCTTGAAGCTGAAATGAATTCAAAGTCCTTAAGTAACTATATGAATTACGCGACAAACCCTAGTTCAAATGAATATGCAGGGTTTCGTTGTAGGGAAGCCAATGTCCCAAATTGCAATCAACATTGCAAGGATACTTCTTCATTCAAAAGAATGAGGAAATTAAATTAGGTTATCTTTGGAAATCTCGGACGATAGCGGGGATAAAGCCGAGACTAGATGCTATCGTATCAAATCAAAATTTCCTTCGACCAAGAGAACAAAGAATTGTCAAGTACATATTGTGCACTTCTACTTGTGTTTGTACTTGGGAACACCTGTTTGGAAAAGGAGTCATCTAAAAAAGGAATTGATAAGAAGAAAATATTTCAAATTGGATTCAGATTGAAATACCTGGGAAAGGCGCATTGAGCACCCCCAGCTAGCCACCAAACCTATCCAAGGGGATTTTTGATAGCCACATCGGGAATGTGGACCGAAACCATCGTGAGAGGTCTCTTCATAGAAACATTTGTTTGTAGGAGGATGCTCGAGTACGAGGGGGGCTCAGATGGTCTACATGACTTGGGAAGGAATCTCGAGGCCTTGTTACTAGTGCAAGGGTGAAAACTTGGAGGAAAATAAGATACATCCTTACAGACTATGAGAATCATTCTATGGACAGGATTTATATCTTAGTTGAAATTTTAATATAAATTTTATTTTCAAGGAATTTGTTTGAACTGTTTTTGTGTTAGTGCATAAAATTACGTAAAGAAACATGTGACTAATGGGTTAATTAAGGAAGCTGCTTGTATGTGTTACCACTAATGTACCCTTAAGTAAGTAGAAAACTAAAGCTATCAAGGGAAGCAGGCGGGTAGAATCCCTGATGGGTCCGTCCTACAATAGGGTGGTCCCAAAGAACTGGGAGACATCTCAACATTTAAATTGCGATGATGTATTGACCTTAGATAATGTAGGGTAGAACCTTGGCTCATATTGGTTTAGGGGACCGGAATGGAACTCTACCCTATGGGTAGAGAGGTCGAGCGATGTATCCCTCTCATTTCCCATTCTCTTCAAACCAAGTGGTAATATGAGTTCACCTCGGTTTAGATGCTCTACGCAAAGTAAATCCCGAGGCTAGAAGGCTGTGGAATGACTTGGCCATTAGAAACCCAAGAGGATTTAGGTCAATCCTAACAGGGTTAGCCGATACAGTTCGTTGCAAAGTAGACTCAAGATTCGCTATCTGACAAACCCTGTGACATTCCATGGGAGTTCCAGGTAGCATCTTTTAGATCAGACTCCCGATGGACTTCTAAAATGTGTTGCAACCCGGGCATGTTATAGTGTCTCGTGATTCAAGCAATGTAACTAGTAAGAACAATGGTGGAAGATTCTCCTTAAAGTCAATCCCCTATGAAAACAAGTAGCTGAAAATAGAAAGAAAATCATTTAACTCAATGGACGTGGAAGTCCCCTCTTTCATACAAAGTTCCATGAGTTGCTTCAGTCAATATATCTAAGAGTGGGGCTCTATTTATCATAGATATCACAGATTTTCTTCCATAACTACCATATAGTTTACCCTTTAGAGGCAAAATTATAGAAGTCCTTCTTAGAGAGTGACAAAATGATTGTAGATTTACATAACTCATCTAATTCACCCCAATCCTTCACATCAAAGCATTCAAACTTTACGCCCTCATGTCTCAATGGCATAATCTATAATGTATACACCAAAACTTGCCATATCTATACCTTCCAATAATTGTAATTAGTGCCATCTAGTTTGTCAATATTAAAGATAACACTATCATTTGATCCACTAGCCATCATGGAAACAAAGAAAATCAAAGTACAACAAGACATACTACTATAAATGACTATAAATCATAGCCAAGATAAAGTCTAAAAAATGGAAGAAAACACCAAAGTGTAGAGCTATCCACTAAATGCCAGTACTAAACTGTCAAATCAAAGCATTTGATCTCATAAATAATGCATAAACCTATAATTAAAACACTATTGTACTAAATGAAATTATGAATCCAAGACCAACTATGGATAATCAATCAAGAAAAAATCAAAGCTCCCACTACAAGTTATATCCAACAACAAATGGGATATATAAGAGCAATTAGCAGTGAAGATGCATACAATTGGTACCAAGATCTGTGACACCTTAACATGTCAATAAACCATACATCCAAAAGGCATAGACATCATGTATGTAGTAGGTATCAAGAGGAAAGAGAACTGCCAAATGCACAACCAAGCAAGGGTAACAAAGCTCAATACATAGCCAAGCATTGTGTATGCATCACCAATATCACACTAACAGAGAGAAGTGTTGACATCTAGAACATAAATCAAATCGGCCCACAAAAGAGTAATTGCATCCAAGAAGCATCAAAAGAGTATGTATGTATCTCAATGAGTCCCACTATCTCAATAGACTAAGCTCAACTACATAAAACCCAAAGCTCTCAAATGCAAAGTATCCAAATACTCAAGTGACTCAAACTAAAACAAAACCAAATGCTAATTGAGCAAGGCAAGCTCAATAGATCATATACATGGTGTTTCTGTATCCAAGATACAACAAGTGCATAGCCGAGAGCATAAAACCCAATATAACCTTCGAGCCCATAAGTGAATGATCATTGTAGCAACTGAAAAAGCTCTAGTATATGTAACAAAGCTCAAAGCTGAATTTGGAATATTACCATAGACATATTGAGATTCATACATGAATGATAGAACCCATGTAGCTTCAAAGCATAATAGACATAGCCTTGTTCCAAATAAGTGCTTACTACTACCCACTATGTATAATAGTATTGCAACCTCTAAAATTTGAGTTAAATCATGTCAATGCATCTACAAAACATTCCAAACATATTTTTCAAGCCTCTAGCAATGATCACAACACTAATAGATATCAATAAAACTAAAAGCAAGCTTCAAGCTCTGAAGAAAAGACCCTTCACAATTAAATAACTTGCTAATTATTGTATTCTAATTGTGAAAACTCTGCTAAAACTAAGCCAATATAAGCTCAAATCAATCCATGAGCACCTGAATACATTTTTCAAACATCCCAACATCAATGCATATGCATATGAGCATCAATAGATACATATATGAGCTCCAAGCGCATTGAAGAAAACCCTCTAAGACTTGTATTATAGCAGGGTCTGCTATTTTATATAGTAGAACACAATTATTACCAAGGTTGTCAAGGTTGTTCAAGAGCTTGAGGAGGAGGTAAATTGAACTGGAATGGGGGTAGTAGCGCGAGACATGATTCATGCTACTATTGCTATACCTATTGCTACTCCTGCTAAGGCAAATGGGGCATAAGGGGCACACTAACATGCTCAAGGAAGCCCAATGAAGTCTTGAAACAAGTCCAAGAAGGCATGGAAGAAGTGGGAGATCAATGCTTACCTCGAGTGGAAGAATCCATGGCAACCATTAAACCTTGAGATGTAGGTGTTGAGTTCGAGTGCTAAAGCAATCACTAATGAAGCTCCTTGATTAAAAGCTTTGATACCAATTCAAGGGAGAAGCCCAAGTGAGAGTGTAAGCAAGTAGAAGCATTAGATGTGTAAGCTCTAGTGGATGGAGTAATAGAGTAAGAGAGGGAGAGACTCAAGATGTGGGAACTCCAATAGTCACCATGTGTGGCTTGCCTACCCTTATTCATTAGTCACTGAAAGAATAAAGAATGAAGTTATAGTGATAGGTACCTGCCACCTGTAGTGTATGGGTGTGCGGGTACTATCACTATAGCAAATACATGGGTAGCATAGGCATAGACACCTTTGCCCCCAATTGTTTTGCTATGTGTGTTTGTTGGCATCGACATTTTCCTAACATGGAGCTATTGATCATACTAACCCACACCAATTTCTTCTATTGATCATGACTCCAAATGAGATCAATGTATTGGTGGTTATCATATTTTCAAGATCATATTTGAGCTACTCTTGGTGCTCCATTAATCTTCAATTATGAGCTACTATGCAATGTACATTGTTGAATATCTATTACTTTATTTCTGCCCATGGTGTGCCTTATTTTCATGTTGTTCATTGAGTATATTAACTTCTTTAAGCATGGTTATTATAGTGCCATTGTTCCAACTGTCACGCTATTTATGGTAGTAGTCACAAAATGTGATTGAGCTAGAATATCACTCAAGTTTTGATCCACTAAATAATGCTAAGGTTTGAGGATATTTGCTCCCACTATGTACTGATCTCTCCAGAGTAATAGTTGTTGTTCATAATATTCTCAAAATGTTTATTGTGCTATTATAAAATAAGGATCTATATCTATAAATTGACCTACCTCTGTAAAACGAGCTATCATTCTAAATTGAGTTGCTAATTATATCTCTGTTTACCAACAAATTTGTGGTCTAGCTTAATTCTATTTTAACAATGTAGCTCATTGAGATCCTCTATTTCTAAACATAGCATCATAAGTATTTTGTAACATCTCCTTATCCTCTTAAATTTTGCAAGCATGTTATCAAGTAATAGAGAAGGAAGATCCACTAAGTTTAAAGGCCATGCATTTCATACTTGGCAAACAAGAATCAACATGATTCTTATGAAGAAATGCTTATTGAATATTTGCAAATGGAAAGGAGAATAAACCCTAGAACACATGCCAAGTAGCTACATGGAAGTATGGGATGACAAGGCTTAGGCCATCATGAAACTAGAACTAGATGATACTTACATTCATCATATAGATGGATGTGACACTGCAAATGATACTTGGGAGACTAACTCAAAAATATGTTTGAAGCTCGGATTGTTGATTGAATATTTTTTATTAGAAATGAAATCTCGACCTTCTCTTGCATCTCATTTGAATCACATGAAAGGATTGTTAACTCAACTTGCAAGAATTGAACTTAAACTTGAAGAAGACATTGTCATTGATATCTTACTTAGAGCCATGCTTGAGGAGTGTGATCATGTGTTCATTACTCTTATCAACATACCCTCTCTTGGGCTAGTTGAAGTTGAAGCCTCTCTTCTAGAAGAAGGGAAAGAACTGAAGTTCAAGCAAGAAATCAATGCAACACTGAAGCATGAGGACCTCTACACCAAATCTAAATTCAAAGGGAAGAAGAAGGACAATCACAATGAACCCATTATGTGTGACTTTCATCACAAACTTGGGCACAAGGAGAAAGACTTATTCACAAAAAGAGAGCTCAAAAGGCACTTCTTATGAAGATAGTTCTAGATAGTGGTCAATAAGGAGAAGAATACAAGGAAGTAGAACTAGAAGAAGAAAAGCATCATGAATTTCTTTCCATGACCTTCAAGAAGAGAAGGGAGCTAAGAAGATCCCTTTTGATGTTTCAATTTATGAAAGATTGGTTCAAAAAGAGTACAACCTCTTTTGTAATTCTGTTAGCTCATATTAGAAACCTCTTGTAAATTTTAATTGTATAAGCCTTTACTAAAATTATATTGCCTAAAAGTCCAAGTCCCCTAAACTATCTAAACCTCTGAGCCATAAGTGATCAACAAGAATACTTTAATCATCTTGGGAGCATAAGATGATGAGCCTCAATGGCACTCAAGGGTGGACATGTCCCTAGTAGTCATGTGGTGGCCAAGCTATTGAAAATATTTTCATGCACAAAACTATGTACATTATGAGGTTGAAAGGGGGTGTTAAAATTATAAGCACATGATAATATGTATTTTGGGCTATTGCACAAGGGTCATACTGCCTAGTTTAATTTTATTTATACTATGTTTTGTATCCATCAATAAAGGGAGAGTCTTGTTACACCATTGCGCTATAGAAACCCACCCTTATCACCTATCTTATCCACCTAGAAACCACTAGTTGAAAGCTACCTACCAAATCCACTATTCCAAACCACTTTCCTAAACCAATTTTGTGTGGCCTATATAAAGGCATCAAGATATCTCATAAATAAACAAGTCATTATCTTTCTTTCTTATACTTGCATTCTCTACTATTATACTTTCTCTACCTCTCATCTCTCTTTTCAAATATTTCAACACATGAAATCAAAGAAGTGCAATTCTATTTAAGGATACAAGAAGGTTTGTAAAACACTATGAAAAATGTTAGCACATGAAAGTGCCTATTAAGAAGGATAGAATGAAGCTTGTACTAGTGCTCACTCATCAACCCTATGAAAAATGGGAAATTGATTCTATGGGACCCATCAACCTTGCTACATAGTATTCCTAAGGAAAATACATCATAATTGCCATATTGCCTATATGACAAAATGGAATGAGGCATGTGTGACCAAAAATGATGCCAAAACAACAACCAAATTCCTATGGGAACAAGTATTATCAAGATTTTGATTCCAAAAAAAAATGTAAGTGATCAAGGAACCCATTTCATAAATGGAGTAGTCTAGCACATGCTCTCTATGTTTTTTACCACAAGCACATGGCTTGGCCAAATCAATGAACCAAACCTTGATCACCATACTAATAGAAACAATGTCATGACCATCATTAGACTGGGATAAAAAAATTAATGGTAGCACTATGGGCTTACTGCACTGCTTACATTTTAGATTAACCTATGGCACATACACCATCATGGTTATAGAGATCTTAATCCCTAGCCCTCATATTGCAAAAAAATAATGGTGGAAGGGAAACAAGGCTTGGACTGAGCACCTCTTCGAGCTAGAACTACTAACAAAAACTTGGCCCTTAGCCACTCATGCATTGATTGCGAAAAACAATCAGCTTCTTTAATTAGGCCTTTTAGGGAGAACATGATTCGTTTGCGTAATTTACAACACTGACACGAAAACAAAACAAGCAATCCTTTTTACAAACAAGTTCCTTAACTTATCTTCAAGTTAATCTTTGTCTCTTGCCCATATAGGAGAATTATGTATCGCTTTTTTCCAACAAAAGTACCCAGTCCAAATCACATGGCACCATAATTTCTATCCAATATCTAGAATAGGATTTTCCAATGCCCTAAACATTGGGCTCACAGAAGTCTACAGCTCTGTTCTAGACTCGCCAAGGGGTGTCCAGAGCTCCATTGAGCCCAAGCGACCTAGGATTGAGACACACTTTCCATGGTTGGCCTTTTCACCACTCGACCTTTGGTCCGTAAATCGAGCAGTGTCCTCTCGAGTTGAAATGCGGTGTGACCTTGGAGACGATCCACCCACACAAAATATCATTCCTTAATTATTCCAATTAAGAATCAAGAAAAATCAAGGAAGTCAGCCTAATATCATCTTCCAAGAAGGAAATTCCTTTATTCCCATGGCAACTTGTCATTATAGACCTCTTCCATGCATTTACCATTAAACATAAGCACTTGGAATAATCATCCAATTCACATTCCACAATGAGTTTAATGCAAAAGCATTTTTTAAAGACGATGTTAGATCAATTCAACAAAAACAATGATAACCTTTTCCAACATTGTAAGAACAGTCACGATGCGATATCCTTCCATCGCATACTCGCTCTCCCCCTTGGGGTCTAAGCAATTTCATGCAAAATCTACTTAACACTTTGGCTAAGACACATGCCAATGTCTTATACAACTATGTGAGAATGTAAATTCTATTGAGCACTTATATTGATCAATAACCTAACCCTCTTCATGGCGAGTTCGAAAGCATTGACCTTTCCTTTGTCTCGGGTTTTCCTTGAGCTCTCTACTTGCCTTTGAGGCCCGAAGTTGTTTGTATCTAACCCAATCCCCATATTTGGACTGATAAACATAGTGTTTATCGGGCAGATCCCAAGGCAACTTACCCTCTAATCTTTATGATCATTGTTTGTACGCGTTAAGTATAATGTCAAGATCCCCAATCTAATGGCATGAGCTACTAGCCAAAGTTTGGCCAAGGTCTAGAACTTCATAAATGAATCTCTTCTAATAAGTTGCTCGCCATGCAATCTATCAGACATGCAAGTTGCAACATATACCATTGAAATGAAGAAAATTGCACCTACTATTGCGAGGATGAAAAAACTGACAATGCTTGAGTCTTTTATGAATTCATCGTACAACATTTAAATACAATGGTCTTCTCCTGATATGCGCTTTTGGGGAATTTAGTCTGTCGAATACTTGCAATGTAATTTATCCTTCTTAATGCTCTATCCTCGTACGGATCTAATGCATCTCATGTGGGACTCAAAGATAGAATTTATCAAACTGAAAATATGTTACTTATGATTGGTACCACGGTTGGATGGGCGGTGATGTCCTCGCTCGAGGCTTTCTTTTTGGGATTGCCATCTGGGTGCGAAAACTTCCGCTTAGGTGCCATGCCCGATCTCTTCTCTTTAGAGGTGCTTTGCATGGGACTTTGGCGTCTTGGATTCAATTAGCAAGGGCCGATTGGGGAGTGAGATGATCTTGTGGTTGAGGGATAAACATGTGGAAATGAAGTATCGGTCTGTGGTGAACGGGAGAAGAAAGGACGCATGTGGACAACCTCTTTCATGCAATAGATGAACTTAGGTTTGCATCATGGGGGTTGGAATGTTATCTCCGCTGGCATTTCCAAGTGTAGCTTCCACAACCTCTGCATTCATAGCTCCCAAACTTCTCCTCTTAGGGCCATGATGGACCCAAGTTTCTTTGAGTAGAACTTCAATGGACTTGAGGGTTGCATCATCTAGCTTGGAGTAGCTAGGATGGAGATAGTAGAGCCTTCGCAAGAGGTGAGAGAGACTTCGACTCCACAAGAGGTGATAGAGTAGGGCCTTTGAGATGATACCCTCCTCTTCTATTAATTATTATTATTATTCTTCTTTTCTCTCTCTCCTAACTTCTTCCCTCCCTCAACTTCTTCCTTTCCTCTCTCTATCGTTATTTCTTCTTCCCTAACTTCTTCTTCTCCCTATTCTCTCCTCCTCCTTACATCTCTCCCTCTTCTTCTTCTCTTCTTCTTCTCTCTGTCTCTCTTCTTCTTATTCTTATTCTTCTCTTCTTTTCCTCCTCTCTCCCTCACTCCATCTTCCCCTTCTTCCTCTTCTCTTCTTCTTCTTCTTCTTCTTCTTCTTCTTCTTCTTCTTCTTCTTCTTCTTCTTCTTCTTCTTCTTCTTCTTCTTCTTTTCCCCTTCTCTTCTTCTTCTCCTCTTCTTCTTCTTCTTCCCTTCTTCTTCTCCTCCTCTTCTTCTTCTTCTCCTCCTCCTTCTCTTCTCCTCTCTCTCTTTCTCTCTCACCTTCTCTCCTTCTTCTCCTCTTCTCTTCTTCTTCTCTCTATCTCTCCCTCATCTTCTCTCCTTCTCCTCTCCTCTTCTCTTCTTCTCTCTCTCTCTCACCTTCTCTCTCTTGTAGCGGCTTGGCCCCTCTAAGGTTTCATATCCATCTTTTTTTAAAATTACAATTTGGGGGGGTATATAATGGGGGGAGAGGTTTTTTCTTTTTTTTTGGGGGGGGGGGGGGGGGGGACGTGGAGAGGGGGTGGTGTGGATTGGCCCTCTCTCTCCCTCTCTTTGCCATGTTTCCTACAAGGCAGCCATGCTAGCGGCCACCTGGCAGTCTTGTGGAGATGGTGGATGCCTTCAAGGCTCCATTATCCTCCACTTTTTCTCCTTGTCATCCTCGACTTCATCTTCTTTCATGATGCATCATCACTTGCATCATCTTCCTTCCCTCTCATGTCATCCGCAGTTTCCTTCTTCCCGTTGACCTCATCCTGTCGTCCCCCTTCGTCCTTTTCCCTCCCCCCTTGCCACCTGTCGTCAGTGGGTGACGATAGGAGTAAATTTTTTTCAATTAATTTTCTAAGGGGGAGTTCGTATGCAGGAGCAGCCGGGGACATTACATTCTCTCCCCCTTAGAGAACTCGAGATGTCCTCATCTCGGAAGGACTAGGGAAGACAGATATTAGTGGGGCTTTAAGGCCTGTGGGTTAAGACCCACCATGCGTCCACGGTGCTATTTTGATCACTCATAGGCATGCGGTCTTTTGAAATAACATCTTATTGTAATTAGATCTAGCCGAGTCTAGATTACAAGAGAATAGTTTATTGTAGTTACATCCCATGGGTATTTTCTAGGTATTTCCTAAGTATCTAGTATATTCTGGATCAATGGAGCTTGTACAATTTCATTCTTTGTAAGTCCAAGTTCTCTTTGAGTCCTATTGGGACAATTGGCATGGTTATGTCCAATGTTTTGGTGCTTGGAGTGTCGGTGTTTAGGGTGCTTTGGGCATTCCCTTTTGAAATGATCTAGCTCCTTGTAATAGAAACAATGCAAAGCTTTATCACTTGCGGTCGCAAGATTCCTAGTCATCCTTGGCAGGATTTTCTTCATTAGACCAAATTGTCCTAAGATCTTTTTAGCACACTGAAGTGGTCCTTTATTGCAGAAACTTTGTTTCCAGATTTTCCTCTTCTTAGTTTGGGACTGAGTTCCATGGACAATCGGCTTTGCTTGTAATACTAAAGAATACTTCCAAGCTTCGACATTCTGGTAAGACCTAATCTATATTAGTCGATAAGGAATGACTTGAGAAAAATTCATTGCAAGTTATAACGGTCATTCCTTGCCAGAGTATCTCTAATCATTTACAAGTTCTAGGCTCAAAATAGATGCAACTCATGTTACTTAGATTAACTGTAGTTACAAGAGTAAAGTTTATTCCAATACAAGTTGTATTTCATGTCAACAAAATTTCTAGGATTTCTAATCATCCTGAAGAGGTGTTATAGGTTTTAGGTCTTCATCTTCATCTAATTCCTCTATATATCCATAGACTACACCTGTGTAGCTTTGTTTTCTTGGAGGCTCAATATCTTTTGGACATAGATCAGGGCAATTTGCTTGGATGTGTCCTAGCTCATTACAATGGAAGCATTGACGGTAGGGACATCTACAAATGTGCCCTATCTCTCTGCATGTATGGCATCTTTTTACCTTGAGCTCGGGAGTCATCTTTGCTACAATTGCCCGATTTAAGTTCTTAGACAATTGGATTTGCTCGGAGTAATGCATCTTCAAGTCCGTTGGATGCATTACTTCTAGACGGTGGTTTAGAGGAGTATTTAAGCCATGGCAAAACTTGGATACTTGCTGCGCAATATCCATAGGTGGTGCGTATTTAAGTAGGGTTATAAAATTTGAGTAGTAAGCTTCCAAGGTTAATTCCAGCTGCTTGAGCTTGAAGAATTCATTCATCTTTAAGGTCTGGTAAGTTGGTGGAAGGTATCATCTGCATATAGTATTTTTCAGCTGATCCCAAGTGACAGCGGCTTCAGAAATACCTTGATCTTTGCACCATTGCTTCCACCATAACCGAGCCTAGCCAACTAACTTAAGTTTGGCTATCATTGCTTGATTGGTAGGAGCAATTCTCGAAGCATAGAAATAATTGTCCATCGACTCAATCCATATCTCCGCCTCTGCCGCAACGTCTATTCCTTTTCCATCAAACTCAAGTGCCTTAATTTGCTTGAGAATGAATTTCTTCTCTTCCATACCAGCATTTGTGGGTGCAGAAGGTGCTTGGCAATCAAGCCATACCACTTAGTTTATTTTGTTTAAGATATGTCTATGAACCATACATAAATCAATTGCATATCATTATAAAGTTTGCTCTAATACCAATTGTCTCGTGCCCGCCTATCGGCTCTCCAAGCATGTTTTTGCGGTCCATCGAGAAATGATTCTATGCGTTGCCACTCGGCACTCCCATGGAATGTTTTGGGATTTTTCGCCTAGGGTTTCTCGAGTCCGCCTCGGAAACAGAACATCCACGGCCGAACCCACTAGGATCAACCTAAAATTTGGGTTCCTAGTAGGACAAGGTCTCCTAACAGCATCCTAGAGTTAGGTTTTGGGCATCCTACTTTACGCAAAGATACCCAATTTGAAGAAGATCCATACCGCACTTGGTTCAAAGAGAATGGGAAATGAGAGGAATGCACCGCTCAACCTCTCTACCCGTAGGGCATAAACCCATTCCAGTCCCCTAAAACGACATGAATCGGATTCTAACCTGACCATACCTAAATGTCAAATGATAATGAAACCTTGTGAGAAGCCTTCTAGTTCTCTGGGATCACCCTACCGTGGGATATACCCTTGGGGTTCTGCCCACCCGCTTCCCTTGATAGATTTAGTTTTCTAATTAGGCCCTATCAGATTTATGTATGACATTCACAATCAGCTTCTTTAATTAGGCCTTTTAGGGAGAACATGATTCGTTTGCATAACTTACAGCACTGACACGAAAACAAAATAAGCAATCCTTTTTACAAAAAAGTTAACTTATCTTCAAGTTAATCTTTGTCTCTTGCCCATACAAGAGAATTATTTTTCACTTTTGTCCAACAAAAGTACCCGGTCCAAATCACATGGCACCATAATTTTTATCCAGTATCTAGAATAGGATCTCCCAACTCCCTAGGCATTGGGCTCACGGCAGTCTACAGCTCCACTCCGGACTCGACAAGGGGTGTCCAGAGCTCCATTGAACCCAAGCGACCTAAGAGTGAGACACACTTTCCATGGTTGGCCTTTTTACCACTCAATTTTGGCCCGTAAATCGAGTAGCGCCCTCTCAGGTTGAAATGCAGCGTGACCTTGGAGATGATCCACCGGCGCAAAATATCCTTCCTTAATTATTCCAATTAAGAATCAAGCACAATCAAGGAAGTCAACCTAATATCATCTTCCAAGAAGGACATTCCTTTATTCCCATGGCAACTTGTCATTACAGACCCCTGCCATGTATTTACCATCAAACATAAGCACTTGGAATAATCATCCAATTCACATTCCACAATCAGTTTAATGCAAAAGAATTTTTTAAAGACGATGTTAGATCAATTTAAAAAAAACAATGATAA
The DNA here is from genome assembly GCF_053477565.2 of Lygodium microphyllum. Classification (NCBI taxonomy): domain Eukaryota; kingdom Viridiplantae; phylum Streptophyta; class Polypodiopsida; order Schizaeales; family Lygodiaceae; genus Lygodium; species Lygodium microphyllum. Next base: position 77,424,172 of record NC_141160.1, read on the forward strand.
CCTTTTCCAACATTGCAGGAACAGTCACGATGCGATAACCTTCCATCTCATACTCGCTCTCCCCTTGGGATCTAAGCGATTTCATGCAAAATCTACTTAACACTTTGGCTAAGACACATGCCAAGGTCTTATACAACTATGCAAGAATGTAAATTCTATTGAGCACTTATATTGATCAATAACCTAACCCTCTTCTTGGCGAGTTCGGAAGCATTGGCCTTTCCTTTGTCTCGGGTTTCCCTTGAGCTCTCTACTTGCCTTTGAGGCTCGGAGTTGTCTGTATCTAACTCAATCCCCATATTTGGATTGATAAACATAGTGTTTATCGAGCAGATCCCAAGGATACTTAACCTCTAATCCTTATGATCATTTTTTGTATGAGTTAAGTACAATGTCAAGATTCCCAATCAAACGGCATGAGCTACTAGTGAGAGTTTGGCCTAGGTCTAGAGCTTCGTAAATGAATCTCTTCTAGAATAAGTTGCTTGCCATGCGATCTATCAAACGTGCTAGTTGCGACATATACCATTGAAATGACGAAAAAACTGACAATGCTCGAGTCTTTTATGAATTCATCGTACAACATTTAAATACAATGGTCTTTTCTTGATACACGCATTTGGGGAATTCAGTCTGTCGAATACTTGAGATGCAATTTATCCTTCTTAATGCCCTATCCTCATACGGATCTAATGCATCTCATGTGGGACTCAAAGAAAGAAGTTATCAAATTGGAAATATGTTACTTACGATTGGTACCGCGGTTGGATGGGCGACGATGTCCTCGCTCGAGGCTTTCATTTTGGGATTGCCATCTGGGTGCGACAACTTCCACGGGTGCCATCCCCGATCTCTTCTCACTACAAGATATAGGCCTTATACCGATGTTTAAAGCGACGAAAATGCAAATAACAAAATTTACCCCCGTCGTAGCAAAAAGCATCGTTATTGGCGATGCCATAGAACAGTCGGTATCACCGTCGCTATCAGCGTTGGTATTGGCGTCGGTATCAGTGTCGCAATACCGACACTGATACCGACGCTGATAGCGATGGTTTGCGACGTAAATAATGATGCTAATAATGACACGAGCAATAAAATTTACGATGCTAATAGCGACGGTAACAAGGAAAAAAAAATTTGTGGCAGGGCAGTAAGCTGCCTTGCCACATATAGCACTGTGTGCTTTATTAGAGCCATACAAAATAGTTTCTGCACTATGTATAATGCGCTTGTAAATAAAAACAATGTAAATTGAAATCATAACACTGATACATGAAATAAATACATGATCGCATAATAAGCGATTGGTACAATCATGACAAGATATCACTAATACATAGAAAATGTCTATATAGATCAGTCGACTCAAAAATAAAGGTGTGTGTCCGTGCAAGATATGAGCAGGCGTGATGGTCGGCGGTCAGCCAATATTTAAGCCATTCTCATGTGGACAATGCAGGACTTTCCGGGATTTAGAGAGTGCTTAGGTGAGCATGCCTTCGTTCTCGTTGGTAATATCTATATTTTATCTCGTTCAAGCAAGTATTCAATGGTTCATGGTGTTGGAACAAGTTTGGTTACCTCAGGTTATCATGCATGTCCATTGTGCGGGCCACAATTAGACTCCCGAAGGTCACAAACCATGAAGAAGATGGTATATCAAGGACATGCTGCTTTCTTGCCAGAGGATCATGAACTCAGGAAAGTTTCCTTGGACGACCTCCAACACGTATGAACGTCACAAGCTGGTACGAGCTGAAAATGGTCCACGCGGAATTACATCCAAACGGAATGCGACAGTTCTCAGTTTTCTACGAGTTGCCATATTGGACCCACTTACAGGTCAACCACTTGTTGGATCCCATGCATATTTTCAAGAATGTGGACAGCTTGCTATGGGACCATATCATAGGAAAGAGAGACACTATAGGGGCACGAATGAATTTGAAGGAGGTAGGTAAGATGGAGGCGCTTTGGCCCCAATCGAGTGCTGGTGGTCACGTGCAGCTTCCTCACGCTCCTTGGGTTTTGTCTACTAAAGAAGAGTGCATTGTGAAGTAAGCAATCAAGTCTATCCGCACTTCGATGGGTATGATGCGTTCTCTCAGGTCCGCATTTTCTAAAGACGACCAATTATCAGAGCTAAAATCCCATGACTGGCATAAGATATGTCAGGTTTGTACAACGAATGGATTGTAATTGGCATGTGCATTTTGCTATTTAGAGTGTAGCCATTATTCATAATGCTTTCTCATTTGTGGCAATTTATACTACCGATTGCGATCGCAGGATGTCTTACTCCAGAAAAACGCAGTGCCATTTACAGGTTGTCGACTTTGGTGCAATGGATCTCACAGAAGGAGATTAAGACGTCCTCTATTGAATCCGTGAGGCGGGGAGCAGTGGAGACGATCTGTCCCTTTGAGAAATACCTACCCACCAGCATGCTCACGATACAAATCCACCTTCTTGTGCATCTTGTAGATGAAGTGGAGATTATTGGACCTGTCCATACGCGATGGATGTTCTTCTTGGAGCGCTTCATGAAAACCCTGAAAGGCTTTGTGCGACAACGATCTCGGCCAGAAGATAGCATGGCTGAAGGTTGGTTGGTGTCTGAGGCGCTAGTGCATATTTCACAATAGCTACCAACTGTGGATCCAGACAATAAAATGCTATGGTCGCTGAAGGACAATGATAGACTGACTGGAGATGTGGTGGTTGAAAATGGGGTAGAAAAAAGAATGGATACCTCAATGGAGGAGAAGGTAAATCGCTTTTATATGTTGCACCATGCCTCTATGGAGACGTGGCTCGCCAAGTACCAGATCACTAGGCAAGATCAAGAGGAAGCGTGAGCTGAATTTTGATGTAGTACACGTCATTGACCAATTCGATATCCCGAAGGCATGGAGGAGATACCACGGTTCATGTCAACGCGATGGTTGCATGGATCTTTGATCACAGCATCTCGCGAAGGAACAGAGGTCTCAATGGAGGAGTGGGAATTCTCAAGGGGATGTAGTCTAAAGGCGATGAGGGGTTTAGAATCTGTCATATCTAAATTTTATATGCGACATCTAATTTGAGTGTTTCAATGTACATTACAAAATATATAGTGCAACGTGGTCGTGCGGACGGCATTTTCGCGTGCAGCGTATTGACAAAATGCGCTCCACAATGGACTGTGGTATCATGGCAAGGTTCGAGCAAGAGAGCCGGCGATGAGCAACGGATCCAAACACTGTTGTGGATGAGATGAAGTATTTTGAGAACTTACAAAGTATTGTTACTATGGATTATCATAGCTTCTCCATGATAGTATTTGATGTGCAGTGGTTCAAAGTGGTACTTGGAGGAGCTGGAGCAACAATTCGATGAGGTCCATCTGGATTTCTCGAAATAGATTCCGAAAAAAAATGGGTGGATTTGTATGACACCTTTGTGTTGCCGGCCCATTGTGAACAGGTGCATAGACTCATTTGTTTGCTAATTGTATTACGACATGGTTTATGTCACAATGGTTTAAACTCTCTTGTACATGTTTGTGAACAGGTAATCTTCTATCCAAACCCCTGACAACCTCGATGGTGGTATGTTATACCTTCAACTCCCTGAAGTACAAGAGTATATGATCAAAGCGATGTTCCAAGTATAGATGAAGATAATATGCAAATAGAGGGGTTGATATTGCAAGGGGTGGAGGCTGTCAAAAGCTTAGAGCCAGCATTGGCTAACAATGATGGAAATACAGGAGTCCAAGAATTCTTTGAGAACGAGGTGGACTCATTCTTTTGTGGTGACATGTCTATTGACTTTCCAGTGTATGCGGAGTTGTGTCAAGATTAACATGGGACCATAGGATACTTCATACTTGGAGCATCCACTTACTCAATTCGTTGACCAATCGCTTATAAGGGTACATAAGATATGCATTTTCAGTGAGATTTTTTTTTAGTATGTTGAATCACATGTGCTCAAACGTTGTAAAAACAAAGTCATGGAGAAGATGACACATGATCTCAAACTTTGAAAACACATAGGCAAATGGTGTAATGTCAAGTGCATGGTGAGGACCACACTTGACCACTATTGATAACATAAGAAATGAGTGCCTAGTGACCATGCTTGGATCGACCTCAAAAGTTACATTGTGATAAAAAGACAACTAATTGGAAACCTTAGATAGCTTCCTTATGAGCACCACCCCCCTAGGCCCTTCATCTCACCTTCATTGGTCTCATCGTATGTTATCATCATCAAGCCATAGTCCACATTCTCTCTGGCCGCTTCCCCTTGTGTCACATCACTAATAGTGAGTCTCTGAGCCATGACACCCATTGCATGATGATAATGAATATCTATTAAATTATTTGTATGGAAATGTCAATTTTGTGGGGGAGCAACCAATGGACAATGAATATCTATAAAATGCTCCATAAACACCATATTAGAAAATTGGGGAATCTCTCAAGTTCCACTTTCAAATGAGGGGTAAAGGTTTGGCCATGTGGCTAAATCTTAACACATGATTCAAAGTGGGACTTAGAAAGACAACCTATATAGTCATTATGGTAGTCTCTACTTTCAAGTAAGGGGACAATATTTGATCATGTGGCCAAATATTAGTTATATTGGGAATTCCCAAACTATATGAGAATTCCCAAATTCTCTAATATATTGTTTATATGAAATTGTTCATTATTGGAGGAGCAACCAATGGATGTAGTTTGATGTGAGATGAGGCTAAGTAAAAAAGTTGAAACATACACATATTAGGACCAATGAAGTGAACTAGACCTCGCCCAATGACAACCCAATGAATCCAATGCATTGAAGACAACCTTCACTATAACCTCTCCCCCTAATCTTATAACCTAGAAGTCTTTTCTTGTATAGGACAAGCAATCATACTTAGTCACTCCTACTGAGGAATGTATTCCCCATGTTAGGCTCCCATTAAGACCTCATAAGTTACAAATTCACACACACAACACCCAAACTGCTAGCACACTTGGGGCACAAGCACATAAGTACTCATGACAATCACACATAGTAACCATTACTTTGAAAGTATATATGCCACATCATATTTGTTGGCCTTAACTCACTAATCACATTGGCCAAGTTTTCACCTATGTAAAAACACTCCCCATCCTAGGTACATCCCTCTCACACCCTCAAGGTGTGCAGAACCTTCAAGTTGTGAACTCTAAAGTTAGCTTGGTATAGCATAAGTCAATAAACACACTCATAAGTGCATGTGCACTCTCCAACCATTGTTGGAAAAAAATATAGGGTTTCTCCTATATGCACCCCCTCAAACTCCTTGTTTGAACCTTTGACCATACACACCCCCAAAACCTTAGAATTCATTATTAAGAGCACACCCACAACATCATCTAGGTACATGCATGCCCTAGATCACCTCATAGGCATTAAGAAGAGACAAAAATTTAGACCAAGGTTATTGCACAAACCTACTACTTCTTTGGACCACTTATTGTAGATGTATAAGTGGGAAGTAGTGTCACACACATATGCCTTTATGTGTAGGACAAACCCCCCTTATCTTACTTCCATCACATTATGTCATGCCACACATTATGCTTAAACTACTAGGATCCCATCACACCATACAACTTAAATCCTTCTACATTATAAATAGGGTAAGAAGAACTCCCTATCCTAAGGAACAAATCACTTGGGTCACTTAGGATCACAACTTAGGCACCTAGGCATTAATGACTTACATATGGGAAAGAGGAGCCAATAAAGATGGTTGAGAGTTTGGCACTAAATCGCTAACACTGCTAAGAGTGCACCAAGGTGAGGTCATGAACTAAGGACTAGTGTTAAGGCCAACAAATGTTATAGATATCATTACCATGGGATAAAAAAACTTGAGAAATATTTGATTCATAACTCCTTCTGTTGGGCTCAAGTTTTAATCACTGCATTGGGGGCCTTGTGCATGACTTGCCATGAATGCTACTACTCACCTTGGAAAAGATATGTAGCACACACATGTCAAGAATCGCGTGGTGAGGGGACTTGCTCGAGATGCTGCGCCAAACACACATAGAATGCACAAGGAGAAGCTCACTCAAGAGGCAAGAAGAGAGATGGAGGCCAAAACGTTTTCTTGCTGGTTTCTTCTTCTTCTTCTTCCACATACTTTACAATATACACAAATTATAGATAAGATACAACATAAAGGAAAGTGGCCTACTAAGTCAAACAATGCATAACCGACTACACTAGTCGACTGGCGCTATAACTATGCCAGCTATAAATAGGTGTAACAATATGAATATAATAAGTAATGAGTCAATGGCCATGTGAGAGTCATAATGACCACTGATGTACTAAGTGTAGACATGTGGACCCATCTAACTAGGCGGTCCATCATTAATGTCCGCATGTGTTGAGCTTGTCATCTCAACACTCCCCCTCAAGCTCAACTGCATCTCTGCAACTCCAAGTAAGCTTCAAAACTTTTGAAGCTTCTTTGTGCCCAATGCCTTTGTGAAGATGTCAGATATTTGATCCTATGTGCTGACAGACACCAAGTCAATCTCACCTGCTAGTACCTTCTCTCTCACAAAGTGGTAGTGTACCTCAATATGTTTTGTCTTGGCATGGAACACAGGGTTCCTAGCCAACTGTATACCGCTCATGTTGTCACTATAAATGACAACTGGACCTTCCACCTACACATCTAAATCAGCCAATAACTTTTTCAGCCATACTTCCTCGCATGCTGCAACAGCAGCACCTCTATACTTAGCCTCTATACTTGACAAAGCAACTGTAGATTGCTTTTTGCTGCTCCAAGTAACTACTGCACTACCAAGAGAGAACATGTATCAGCTGGTAGATATTCTATCAAACATACTACCAGTCCAATCTACATTTGTGTATCCAAACACCTGTACATCTGTACCTGCCTCATAGAAAAGTCCATAATGTAATGTGGACTTCACATATCTCAATATGCGTCTGACTGCATCCAAATGTGGCTTTCTAGGTACTTGTATAAACTAACTCACAAGACCAACAACGTAGCTCAAGTATGGCCTTGTAATGGTCATGTAGATCAAACTCCCCACTATCCTCTTGAACATAGTAGGGTCTTCTATCTCATACCCAACATCAGCACGCAACTTTATATTCTGCTCCAACGGGACTGAAAGTGGTTTGCATGTTGTCATACCATACTTGAACAACATATCTAAGCCATATTGTCTTTGGGACAGCCATATACCATCATCACATCTGATCACCTCAATGCCAAGGAAGTACCTTAGCTCACCTAAATCCTTCATCTCAAACTTCTTCTTCAAAAAGTCCTTGACTTCAGCAATCCCACTATCACTATCACCTGTAATAATCAAGTCATCCACAGATGACTATGATGACCAAACCTGCATCTCCCTTTCTCACATAAAGTGAGTGATCAGCATCAGAAACATAAAAGCCAATATTGACAAGATACTCTCTGATCTTGTCAGACCATGCTCTAGGTGCTTGTTTGAGCCCATAGAGCGCCTTCTTCAACCTGCACACATACATGGATGCTCTAAATCTTCATAACATGCTCGCTGATCCATATACACTTCCTCCTGCAAATTACCATGCAAGAAGGCATTCTTCACATCCATTTACTGCAACCTCCAACCTTTGGCTGCTGCCAAAGCAATCACACATCTGACAGTTGCCATCCTAGCAACTAGACTGAAGGTTTCTTCATAATCTGTGCCATATGTCTGGGCATAGCCTTTTGCAAACAACCTAGCTTTGTACCTACTAATAGAACCATCTGCATTGTGCTTAATCTTATAAACCCACTTACATCCAATAGCTTTCTTTCCCTTCGGCAATGATACTAGATCCCAAGTCTTATTGGCCTCTAATGCAGCCATCTCCTCATCCATTGCTGCATCCCAATGAGCATGACCAATAGCCTCCTCAAAACATGTGGGCTCAACATCCTCAATCACTTTCACCATATAAGCATAATGGTGAGCTGCATAACCTTCAAAATCAAATCTGTTAACAGGGTATCTCACCCTACTAGACCTGCATAGCACTGGATCACTCAATGGAGTCTTTGCATTGACGCGTGCTCTCTGCACACTTGGAGTCCTCACTGAAGGAATTCCAAGCTCATCATCCAAGCTCTCTGAGCCACTGGAGTCTCCATCAAGAACTGCATCAATGCCATCTGATAATTTATTCTTTCATTTGTCTTTACCTATAGTGCTACTAGATGCACCTGAAGATGTAGAGCCACTCCTTAGTCTCCCAGACCAAGGACTACCAAACGATATCTCTGGTCCACTAAGAGTTTGTGATTTTTGCTTTTCAGCCTGCACATGAGGGTCATGATCATTATCATCATCCAATGCATCACCACTAGATGCATACCAACTGTTCATTTCATCAAAGATGACATCCCTGCTCACTCTGAACTTACATGTGACAGGGTTATAACAATGATACCCTTTCTACTCTAAAGAGTATCCAATAAAAACACATTTTTCTGCCTTTGGATCAAGCTTCTTCCGTAGCTCATCTGGCACATGAACGTATGCAACATAGCCAAATACCTTCAAGTGCGATACATCGGGCTTCTTGCTAGTAAAGCATTCTTCAAGAATCATACCATGAACTGCAGCTGTGGGATTTCTATTCATAATATAAACAGCAGTATGAACAACCTCACACCAAAAATGCTTAGGCATATTCTTTTCAGCCATCAAGGCGTGTGCAACTTCTGCAATATGTCTGTTCTTCCTTTCTGCAACCCCATTTTGTTGTGGGGTATACCTACATGTGAACTATCTCTTTATCCCATGAGACATCAGAAAATCACTGAACTCATTCGAGAGGTACTCTCCCCCTCCATCTAACCTCAAGCACTTTACTTTCAAGCCTGTTTCTCTTTCAATTGCAGCCTTGAAGGTTCTAAAGTGCTCAAACGCTTCACTCTTTTCCTTCATAAAATATACCCACAGCTTTCTAGAATAATCATCAATGAATGTGACAAAGTATGAACTGCCTCCAAGAGATACATTTTGTGTAGGCCCCCAAATCTGTATGCACAACATCAAGGATATTTCTGCTTACATCTCTATCATGGGAAAAGGATTCTCTTTCCTGCTTACCAAATTGACATGCTTCGCATACCTTATGAAATTTTGCAATTCTAAATGTAGGCAAACTGTAACCAACTCTTTGGACTGCATTAATTTCAGCCTTTGTACATTTGCATGTCCAATGCGTTTGTGCCAAATTTCAATATTTGCAACAACACCTTTTCCTTTAGCATACATAGCAGCATTCATAGTAGGAATTCCAACATCCAGAGTAAACATACGTCCAACTCTACTTCCCTTTGCAACCAACTTGCACTTATCATTGAAGTCTTCTACAAAGCAACCCTTTGCATTAAGTTTGACTTGCATCCCTTGCTCTACCATTTGACCAACTGACACCAAGTTCTTTGTAATAGATGGCACATGTAAACAAACTTATAAAGGCCCTTTCCAATGAGGAAGTTCGTCACACGAAACTTCCATGAAGGGTAGTTGTTCTTGTCAAGCTTCTCAATAATGGGATTTTCACTGTTCTCTGTCATTATCACAAACAAGGATATAGCACAGCAAGCTAGTCTTCTGCAATCTTCCACAACATGTGCACATTAATACACCAAGCAACCTTTTCACTGATTGCTCAACAATACATGTAATCTGCAATTTGTTTATAGATAAACCTTATGTTTGCTTCTTGCAAACACCTCAAAAATTACAGATTCGCAATTTGTAACCTGTGCATCCACTTTCGGTCAATACAGCCAAAATCACAGTATACCGTGAAACTGTTGTCCGCAACCTTGCGGCTCTAAAACGGGGCCTGAAACGGCCTCAAATGCCCAAAATAATTGTGGAAAATCTCTAAAGGGCCTATCTGCAGAATATATAGTGCTTTGCTTGCACACTAAATCTCACAACAATTTGAGGTTTTTTTACTCGACCCTACTTCCGGTGCCTCCACAGGCACTATCCAAGAGAGAGAGTGGAAGGATGGGAGAGCTTCTTATCCATGGCTTGCTTGCTCGAACCTTACTTCTTATCCTTCAATTCAGCCTTTGAAATCAGCCTCTCTCAGTGGCGTGGCTCTGATACCATGTCAAGAATTGCATGGTGGGGGGACTTGCTCAAGATGCTTGCGCCAAATACACATAGAATGCACAAGGAGAAGCTCACTCAAGAGGCAAGAAGAGAGATGGAGACCTGATGATCGGGAAATCAGTGCAAATATAGGCACAAAAATGTGCTCACATGGAAATAACTTTTTGTAAAATGACACTTTGCAAATGTACCCCTTTGTCAAAAATCAAATATGAAGCAACGTAAAATGTGTAGTCCAAAAGGCTTACATTAAAAATATTGAGATTAGAAAAAGAAAATGTTAAATCCTTTTGTCTCATGCTAAAATTGAAGGGTCCTTAGACCTTAGCCAATGTATGCAAATTTGAATTTTATAATTCAAGAAAGGAAAAGGAGGTGGCTGCATCCGTGGGATTTGGGGAGGTGGGAGGTTGAGGTGGTTACACCCTCTCTCTTCCTTTATCTTCTCTTGTCACGGTTCATTTCTCCCTCTCTCATTTGGCACAACACTTGCCTTCTTGTTCTTGCCTCTTTCTCTTGTGCTTCATGCTTATCTTTAATGGAGAGTGAGGAAGAGGAAGAGGGTGAGGATGGAAAAAATTCTCTCAATTTCTTGTGAGCCTCTCTCTTGTGTGTTTGGAGAGCATGGTTCTTGGTGAGAAGGAGAGTTTTCTTGCAGGTTTTTATGTCCAGCAATGTATTTACAGCCTCTCTTGGCCGGTTCGTGGTTCTCATGGTGCCGTGGCAGGGTGCTCTTCATTTGGTGCACTGGCCGGGAAAGAGGTAGCTATGAAGCTTGCAAGAGATGGATTTGTAGCTGCATTTTGGCTATGGAATGCTATTTTCATTGGCTACAATTTGAGAGGAAAACAGAAAAGGGTGAAGACAATCGTTTACGCTATCAATGGAGAGTGAAGGAGATGAAGTCAATGAGGCTATCAAAAGGCTTCATGCTACTTCCTTGCATAAGAGGAGTCAACAATTCTACACCCCTCTCCCTTATCGATCGTGCCTCAGTTCAAAGCACGCTACACCAAAACTTGCCTAGTGATGTTGTCTACATCGAGCTTGAGGGGTCTTTATATCATCTTTGTCTATTGCTTGCCTTAACAGAGCAATAATATGAAGCACTAGCCATGCTCTATCGACTGTGATCTTGCCCTCTCCACGGCAACTTTTGACTGGCGGCTCCCATAGAAAAATCTTTCTAGCACAAACCCTATCAACACTGCGTGAGACGAGCATTACAAGAGATGTTGATAACTTCCTATCAAGCTAGCCTTGTTCTACTGCTCTCCTTGGCAGCTTAGTCATCATCACAGTTGCAGTCGTCGGCTATACATAGCACCACTTCCAATTTGAAGACGGCGACACTTTTGATCAGTAGAAAATCATACCGGTTAGAGCAGCATCAAGCATTTGAAATTATCTGCTTCATCTTCCTCTTTTCTCCTCTCATCTCGATTCTTCACAAGTGTCAACGATAGGCGATATCGTGTTCTTCTTTATCTCATCAACAACGTGGTGCAAGCAGTTCTTCAACCTTATCTTGTTTTGATATCTTGAATTTTATGTTATCTTAAACTTTTGAACCTTTAAAATGACAAAGTTAAATTGACCCTTTAATCCTCTCTAAAGACAATTCACGTGCACCCTGTTCCTCTCTAAAATGACATTTGAACCAAAACTAAAAACTCCTCAATACACACAAGAATACCAATACCTTTGTTCTTTGTCAATTTCTTTTTATTTTTGTTGTTGTTCATAAATAAAACTCACCTTTCCTTTCCTTTTCCAAATTAATTGGGTGGGTGAATTCTAATGCAATATCTTTTATATGGGTGTGTTTCATTTATACATCTTCTTCGGGTTTTTAATGTGCTTCATGGTGTGGTTATTATTTCTTCCCTATCTTGAGAGTAACATTGGCCTTGCATTCAATTTGTTGGAAAGCCCTATCCTTTGTGTTTTTGCTATTGTGGAGTGTTTGTGACCTAGGCTTTACGACCTAGTTGTGTTTTTCTATTGTCTGGTTATTTTCTTTTCCCTATCCAATGGCAATACAAAGAAAATGAAGACCGAATATTGAAGATGAAGATTTTTGCAAGAGCTGATTGTGGTTCTTCTTCAAATTTGTTCGCGGGGACACTTCACACTTAAGCATGGGAGGAAATGATGATCGGGAAATCAGTGCAAATATAGGCACAAAAATGTGCTCACATGGAAACAACTTTTTGTAAAATGACACTTTGCAAATGTACCCCTTTATCAAAAATCAAATATGAAGCAATGTAAAATGTGTAGTCCAAAAGGCTTACATTAAAAATATTGAGATTAGGAAAAGAAAAGGTCAAATCCTTTTGTCTCATGCTAAAATTGAAGGGTCCTTAGACCTTAGCCAATGTATGAAAATTTAAATTTTATAATTCAAGAAAGGAAAAGGATGTGGTTGCATCCGTGGGATTTGGGGAGGTGGGAGGTTGAGGTGGTTACACCCTCTCTCTTCCTTTATCTTCTCTTGTCATGGTTCATTTCTCCCTCTCTCATTTGGCACAACACTTGCCTTCTTATTCTTGTCTCTTTCTCTTGTGCTTCATGCTTATCTTTAATGGAGAGTGAGGAAGAGGAAGAGGGTGAGGATGGAAGACTTTCTCTCAATTTCTTGTGTGCCTCTCTCTTGTGTGTTTGGAGAGCATGGTTCTTGGTGAGAAGGAGAGTTTTCTTGCAGGTTTTTATGGCCAGCAATGTATTTGTAGCTTCTCTTGGCCGGTTCGTGGTTCTCACGGTGCCGTGGCATGGTGCTCTTCAAGGCCAAAACGTTTTTTTACTTGTTTCTTCTTCTTCTTCCACACACTTTACAATGTACACAAAGTATAGATAAGATACAACATAAATGAACGTGGCCTACTAAGTCAAACAATGCATAATGGACTAACACTAGTCAACTTGCGCTATAACTACGCCAACTGTAAATAGGTGTAACAACCTGAATATAATAAGTAATGAGTCAGTGGCCATGTGAGAGTTATAATGACCACCGACGTGCTAAGTGTAGACATGTGGACCCATCTAACCAGGCGGTCCATCATTAATGTCCGCATGTGTTGAGCTTGTCATCTCAACAACACATGCTCGATTGTCCAACCTAATTCAAGGATCAAGCAATAGAATGTTGCATGAGGAATGCAGTGTATTAAGCTATAATGTGTAGGCATATTTAAGCTTACAAAGACTAGTAAGGCCAATAATTCTAATCCAAGCACAAGAAAATTGGTAAGGGGTGACAAGATCACCACTTAGGGAAAGATTACTATAGTAAACCCAAGAGAGAAGAGGATTGGACTCCAATAGGGATGGTTGAGATAGATAGTGACAATCATGGAGAATTATAAAAAATTTGAATATAAGCTTCACACACACACACACACACACACACTCTCTCTCTCTCTCTCTCTCTCTCTCTCTCTCTCTCTCTCTCTCTTGTAAGACATGTGAAAATCACATCTCTTACTAGTTGTTAACCACTTGCATTATGATAAACTCTAGAGAAGTCAACCAATTACTTAGAACTCTACCCATCAGACAAAGAGTCAGGCTTGGTGGGGGAACTTTCTTGAGCTACTGTGTCAAATACACACAAAAAGAAACCACTCAAGAAAACAAGAAGAGAGGTGGAGGCTAAAACTTTTTCTTACTAGTTTTTCTTATTTCTTCCATACACAATGCAAAGTACACAAAGTATAGATATGATACAATATAAAGGAAAGTGGCCTACTAAGTCAAATAGTGCATAAGTAACTATACAAATTGACTAGCGCTATAACTATTTGAGTTGTAGGTAGGTGTAGCTAACCAGATATAATAAGTTAGTGGCCATGTGAGGAACATAATGACTACCGATGTACAAAGTACAGATGTATTCTAAGGTGCCTCCTCCAACAGACTCAGATGAGTCCTCTTAGTAGTCGACCAAAATTCATATCCATGCACATCACCATCCATTCTCCCCATGGGAAACCTTAGACTTAGTCAAACATGGAAATCTCAATTCTACTTCACAGGGGAAGTGTGGACAAGCCACCCCTAATAGAAATCTAATGGCCACCTAAGAAAGACCACTTTGTAATCAATCAAAGGTAGTAGTGAGGTTAACACTGCAGTTGGTTCAAAGAGAGTGAGAGAAAGGGGAGAGTGTAACTCGATCCCCCTACCCATAAGGTAAAATCTCAACTCCAACCCCCTAAAACAATGTTAAACCTAGTAACTAATCCTACTGATATTCAGAGGGTCACGATTTAATTAGCTCTATCTAACATTAGAAGTTACCCGACTTATCGGCTCCACCCAACCATAGGCATTCGATCGTTAGGATTGAAGCCTCCCGCTTTCCTTAATTGGATTTTCTTAGTTTTCTAATTAGCAAAGTATACTATCATGTTGTTTGGACATATAAAATTATCTTCCTTTTATTACTCAGTTAAACTGGGTTTGACTTAATCTCTAGCACATAACAAACAAATCAAAAATCAGATACTTTATTTCATATAGTAACATCCAGAACCATCACTCTACAGAGTGGTACAAACCGTCTTTTTGTAGAAAGACACCATCCAGCCTAGGATAGGACCTTCCAATCCCTCAAGATTGGGTTGTATATGATCTCACTCTGTCCATGGTCAATAGGGAATTTATTGGCTCATAGCCCCTCTAAGCTTCCCTGAGTCTCAAGAGCCATCTTACATAACATGGGCACTTATCACTCGGCCCTTTGCCCTCTTAGGTGCTCTAGTGATTAAAAACCAAAAACACCTACCTCGCTCAAGAGCATAGGACCCCCACCCGTAGGTGAGTTTTTCCAAACTTGGCAAAGTGTTAGGGAGCATTGGGTTGGGGACCCCAACATCCCGAACCACCACAATCCACAACTTGTCTGGCTAATACAAGCCCGGAATCATAAGAGACATAATTCAACATTCAGAAATCCAAAAGAAATCATAACCATAAAATATTTTCAATGCAGTTGTCAATGTATGTGATGCATAAAAACTATCCCCTTCATCAATTCTCGTGTCCCTTCCTAAAAACCAATTGATAATACTAACATGTTTTTGTAAGTTTAAGTGTGTTCTAACTAATTGTAATCTATATAACGAAATAACTTATCCCCCATTAGGAAGTTGTAGAGTTAATAGCTTAAAAGTAATCCTTTTCTTATGTATTAAACCTAATTAACTCCGTTCGGCCATCCATTGTGATTATGATTTATGGCTACACCCTCAGTTTATTGTGGAATAATTGGTTCTTTGGGTTGAATGGATTTGGGAGTAACTTCCTCTTGCGCTTTAGCTTTGTGTTGAGTTCCCACAATAGTGCCCACTTCCTCAAATTGGGGAGCTGTCCGAGCATGACCTCGCTCAGTATCTTGATGTCTCTTGGGAGCCATGGAAGAAGATTGATGGATTTGAGCAGCGCTTTTGCATAGGTGTGGAGAGAGAGAGAGGGTCAACTGATTGTAGCAAAGCTTCATTGAATCAAAAGTAGAGAGACTTATGCATGGGTTGTTGTGTTCTAGACGTGATGCTCTATCCTTGTTTATATAGTAATAGGGGGGAGGGTAAAGAGAGGATGCTTGCTTTTTAGTGTTTTTGATGATATCATTGATGATAAAGAGAGAACACTTTCTTTTAGTATATTCGATGATATCATCGAGCGATGATGTCAGAGAGAAGTTCTATTTTTGTAGCGCGATGAAAAAAATTTACGAACATACAAGCGAGCACCACACGTTGCATCGTTAAGCGGGCATCACTCCAAGGGGGCGACTAAGGCGGCAACCAAGGCATAGACCTTGGTATCTTGGCCTTGGTATACTTGGCAACAAGCTACGAAGGCTTCGTTGGTGCCATTGGCTACGTGCGAGAAGCTCCCACTAGCTTGTAGGAAATTCTTCTCAGGAGGTTACCCATCCCGGCAGTGTCATCACCCAAGTGAACTTAACTGCCAAGTGACTATCCACTAGGCTAGTTCTTTTTGTTGTTCTATACTATAAACATAGTTTTAATAAGCTTGTCTTGGGAGGGTTTCCCAAGTCTTTCTTCCATGAACTGGCATATAATACCTCATTAATAATAACAATTATCTTTATATTTAGAGCTAGTTTTAAAAGTGTACATTTTTATTTTCAACATAAATCAGTTTTTGAAATGTATATGCACATTGTTTATTAAAGTAAACTAAGTAATGGGGACATTACATGCATAGACCTATCTAACCAAGCGATCCATCATCAATGTGCACAGGTGTTGAACTTGCTATCTCAACACTTCCCCTCAAGCTCAACTACATCTCTGCAACTCTAACTAAGCTTCAAAAATTTCAAAGCTTCTCTACACCCAATGCCTTTATGAAAATGTTAGCTATGTGATCATATGTATTGACAAATACTAAGTTGATCCCTCCTATAAGTACATTCTCTCTCACAAAACGATAATGTACCTCAATGTATTTTGTCCTAGCATAGAATACTAGGTTTCTAGCTAACTATATATTTCTCATCTTGTCATAATGAATAACAACTTGACCATCTCTCTACACTTCCAAATCATCCAATAATTTTTGCAATCATACCACCTCACATGTTGCCATAATAGTAAATCTATACTTGGTCTTTGTACTCAGTAAAGCAACCATCTTTTTTTTTGTTGCTTTAACTAACTAATGATGCTACCAAGGGAAAACATGAATATGCTAGTAGATCTTTTATCAAACTTGCTACTAGCCCAATCTACATATGTGTATCCAAACACCTATGCATCTTTACTTGCCTCATAAAAATTTCCATAATGCAAGGTGGACTTCACATACCTCAATAAGCATTTGGCTGCATCCGAACGAGGCTTCCTATAAGTACTTGCATAAATTGACTCACAAGTCCAATAGCATTGGCCTTATGATTGTCATATAGATCAAACTCCCTACTATCTTTTAAACATAGTAGAGTCTTCTATCTCCTCCCCAACATCAACACTTTACATTTTTCTTCAATCAATGGTACTAAAAGAAACTTACAAGTTGTCATATCATACTTGGATAACATATCCAAGCCATATTGCCTTTGAGATAGCCATATATAATCTACACATCTAATCATCTCAATACCAAGGAAGTATCTCAACTCACCCACACCCTTTGACATTAGCAATCCCATTGCTATTATCATATGTAATAATCAAGTCATCCAAATAGATGGCTATGACGACTAAACTTGCATCACCCTTTCTCACATATAGTGAGTGATCTGCATCATACACATAAAATCTAATGTTGATAAGATAGTCTACAATCTTGTTAGACCATGTTCTAGGTTCTTGCTTTAGCCCATAGAGCATCTTCTTTAACGTGCACATGTATATGGGATGATCTAAAACCTCATAACTTGTTAGTTGCTCCATATATATCTTTTCTTGCAAATCACCATGCAAGAAGGTATTCTTCACATCCGTTTACTATAAACTCCAATCTTTCCATACTACCAAAGCAATCACACATATGATAATTTCCATCCTACCAATTGGACTGAGTGTCTCTTAATAATCCATTTCATATGTATGTGCACACCCTTTTGTAACTAGATTGACCTTATATATGCTAATAGAACCATTTGCATTATGCTTTATTTTATATACCCACTTACAAATAATAGCTTTCTTGCCCTTGGGAAATAGTACTAGATCCCATGTCATATTGGCATCTAATGAAACTCTCTTCTCATCCATTGCTACAACTCGATGAACATGACCAAGAGTCTTGTTAAAACCAGGGAGCTCAACATCCTCAACTACCTTTATTACATAAACATAATGGTAAGCTACATAACCATTAAAACTTAATCTTCTAACATGATATCTCACCCTACTAGACTTGTGTACCGTTGGATCATTCAATGGAGCATTTACATTACCATGTGGTCTCTCTACATACCTAGTGTCTTGATTGAAGGAATATCAAGCTCATAATCCAAACTGTCTAAGCCACTAGAGTCTCCATCAAGAATTACATGACTAGTAGATGCGTTATTACCATTTGACACTTTTTTCTTCCCTTTTTCATTACTTATAATACTAGTAGATGCACATGAAGATGTGGGATTGCTCCTTAGATCTACTATTAGATGATATCTTTAGTCCACTAAAAATCCATAATTCCTACTTTTCTATCTACATATGATTATCATGATCGTCAAGATCATCCAATGCATTTCCACTAGATGCATACCAACTCTTCCTCTCATAAAAAACAACATCTTTGCTCACCTAAAACTTGCTACTAATAGGGTTATAGCAATGATATCCTTTCTCCTTAGTAGAGTATCTAATGAAAACACAATTTTCAACCCTTGGGTCCAACTTCTTCCTTAACTCATCAAGCACATGAACACATGTAATACAACCAAACACTTTCAAGTGTGATACATCAATTTTCTTGCCTATTAAATATTCTTTAGGAGTCATACCATTGTAAATGTGGGAGGTCCGTTCATAATGTGTATACTAGTATGAATAACCTCAGACTAAAAGTTCTTGGATATATTCTTTTTATCCATTAATTCTCATGCAACTTACACAATATATCTATTTTTCCTTTTTACAGCTCCATTTTATTGTAGAGTATACCTACATGTAAATTGTCACTTTTGTAGAAAATGTCAAATTTAGAGTATGGCAATGGAGGTTGAAAGAGGAAGAGTGAGCTCATGAGGTAACAAACATCAAGACCAAATATCACACAAGTGAATCGGGTTCCAAGATGGAAGCTTGGACTCAGAAACATAATCTTATGTAGTGGACTGATAATGACACAGACACTTTGTTGGAAGTACAAAAGTACTATGACATTGCATTCAAAAAGAGAGCAAGTAAAATGCTGGAAGTACAAAAGTACAATGACATTGCATTCAAAAAGAGAGCAAGTAAAATGCTTTATAGGAATAGACTAGGCTGCACTTTCCATCACTATGCATATGGGATTCTGTATCTTGAGCCTGTACTACTCCATACAAAGAGGCTAAGCTATGTGTGATTACTGTGGGAGCTTTCGCTCAACCGCTAAGACCCACGAACCGCTTATTGTTTCAAGCGTTCCAAGCCGAGCACTAATGGCTACCTCTCGCATAACCGACGCGCCATCCATATCTAAGGGTGTAGTGAGCTTACATCCGTGCCGTTCGAGTTACCTCCTCTCCCGCACACTCTGGTAGCTCCATGATCCAAGTGCAAGCTTCAAGCAAGCTCCATCCTCAAGCTCCACGCTCCAAGATCCATTGATGTGAGAAAGACAAGAGAGAGAAGAGAAGAGAAGAAGAGAGGAGAAGATGGAGAGCTTCTCCTCCTCAATTCCTCACCCTCACACACTCACTCCCTCGCACTCTCACACTCCCTCTCTCAAGCAGAAGCTCAAGCAAGCAAGAAGAAGAAGAAGAAGAAGAAGAAGAAGAAGAAGAAGAAGAAGAAGAGGAGAGCTACTTTTTGCCACACACAAGAATGAGCTTCTCATTCACTTTTCAACTTTATATACAAAACCCTAAATCCCTTTTGGCAGTCATCACCTTTTCCCTTTCTTACATGGCCGGCCATAGCCTAGGCCCTTTTTCCCATTGTCCTTCTATCTTCCTAGCTTCCTTCCCACCGCCCATCTACATTTACAAATTGCACGGGTGAGAGCCCGACACTCCTTGAATTAAACCATGATACACTTGCGCTCTTTTACAAAAGTTTTGACTTGCGCTTTTCCTTGTGCGCCTTTCTCCCTTATTTAGGACTCTTCTCCTTGTGCATCTTTGTCTTCCGTTTCTCTTTGCCTTGGCTTTTGTCTTTATCTTCTACTTTAGCTTTTCCGAATTTTCCACCTTCGTTCGTTTGAGGGTTAACATAATTTTGACTTGCGCTTTTCCTTGTGCGCCTTTCTCCCTTATTTAGGACTCTTCTCCTTGTGCGTCTTTGTCTTCCGTTTCTCTTTGCCTTGGCCTTTGTCTTTGTCTTCTGCTTTAACTTTTTTGGATTTTTCACCTTCGTTCATTTGAGGGTTAACATTACCCCCCTCCTAGACGAGTGCCAGTCCCATGGCACTCACCGTCGTAGGTAGTAGGCTGTAGCATGCACCGAAGACGTGGGTGACAAGGACGCCTGTGGTTTTTGTGGAGTGCTGGTGGTGGTGTGGAAGAAGGTCCTGGGGGCCTGTTGGTGGCCAAGGTAGCTGGTGGAGGGTTGGTGGAGTTGGTGGTAGGGCTATTCTGCGTTGGGGATTGCATTGATGGCCAACACAAGTGTTGGTTTGTTGGGGATTCTGCACATGACGATTCTTTGCGGGCTTGTCGGATGGTAAGGGATAAGCATTTAGAGTTGGGTGTTGACGAAGAGCGAACGACACTTTCGTTGGAGTCTTCAACACGTGCAATTGAAAACCTCTCATGTGGTCTCTCCCTAAAGGTAGTGCTAGTCTTCTCTATTGTGCATAAGACATAGTGCAATTAGTTTGGGAGACAGGTCGAACTCTAAGCAAGCTGAGAGTATTGTCCTACACTTGAGGACCCAAACTGTGTATATACTTTGATGCAGGTATTACGTGAGTGCTTGTGCATACTTAGATATTACTTAGTTAGAAGACTGTCGGCCTGGTTCCTTGTATAGCAATGGGTCAGTGAAGCAAGGGGCTAAGTTGATGGAAAATTTTGTCGATGAAGACGGGGAGTACACTTGAAGATTGCTTGAGACATCATTATGGTCTTGTCAAGGCCATGTAGCATAATTGAGCTCCTTGATATCTAGCTCTTGGTAGCTAGTGACTACTTGTAGTGCTTGAAAAGTATGGTGCACTTTTCCATTGTCTTTCATGCCTTGCTTACCACTGTTGATTGTAATGGCATTGAGATGGAGTGCAAAAGAAATGGCAAGTGGTTCAGGGTGACAGGTCTAACCATAGGCGAGGCGAGCTCCCTAGGTATGTCCTGCCCTTGATGTGCCCTAAACAATTGTGGGGGATGTACAAAGGGCTAGGGAATTAGGGATGGAGCCAGCCGACCAAGGTCACTGGACGTACCTAATTTGAGGACCCCTAGGTATGGTGCTGTAATCGTATGCGTCTTTTTTCTTTTTCTTTTTCTTTCTTTTTTTCTTTCTTTCTTTTTTTTGTGTGGAAAAAGTGAATACAATCAATGCCATACATTGAGGCTGTTAGCCTTTCATTTGGATTAAGAAATGTTGGGATTCAAAGGCTATGAAGAATTGATATTACAGAGATGATTGTGTCACCAGCCTTGATGCTAGAGGAACTATTGTTGAGATGAAGAGATACACTTGAGATTTTGCAAACGTCTTTGTAACATGTGAGACATCGAAAAATTGAGGTAGCACTTGGAGTGAGATGTGCATGGACAAGGGCAGAGCATCTTGCAAATTGAATCCTGGATGATGAAGAGACGTTCGTCCTTGTTGAGAGCGTAGCTCCTGCCTGAACATAGAGTTTGGCCAAGAAGGAGGAAGTAATCGATGAGTATACTTTGGCCATGCTCAGTTGCAATATGTGCTTTTTCTGCAGAGGTGTCCTTGGGTTCTCATCCAGTGGCGTTTCCATCATGGCTTTTGTTTCTTGGTATTCCAGTCACTTCCTCCATAATGGTTCTTTGTGGGGTTGGTGGTCTTGTGGTGACTTGGATATTAAACGCTTCTAAACATTGACCTGTGTCATTCTGCATCCACTTATTACTTCGTGAGAGTATATGCTCGCTTGCGTTAAGTACATCGAACCAATGCAATCATGTTAAGACATAATTTTTTAGAATGCTATGATGCCTATCCCATTACTTGTTAAGGTCGCATACATTAACGGTAGGTGAAGGAAGTGTGTACAAGTGGGGATCTTGCCCCTTTACTAATCAAAAACAAAAATTTATGGCATGATGACTTGTCAAGCTACTTGTACATCATAGGGGCTTAGTCGATAGGTACTAGGTGAGGTGAGTCCGGTTGGCTAGGCGACCGGGGCGGTGCTGGTGTGGGGCTCCCGTAAGGGCAGGGGACATGTCGCTCGGACATGAATGGTGTAGTCCCGGGCCGCCACCGTTTCCAAAATTCCTTTGAATAGTTCATTGAATTCTTCCCTATCCCGAGTTGCCCTTTCTGCCCTTGAGCATCTGGTGCCCGAGCGTACGTTGGGGGTTTGTGCCATTGGTGTTGCCACATTGTGTACGCCTCCTTGAGCGTCCGCTCCCCTGGCCCGCGGCTTCTTCAGCCTTCGTCCGGGGTAGTGTCGCTTAGGGCCGTGTTTCTTGGCGTACCTTTTAAGAGTGGGCATGTAGTGCATCGACGGAGGGGCGTGTGCTGCATGTTCTCGTCGGCTGCTGCGGAGAGCGTCCTTGCAAGCTAGCTGCCCTTAGTTCTCCATGTTTTCCTCGCAGGGGGCCTGTAAGATGCGAATTAAGGATTAGGATTTGTCACATGATAAGACCATTCATCTGTAAGGGATTATAGTGCAGGTTATCAAGCGCATAGGACGAGAAGGGGAGGGGTGGGGCATGCAGTGTTGTTGTAGAGGGATGGCCCCCGTGATGTATATTTAGCCTCCTGCCATTAGCAGATCTTGGTTCACGCCGAGTTACATCGGCTGATGGTCATGGATTTAGGTAGGGCTCCTCCTCAGATGGATAGACCGGAAAGGGAAGAAGGTGTATAGAAAGGGACTACACCCTGTCTACACCATTAGAGTTGTTGGTCAAGGCTTCCTATGGTGGTAATGTGGGTTGCATGCCCTTCACTTGGAGGTGGGGATGGTCACACGGCTTTTAAATGCGTGATGAGAGAAGGACTTGAGGAGCTTAGCTTGTCAGACCCAACTCTTTTCCCTGCGCTTGACTATCATTGCTTGAGTGTGTTGATATTGTTTATACACGGTGACACAAAAATTAGTGTTTATTTATATACATATTTATGAATCCATGTCACTTCACGAGGATAAGAACCAATTGTAGAACTCGCGGTTGTATTGGAGCGTGGCACACACATCCAGCACTCGTGGCAGCTTACTTAGTACCCATAGATATTTTGCCACATCAAGCAGCATGGACCCTTGTCCGAGTCTACTGGCAACATGTAACTCCTCCTTAGTGAGAACCTTATCAAATAGAGAGTTTTCTTGGCTAGGTTCAGCCAAGTCCGTACCCCGAATGGCAGTCAGCACTCGAAGGGAAGTTGGTGCCACATAGGTTGGGCCCCTTTGGGATTGCCAATTGGCCAATCGCTCCTCAGAGACTGTCATGATCTGAGCCCCTAGTTCGGCCAACCCGCAACGCGGCTTTTACACCAACGCTGCTCAAATCGACTCCGGCTTGCTGACAATCGCTTTAGTTGCTCGATGTCTATGAGATTCGGTTGGCAGAGCACCTCATTGAATGTGTTGGTTAAGCGCAGTTTGTCAGCTTCCTCGTCAGAGATGAGTCACATGCGTTCATACCGGAGCTTGTTATAGTGATCATCAAGATGTTATTGCTCTTCCCAGGATAAGGGAAATGGCAAGTACTCTTCAAGCTACTCCTTAGAGAATGCACCCATGTCTGCTAGGACATAGACACGTGCGAACACTTTGAGCTTAGTATTTAACTCGGTTAAGCATTCTGTGACACTTCTATGTTCCACGAGGGCTTGCTCGGTTGCCATCTCATGCAAGGTTCTAGGAGTTTGCTTGGGCTTTAGCATAGCTGGGGGCTCAGGCCTAGATGAGCAAGTTTGGCCAATGCTAGGATTTCTTATACCCTTGGGGTTCTCACGTTTCTCCTGAGGCTTTGTCATTGCGTCATGGTTTTCCTTGGATGTGCCTGGTATAAATTTGTCACCCTGTTGTGACAGCATTGTATCCACTCTTAATTGTTCAGTGAGAGTTCTGTTGTCGATGGATTGAGTGTTGCAAGCAGCCGTTGATGGCAACGACTGCTTTGATTTTTCAGAGCACACGGATGTGTCTGAGGTTTCACCGCTATTAGGAGAGACATCAATGGGTTCCTTGGTGGATGGTCTCGATGCTTTATTCCTCATCTCTCCAGCGCTCTTGGTCTCAATGTTCTTGGGGTCCACAACCACCTATAGCTACTGTTGTTTTCGATGTTTTCTCCTCTTTTTCTTAGTCAGTGAAGGTGCATCTCTCAAAGACTCAGGACCCTGGACTAGGTCAACCGTTGATGTGCTTGGTTGGGCCTCAGCATTCTCTTTCTCTAGTGTGTCCCTATGGGACATGACCATGGCCTCCTGAATAGCCTCGCTAGGTTGTGAGAGCACAACTGCCTCCCTTTTCGGAGAGTCTAGCTCTTCACCCAACTCCCTTGTGTGTAACTCCTCTAGCCCAGGCTTTAGGCACTTTGAAAGTGCTGGAGTTGTCGAGAAGTTGGTTGTGACACCTCCTCCACAGGTAAACTTCTAAGGACACGTTCCACAAGGGGCATTGTCACGGCCAAGGTCTGTGACTACTGTGATCCCTGATTGGAAGTAGTAGCAGCTAGTTTAGCGGGCTGGCTACCCTTGGTGGATTACGGTGTCAAGTCCCTAGGGCGATCAGAAGTGGTTGTGTCTTTTTTTGGCCTTTGAGTACTCATCTGTGTAGATCGAATATGAGTTGATTTAGTCACATTAGGTGGCTCAGGCATATCCTTGGGTCGAGAGCTACAGATTGTGTCATGTCCCACCTCTTGGACGGTTGGAAGCTTAGATGGAGATAGAGATTGGAATTGAGCAGTCGCCCTTGACAACTGCTGTAGTGCTTCCTGTGTCTATTTGGGAGAAGAGGGCGTAGGAGATCTAGGACGCATAGGTGGACATGGCACTAGTTGAATGATATTCTCAAGGCTATTAGACGATTGTGCCATTTGCTTTGTTGAGCGAGTAGCCTTGCCATGAGCAATGTTGTGCCTACTATGTTTGTTCTCCCCTTGGGAAATCAAAGGCTCATTGGGCACTAATGATCTTTATGCATGCTCAATGGCTATATATGACATCTATCTGTTTAGCATGCTAGGCTGAGGCTCTTTCTTTCGAACAATCATGTCTAGTTTCTTGCCTCGAGACCTAGAGTTTCTCTTAGATTTCCTCCTGTGCTTCATTGCTTTTGATGCACTCTGGCCTTCAGCTGATAGAGGCGGTTTAGTAGGGGATTTTGGTACCCAAATCCATTGGTTACCTGCGTAGTATCCTTGAGTACGTAGCAACGCTTTGGATATCCATCACGGCATTGTGCTAACCCTCCATCGATGCCTGTGTCTATAAGGCTTGGGCTTCTTTTGGGGTCTTCTACGATATTTGTAAGTCCAAACCCCATCCCTGGCCTTGTCTCCTGACCTTTTTGTTTCAAGTATGGCCTCACTCACTGGTTCTCTTTGTTCAACCTGCGCTTGTATCAACTCTTTCAACAACTCCTCGCTCTCATTACTAGGCTTGCTTGGTATGTCAGAATGCTGCTTTCCCTTCCCTCGAGGTTTGGTGAGGTCACCCTTGCTAAAAGTCGTGATTATCCTCACACCTGGTAGTGTTAGTGTATCCTCTGTGCTATATAGTCGGCTTCACACTTCGTTGCCTTTTTAAAGGGCCTTCCTAGGAGGATTTCCTTTCCACAATTCTCGCTATTTGGAGGAACATAGAACAGGACTGGCAAGCTTTCTGTTTCAATAGTTACAAGGATTCTGCACTTCCCTAGAAGTGCTTGTGGGTGTTCCCCGTAAGGGTTAAGAGTTGCATTAGTCGGTTTGAGCTTTGGTTGACCTAAGAATCCATGCTTCGTAAGTCAAGATATTGAAATCTTCTCCTTCATCAATGAGAGCATCAACACTATGCTCTCTTTCTGCGATGAGTTTGACCCTAAGATAAGCAGGTGGTACTATGTCTTCATCTTCCAGGTCTTGGCTTGTTAATTTAAGCCTTCTGACAAATGCCCTTGAGTCCCCAACTGTACGACCAGATGTGGATTCTCCATTGGTGCCTTGGATCGTCAGTGTAGTGCTATTCAAGGAGCATCTATCGTCAGGATTGTCATATCTAGTCATTCTCGCTATTGTAGCTTGATGTTGTTTCTTTCCGCTTTGACTAGATGCAGTCCGAATGCAACCCATATGTGTTTTTGCAGTGTGGCCTTTTTTCCCTTGTTGGCTAGATGGGCCCATTGAGGTTCTAGGATCTCTATTTCTCTCTGTTCAGGTATGGGCTTTTGGTTGCTCTTTTGCAAGTGAGAATCCATGCTTGTATAGAGCCATTACTTCACTAGGGTCCAATTTGGAAGACCTGTCACGGCGTGTGTTTTCTCTCCAATCCCCCCGGCCCGCAGGCCATTACGGTAAACACCATGCGCAATTTGGAGGACCGTTTATAGCCAAATTTTGAACTACTTGCTCTAAGTTTTAGCCCTATCATAGTTTTGGATCTGTATGGTTTCTCAGTTAATTTCACTGTCTTCAGGTTAAAATTTGAGAAAATCTAAATTCGGCCCAACAGGTCCGAATTACAGGGGCCGAATGCCCGATTCGGACGTCCGAGGGTCGAGTAGGAAGGGCCGAATGTGACTGGTCCGAATGTCAAATTCGTCCAGTCTGAATCTGGATGTCTGAGGGCCGAGTCGGCCGCTCGGACGGGCCAAATGAGTTTTTGGGCCAAGTCGGCCGAGCCGAGTGGGTCGCTCGGACGGGCCGAGTCAAGTGGACCGAGGGCCGATTTTGGGACTCGACCCAGAATCGCCGTCAAACCCTCTTTCCCTGTTTTGACAACAGAAACCCTAATGCTGATTTTGTTTGTTTTTCTTTGTTTTCTCCTACTCTAATGCATCCAAATCACAAAGTAAATGCCTACACTGCTCTATCTCACAACATAAACCTCAAACAAAACAAAAAACCTACTAGCCAAGGAGATCAAATACCATCTTCAACCCCCTCACTTTCTACCTATCTCAAGCACCAGTTCAGGGAAACCCTTACTTTGATGCTCGATTCAAAGTGTGCAAGTGCTCAAGGCTTGAATCCGTTCATCCCGGCAACGGAACCAAAATGTGGGAGCTTTCGCTCAACCGCCAAGACCCACGGACCGCTTATTGTTTCAAGCATTCCAAGCCGAGCACTAATGGCTACCTCTCACATAACCGATGCGCCATCCATATCTAAGGGTGTAGTGAGCTTACATCCGTGCCATTCGAGTTACCTCCTCTCCCGCGCACTCCGGTAGCTCCACGATCCAAGTGCAAGCTTCAAGCAAGCTCCATCCTCAAGCTCCACGCTCCAAGATCCATTGCCGCGAGCAAGACAAGAGAAGAGAAGAGAAGAGAAGAAGAGAGGAGAAGATGGAGAGCTTCTTCTCCTCGGTCCCTCACCCTCACACACTCACTCCCTCACACACTCACTCCCTCACACTCTCACACTCCCTCTCTCAAGCACAAGCTCAAGCAAGCAAGAAGAAGAAGAAGAAGAAGAGGAGAGCTACTTTTTGCCACACACAAGAATGAGCTTCTCATTCACTTTTCAACTTTATATACAAAACCCTAAATCCCTTTTGGCCAGTCATCCCCTTTTCCCCTTTTTACATGGCCGGCCGTAGCCTAGGCCCTTTTTCCCATTGTCCTTCTATCTTCCTAGCTTCCTTCCCACCACCCATCTACATTTACAAATTGCACGGGGTGAGAGCTCGGCGCTCCTTGAATTAAACCATGATGCGCTTGCGCTCTTTTACAAAAGTTTTGACTTGCACTTTTCCTTGTGCGTCTTTCTCCCTTATTTAGGACTCTTCTCCTTGTGCGTCTTTGTCTTCCGTTTCTCTTTGCCTTGGCCTTTGTCTTTGTCTTCTGCTTTAGCTTTTCTGGATTTTGCACCTTCGTTCGTTTGAGGGTTAACATAGTTTTGACTTGCGCTTTTCCTTGTGCACCTTTCTCCCTTATTTAGGACTCTTCTCCTTGTGCGTCTTTGTCTTCCGTTTCTCTTTGCCTTGGCCTTTGTCTTTGTCTTCTGCTTTAGTTTTTCCAAATTTTCCACCTTCGTTCGTTTGAGGATTAACAATTACCAATATCTCAACACCCCTCCTCAATCACAACTAGAGAAGTACAAAGTGTATAGAGGCTTTAGTGAGCAACCACCTGAAAAGTGTGGGCATGCCACAAATATGGTGAACACTAGAGGATATCGTAGAAAAGGCTAAGCATAGGTACCAAAGACTTGGTGGACATCCAGAGGCTATAACAAGGGCCTCACAAAGTGTATAGAGGCTGTACTACAAGGTTATATGAGGAGTTTACAAGCTTATGTTAGAAGCATTAAGGATAGGAAATACAAGGCTAAAAATTTATATCAGAATAGAAGGACTGATGAGTTTTGTCCTTCTCTTGGTGGTCTTCTTCTTCTAGAAGAGAGGCCTTAATGGCAACCAGTTTAGGACTAGGCATGTTGTTCAATGTAGTTGACACATTATTATAGTTAGGAGGCAAGCTTTTTAACAACACACCAATATAAATATCTTCATCTATCTTGAGATCAATTCCTGCAATATGAGTTAAGAGACTTTCCATATAGTTTAAGTGAGTTTCAAGAGATGTGTTTGATTTCATATCTAGCCTGAAAAATTCAATCAGTAATCCATACTTTGATGACTTTAATTGTGCACCAAACAAAGCATCTAATCTCTTCCATGTATTATTGGAGGTTTCATAGGTATCCACATGGTGGATGTAGCTGTCATCCAATTCCAATTTGATGATGGCCTGTGCTTTTTTATCATTCTTTTGCCAAGTAATTGCAAGGTTTGCATCCCAAGGCTTCTTCTCCTCCTTGCCATTGGTAATGGCCCAAAGACCCTTCTTCATCAGAATGATCTTGATGCAGGTTTGCTAGGTGTGAAATCTGACCCCTTTGAACCAAATAGCTAGAGAGTCTTTGCCCATTGGTAATGGCCCAAAGACCCTTCTTCATCAGAATGATCTTGATGCGGGTTTGCTAGGTGTGAAATCTGACCCCTTTGAACCAAATAGCTAGAGAGTCTTTGCCCATACTGGAGCAACAAATCAGCACCAAAACACTTAGATTTGAGTAGCAAAATATTTAATTGTGTCAAGAGACACAAGGAAATATAGTGTCAAATAACACTTAATAAGTATCAATAGATACTATGCTTTCAGGCACTTGAGTTTGATGATTTGATGCTTGGATTTCTCCCCTCCTTGCTGATTTGATGGGAAATGCTTACTGGAAACAACTTCAAAATGGCTTCACTTGATTGAGGTTGATTAGTAACCAAGTTGACTTGCAATGTGTTGAAAAACACAAGAAATGGTAGCATACAATTTCACTATGCTTGATGCTTGTACTTCAGTGAAAGCTTCAAATCTTCAAAAGTTTTCTAAGGCTTGCTTGTTGGATACTGAAATCTTGCTGTAAACTTTAATTCTCAGTGGATTAGAGTGGCAGAGGTTTGGTATAAATGGTAAGAGAGAGAAAATGAAGGAAAAAATGAGCTTGAAGGTTAGTGGCTATGGCTGCCAATTACGGTTTCAAGACAACAGCTTGATATTTTGGCTGTAGCAACTCACCCAGTGGACTATTTGTAATATTCCCACCATAGCGCTTCATATCAAGAAACAAATTCATGCTTGAGGCATTTTGAAAAATTGCTTGTTGAGCTGTCACATAAGTGACCGCATGTAATTTTTCTAATATCGAGTCTCGCACTAAATCAATTCTGTAATCTGACACGAGAAAACATCTCAATGTTCCTAGTAAAAAAAAAGAGCAAATACGCCTCGTAAATAATATTACGATGACTTGATCATATAATTTTTTTCACATTACATTTGATTTGGCATTTCCGATTCCATTTAATGTGTTAAGGGTCGCATTGATTTTGTAACTACAAGAAAAATTACAAAAGCCTTAATCGGTATATGAAAAAAACATAAGAATGAGTATGATATTGAGTAAGTTAAGTACCAAAGAGTATGATATGACTTTATATACTAGACAAGTCATGAAAAAACTTGGTCAAAAACCACCAGAAGAAGTCATTTTGAAGAAAAAAATACGTTTTGGAAAAAAATACGCTAAAATACATTACATTTTTGACACCTAGAGGGAGAGAAAGCATAAAATAATCATCCACATGCCACCATCCAATAGGTAAGCAATCAAAATGCATTTTTAATAAAGCTCAATTGACTCTTGACAAGTAGCCAAAAGAATCAGTCGACTGCATGCTCCCTCTCATGCCTATATATATACCCCCCCTCTCATTCACAAAAAAAAGCAAGAAGGAAGGCCTCCTAACGATGGAAAAATTTCTCTACTTCTCTTTTCTATTGAAGCTTGAGCCTTGAAAGAGGAAAATACCCCCCTTCTACTACATTTTCATTTTCTCTACCTACTACTCATTCGCCCCATACAACTATATTGCTAAGCAAAACATTGTCAAAATTTTTCTAGATGACCATCAACTCTCCCTAAACTACTACATCAATTTTGCCTAACATCCATGGCTCTTGAGGATGCAAAAATTCAAAAAGCCCATTTGAAGCAAGGAAAGCAAGGAATGTGAACAATGGAGAAAATGACGTGGTAGGAATTGGTGAAACCCCCGTTACAGCAAACTTGAGAGAGGTAATATCTTGCCAGTTTTGAAAAAGTTAATGTTTTATAAGCTTATCGTTATATTTGGCTTTAAACGATTATAAATGCATTCTAATGAAAATGCATATGAATTGTCTCTTTTTTAGGAAAATAACCTAAGTAATAAAATAATTAGCTATTTAGTGAAAAGATTCTTTCACTTGAAAAATGATTATATGCCTATCATTAAGAAAATATCTTAATTATGATTTATTTCATGATATTTATTGTTATTTCATTAACAACACATGTGATCATAATAATAGAAAAAAGGTAGACGTTGTTAAAGAAGGGAATATTTTATAAATTTTCCTTGAAAGTGACCTATTTTATTTTGCTAATGATAAATATATGCATATGAATTTTATAATAATTTATGAAAAATCATTTAGATAATATCACGTAATAATCAATATATTAAATCAACAAAAAAATTACATATGAGAATATATGCTAGATGTGCATAAATTATTTGCGTAAAAATATAATTTGATATTTGAAAAATGAAAGAAAAATTACACTTATGATTTTTGCATTGTCTGAAATAAAATTTTTAGAAACATAATTAGCATTGCACTTAGGACATAGCTAAAAGAAATTTGATCTTTCTAGATAACATTGAAAGTTTAGCAAATGATCAGACATGGTTAATTAAATCATAGAATATGAGCAAAATAAAATAAAAATTATTTTCTTACTGAAAACACACATAATGTTAATATTGATGATTATATTAGCGAGAGCATCAATATCATGAGTTGAACCATGTATGAATCAATAAGAAAACCTAACCTAAAATATCAAGAATGTTGAAGTGAAAACAACTATGAAATACTCAGCCACCCTGAAACTATCAGTATCAAAAAAGTAAATAAATATTGAAAGTATGTAGGACTTGTTGGACATTGATAAGAATTTGTTGATACAAATTCTAAAGTCTAAACAGACTTGGAAAAGTATTTGAAATCCTGTAAGCGTGGGTTAGGGCAAGGCAGTGCATGAATCGTCTGCCATATGTATAAATGCCCATATTGTCTTTTAGGGTGGAAATACCAAAATTTTCATAAGGATAAAGACGACTTCTCATAATTGACCAAATTCGTGAAATAACTTGCAGATCTTGAAAAAGATTTGCAAGTAGAAAGTGAAACCCTAAGAATAAGGTGGGACCTTAAAAGAGAAACCCTAGATTTAGGTGTGGCTACTTCCTATGCTAAAAACACTTGTTGATGTTTCTTTTTTTAGTGGTGTATGCATTGATGGTTGCACAAGAAAGATTGATTGTGCTTGTAGTAGTTAGATCTGATTGTAAATATATAATCAGGATAATAAGAGAAAGATCATGCTATGCCTCCCCCATGGCTAGATGCGGAACCCTGCTCCAAGGGGGAAAGTTTTGTAGTACCACATCGAGGAGCTTTGGACCTGGCCCTGATGGAGAGAGGTCACTCGTGGTGAGGAATCTGTTAGGCAAGAGGAGGCGGGAGTGCCAGGGGGGCATTGGCCATAAATCTCTTGATCGCTCCTAGGAACTACTTGACTCTCACACGAATCAAGATGGGATCTTGGAGTCCCCGGTACTAGTAAAGGGATGGAAATCTTGGAGAGTTTCTTTTCTTTTGCGCAGAAAGAAGGGATTTTTCGGTGAACATAGATTTATCTTCTACATAGGCGGAAGGAAAAAATCATTGTAAATAACTTTGCAAAATAAAAAATAAAAAATGTTTTGCTAAAAGACTATTTTCTCTATCTTTGTGTCGTGTCGTAAAATTACATGAAGAAACCTGTGATAAGAATAGGTTAATTAAGAAAGCTTCTTTTATATGCTATAAATTAATGTGATAAGTAATTAGAAAACTAAAGAAAACCATTTTGATGAGATCCCTGATGGATCGGTCCTATGGATGGGTGGTCTTAGTAAGCTGGAAGCTTCTCCCAAGAGATTGAATGAAACGTTAATTAGGAAAAATTAGGTAGAGTCGAGCGTTGACTTACCTAGGTTTAGGTCTTAAAACCTTGATTAGAAATTATCTTAGGGAAAAGGTGTGGTGGATGTGCCAGTACTCCATTAAGGTTCCCTAAATCCTAACCAGATACTAGAAAAAAGCGTTGCACTCCATGAACTAAGGGTAACTACAATTGCTCCAGTTGGACGAGAAGCCCTTGTAGGACACCTCCGATGGAGCTAGTTGATGAATCGACACCTCAATTGTCAAACTAGGACTTAGAGCTTATAGGTTGATCCTCATGGGGATGATTGGTACCTTCTATTACAGGGTCGACTCTAGGAAACCTAGACTATAGACCCCGGTGCATTCTCATGAGTGCTCGGTGAAGCCGTCTAGCATAGTTCCTCGACGAACCACTATGACGTGCTACCAGGGAATCGTTAGGAAAGCACGTGACACCATTTGAGTTGAAATTTTGTTAGGAGGTAGCCCGTATGATAAACTTCAAAAGCTTTATGGTAGCCCTTGACATCATGAGGCGTGATGATGGTGCCATTAGATGAACATCAGCAGACTGGCTATAGCTTCCTGTAGTACCACCTCTCAGTAATCTTCTAATATCTCTTTGCTAGAGTGGAATTTTATCAAGCCCTCTTAGTTGAAGTAAGTCACCTGTATGACCAAAAAATGCCCTATCATATCTTGTGGAATAATGCTCACAATAGGGAGAGAGAATGGGTCCAATTTATAACAGTGAAATTTGTGTGAGATCTATGTTTTTCAACATTGTCGGGCTGTATGTTGCACAATATCAGAAAACTTTGGGTTGGAAAGATGCGCCTTGACCTAAGGAACAATCTTGAGAAGAAACCTTGAAGAGATCTGGCCTGATTGAAGAGATATGCCTACTCCAACAGAGGTAGGTAGGTGCTGTCTATGGCAGCCAAGAGAGATAGAGTGAAGATGGAGGTGGAAGATGAAGGGTTCATGTCAAGCTAAGCTATCCAAGGATTGAGAGGAGTTTAAAGAGTGATTTGTAGAGCTAAGCCATGCCCATATAGGCTTTGATAACATGTAGAAAATGTTAGATTTAGAGCATGGCTATGGAGGTTGAAAGAGGACAAAAAGAGGAAGAGTGAGCTCATGAGATAACAAACATCAAGACCAAATGTCACACAAGTGGATTAGGTTCCAAGATGGAATCTTGGACTCATAAACACAATCTTGTGTAGTGAACTGACAATGACATAGACACTTTGTTGGAAGTACAAAAGTACTATGACATTGCATTCAAAAAGAGAGTAAGTATAATGCTTTATAGGAATAGACTACCACTATGCATATGGGATTCAGCATCCTTAGCCCACACTACTCCATACAAAGAGGCTAAGCTGAGTGTGATTGCCAATATCTCAACATCTTTATCCCATGAGACCTCAAATTTTACAAAACTCATGAAAAAGGTATTCTTTCCCTCCATTTGACCTCAAGCACTTATCTTTCAATCCTATTTTTGTTTTAATAATAGCCTTAAAAGTTTTGAAGTGCTCAAATGTTTCACTATTTTTCTTCATAAAATATACATAGAGTTTTTTAGAGTAATCATTTATGAAAGTGACAAAAATACTTATTGCCACACCAAGGGATATATTTTGGGTAGGCCCCCAAACATCTATAAGAACCACATTAAGTATATTCTTACTTACATCTCTATCATGTAAACATAGTTGCCTTGCCTTTTTTCCAAATCAACATGCTTCATATACTTTATATAATTCTATAACTTTGAATATAAGAAAACCTGTAACCAACCCTTTCAATTGCATTAATTTCAAGCTTTGTAAATTTTCATATCCAACGCCTTGGTGCCATATTTTAATGTCTGCAACCACACTCTTGCCTTTAGCATATATAGCTGTATTTATATGAGAAATTTCAATATCTAAAGTAAGCATACAACCAACTCCACTTCCTTTTGGAACCAACTTGCACTTATTGTTAAAGTCTTCATAAAATGGCCCTTCACATTAAATCTAACATGTAACCCTTGCTCTATCATTTGACCAATGGATATCAAATTATTTGTGATGGATACATATGTAGAACATCTTATAAATACTTTATTTGACCGTCATATAAGGATAAAGAAACTTTTTTAATATGTGAAATCAAATGACACAAATCATCACCTGTCTCTACATAACAACCCAAACTTTGTAAATCATGCATGTCTCCAAACCATTCAGCATGGTTGGTCATATGATTAGATGCACCAAAATCAATATACTATATATCATCACATAACCTATTTTCTATAACTATATTCATTATATGTTACATAGAAAATAAATGCTTATTTTTATCATCATTCTATCTTAAGACGATGCATAATTTCCTGGCTATAGTTTACTACTACAAATGTTATTCTTCTTATTAAAAAAAAGGGATACAACATGACTTATTCTTCTACGATAATGGTAGACAATAGCATAATTGTTGAAACCTCTATTTTTCTATCCACCTCTTCTTCTAAAGCTCTCCCTACCTCTAGAATTACTATGGTCTTCCAAATCCTACATGTCACCAAATTGTTGATCTAGCATATTTTGCTGGTTACTACTAGCATGACCCATGCCACGACTTCTTAAAGAGGATTTGTCATATCCCCTTCCTAAACTTGAGTAAAATTATTAGACCTATTCACCACTTCTTTCAAATGATTCACCCTTGCATGTTGATCTCTTTAGTGATCGTGAGAGAGAAGAATGCCTTTAATTCTTGTGCAATCCTAAGATTACCTAGCTTTGGCTTCTTTTCTTCACTTGAAATGAACTAATAAAGGCCTTTTCTAATAAGGAAGTTTTCACACAAAACTTTTATGATGGATAGTTGTTCTTATCTAGCTTCTCAATAATTAGATTTTCACTATTCTCAATCATTTTGACATGACTAAGTACAAAATAACAAGTAATACTTCTATAACCCTTCATAAAATATGCACAATAATAAAGTAAGCAGCCATTTTTCAATGACTTCTCAATAATATATATAATCTACAATATATTTGTAGATAAACCTTTTGTTTGATGCTTGATAAACACCTCAAAACTTATAAATTTGAAATCTATAACCTATACACCAAAATAACACACGATACAATCAAAATCATAGTATGCTCTAAAACTATTGTAAACAATCTTGGGAGCTAAATTGGGACTTGAGATGACCTCAGATGGCCACAACATATCAAAACAGCCCTAATGGGACAATCTATAGAGTATACATAGTTTTGCTTGCTCACCAAATCTCACAACAATAAGAGACTTTTGCTTCATCCTACTTCTAGTGCCTCCATAAGCACTATTCTAGAGCGATGGGACCTAAAATGGGCCGGCACTGGCTACAGCACTAGCTGGACCTCTAACATGCACAAGACAACCCCACAGCCTCACAGTCAGGAGCGTCTACATGACATATTGCCTTGCCATCGTACGCACATTTTGCTTTTGTATCGTGTTTCGTAGTCCAACCCTTAAACTTCTCAGACTCCTCATAGGGAGACTCTATACATTTTGGTATAATTCACCACATAAAACAACATAGGAGGCACCCCTCGGCTGATTGCCCCGGCCCCACTGCAACCCTCCTATACCTTGGGGATTGGCCCCTCGATGCGTCACTAGCACATATAACACATATGAAACAGACTCCACTCTTGGTACCAATATTATATCATTCCAGGAATGTACCACTCCTCACTTACTTGTCCCCTTGGACCCACCGTCTAGACCTACAGCTTGGGTGCCTTACTCTCTCCAGCGTGGGTCATTTATACTTCAACCAATTGCTATGCATATCAGGAATAGCTACCATGTGTATATGATTTATGAAATGGTGAATGTTTTATTGTGCACAAACAATTATGATTTAAAATCAGCCTATGTGTGGTGCAAAAACAACCCTTTTAATGAATTTCCGCTAATACGCAATGCTGTGTTGTAGGCACCTAGCACTAAGGCTAACCCTCGTACTGCTAGATCCATTATTTTCAAATAAACCACATTCTAAATGTTATGCATAAAGAGAACAATCAAAATTTTTAGTATTTCAGTGTTTAAACTATTGTATAACATCATCCTCCCCCTCACCGTTTAAATTTTACTGTGATGCATAGATGTAGAGGGTTTTTATGTCATTTTTTGTATGTAAAAGCAATAAATACGCACTTTAACACAAAAGACAAGGCCAAAATGAGGCTTAACCTCATGCTTCAGCCCTGTCAAACATTCACATACATAGATCTTATTTTTCTATTTTTTTAAAACGTAAAAAATATTCTTTTTCCATTTTTTCTATTTTTCTATTTATTTTAAATATAAAATAAGCATTTTTTGGTTTTTTTTCAGATGATTGATCATTGAACTAAAACTCAACATTTTTTCTTATTTTAGCCCATGTCCACTCATTTTTTCCCACTCAAAATTAAAAAAAAACTATTAATTTCCATCAAAATTAGTGTTTTTTCGAGTTTTGAAAATTTATAATTGCTATGAATCAATACCGGTTCTACATAACAGTGATTGCAGCCCTCAAACATAATGCAAGAAACATTCAAATAAAATTTTAGCCCATGTGTACACCATTTAGACCATGAATGATTAAAAAACAAGCAAATTTCTTTCATAAATAGAGCATACCGCCTTTTTTGTGTATTTTGGGTTTTTTGAATATTTAATTGGGATTGTGTATTGACCAACCAGCCATGGATTTCGTCATAGATCTTCAGCCTTCAGCCTCCTCAGCCTCCTCGAACAATCTAGTGCCTCCCGGACAAGCATCCATCTCCGGATTCTCTTCTTGATTCTTGCCACATGAAGTGCCTCTATGAAGGAGAGAGAGGGAGGAGAGAGAAAGACTGGTTTTTGATCTCCACAACCAGGCAGCCAATGGAGAAGCAGAGACCGGCTATTGGAAGCGTAGATAGAATGTAGTCGAGGCATCCGGTCAGTTGGGGGGTTGTTTACAACCCTCATAGCCCATCCATCAAGCATGAAGAAAAATGGCGCCTTCCTGATCATGGCATGGAAAAAAACAACCACCTTCATCCCCACGATTTTCCAAAAAATGAGGCTCCAAGGGGAGCCCCCAAAAGGCATACCCTTTGCGTCCCTCTAAATCCTATTCACACTTGCCATTT
This sequence comes from Lygodium microphyllum, assembly GCF_053477565.2. Lineage (NCBI taxonomy): Eukaryota > Viridiplantae > Streptophyta > Polypodiopsida > Schizaeales > Lygodiaceae > Lygodium > Lygodium microphyllum. The sequence goes on from NC_141160.1 coordinate 77,462,152, forward strand.
GGGTCTTGGCCTCTCGAGCACTCCCTCTCCATCGTCCGTGTTCGAATTATGGTCTAAAAAATCTTGGGCATCCGTCTTGAAGTCCTCCACTGCCGGGCATCTCCCAGGATCTCATTTGATAGGCCACAAATTTATGAAAATTCACCAACTTTTGTCGAGTGGATCTTTTAAGCACTTTCGGGCACTGTCGCTTAAATCATAGAGATTGCAACTGCCGCCTTCGACAAAGTATATTTTTCTCCAAAAATTTAGAATTTTTGGCTATTTTTAAGCACTTCTCGGCATAAAAAATCATCTATCATTGGCGACCACGGGATAGGACGACTCAGCCTATCGAATCCCACAAACAGATATGCACATAAACACAACCACAAAGAGCATCAAGCTGATACAAAAAAGATACACAACAAAACACATCACAGCTCTCACTCTACCTCTTGTCAAAACCAAGGTATGAAATCCACAAGGAGTAGGCCTAGCATATTCTAACAGAAAGTCTAAAGCTAGTCACTAACCAACTGCTCCAACACAGCCAAGCTAAAAAGAACTATCAAAGAGGTCATCCTAAGTGGTGGTCTGAACTACCTACCTAACTAAGGACAACTCAACTAGGAGCTCCTACTAGGCGATAACTTCTATAGCCTGATCAACGAATATTATCTTTTAGCACATTGGGTCTTTTAGCCTCTTATTTTCCATACTCGGGCATGTAAAAGGAGGGAGCTGAGCGTAGTGACCCAAGGAGAGCAGGGAATCGGTCTCAGGTCCTGTCTTGATACCCAAGAACCTACAAAGCCCTCGCAAGGCAACACTTAATCATTTTCTAATGCTCACTTTTTATTTTCGCTCCAACCTTCTTGTATTCTTTGTTTTTCAGCTAAATGCCACCCCTCGAAAGACAAGGAATCGGCCCGGGGTCTTGTCTCATCCCCAGGAACCTACCAGGACTTCGCAAGGCGATAAACAACAGCTCAAGGATTTTTCTTTCTTTCCTTTTCTATTTTTATAGGGGTTAGAACCCCTTTTTACACACCTCCGTATATTCATATATTGTCTTTCAGATATTTAGGGTTTTTCCTATTTCCATCATTATTTTAGTAGGCTTCTTTAACTATCTCACAACTAACATGAACTCCTAGAACGGCCACCTAGCAGGTCAGCAGAACAGGGTTACTAGAATTGCCTTCTAAAACAGGTCTTTCAATGCCTGACATTGCCTTTGCAGGAGGCAATGTCTATTCAGACCTCCCCTAGACATACAGAGCCTAAACATGGGACTTCATGCCTCGAGTGCCGGTCCCCAACAAACAAAAGAAAGTAACCCTTACACACACATATATCATTAATTGCTTAAGGGAAAAGGGGACGAAACCACCTGGAATGGCCACAAGAAGATCCTTCGCAGCAAAGGCTCCCTCCAGCGACTTCTTCAACCTGTATGATACAATCACTACAACAAAAAACCATTAACTGTACCTGCACCAAACAGAGATAGGGCCCTCTTGGCCTAAAGAAATAGCACATTTCACTGCAAACTAGCTGGCCCTCTTGGCCTAAAGAAATAGCACATTTCATTGCAAAGTAGCTGACCCTCCTGGCCTAAAGAAATCAAACATGACAGGACAAACTTAACTGGCCCTCCTGGCCTAAGAAAATAGATCATTAAAACCTTAAAACAACTGGCCCTCTTGGCCTAAATAAATCAAGAAAACCATCTCATATAGCTCCCTCCTTGGAAGAAGATAGATATACGAAAATACGCTCCATTCCAAGGAGAAAAATAGGGCTCTCAGCCCTAAACTAAATGCATCAATGGAGCCCCAAGAGGAACACCAAGGAAAAGGGGATTCTACTGCAAGAAAATCTATCTTGTAACATCAACAAGCTTTTATTTCATTCTTTTGATGACCAAAACAAGAAAAACAACAAATTTTCACACAGCATCATAGTAGATATCTCCCACGGATTTGATAGAATCAACCATAATCTTCAACATCTTCACAGAATCCATCAATAGAACAAAGAATTTAAAAGAATACACAATTTTTGAATGAAAATCAATCACATAGTATTCATCTTCAATGTCTTCATAGTTTTCTCTTTCAATCTCTCATAAAAAGATACACCGTTTTGACAAAATTGGCTCTCTCTCTCTCTCTCTCTCTCTCTCTCTCTCTATCAATGATACATCATCTCCTCACTAAAATACTCAATAATAACTCTCAATAATCCTTCTTGGGTCGTGGATACACCTCCCAAGAGGTATGTCTTTGTCGAAGAGGCACCAGAGCCACTACAGTAACCCTTCATATCTCGCTCCTGGCTCTATCGCTCCAATCTTCTCTTCAGTCTTCAGTAGCTTCTTCTTCCATTTGTTTTAGCTCTTTTGAACTTAGATTCATCCTTTCCAAAATTTGAAAAAAAAAATTCCAAAGTCACACATACATTCCACATAACACTTACATAAGATCTACAGAACACAACAGAACATAAATAGAAACAGAAATAGAACAGAGGCTCTACAGAAGGTTTACAGAGGGTTATAGAAGGTCATCAGAGAACATCAAATCCTCATAACTCATACTAAAACCATTCCAAAATATCAAAAACTATTCAATAAGCTTCATCAATCATTCATAGATTTCAACATTCATAAATCTATGAATGATTGATGAAGCCCTGTCAAACATTCTGTATGAATCATAGATTGATGATTGATGAATGTTGAAATCTATGAATGATTGATGAAGCATCCTCACTACCTAAGGAAAAGAAGAATGTAAGTTCAGTAAAGAGCTAAATTTGAGCTTCTTTAGTATCTTCAACAATCACTCCACCACGACCCCAACTTATCACCTGTATATCTAGAAAATACTACAATGAAAGGAAAATACCCTTATGGATATTATCTCCATTATAAAAAAAACTGTTAGCAACACAAAGTCATAAAGGATATAAGATTTTTCTTTGAATTAGCATCATCTTCTGCTAGCTTGTAGTCCAATATCTTCTTCATCAATCTAGCTTCAACTTTAGCTCCATTCAATAAAGATAAACAATATATACATACCACATATACAACTCACATAGACACCACCATGTAATCTAAATGGCACATGCCCCCAAAAAATGAAGAGCATAGAAAAAAAATTTCATTAAAGAAAAAGAACTGATACATCCAAAAAGAACTCCACTACTAAGCAGGATGCAGACACTTCTTCTTAAATTGCATGCTAGACTTGAGACGCTCCAGAGTTTTACTCTCATCTACAAAATGCAAAGGCGCATTCTGGAGGAATTGTATACAACACATCCTTTCCAACAAAATAAGAAACCTGGTAGGGAAAGCTTATGCGAAGTAATATAGAATATCCATTTGAGCATCAATCACATCCACATTCAGATTGATGATCAAACAAGGGATACACTTGCGAGTGTTCAAATTAGACTTACGATCCATAAAAGCAAGGTACCAGCAAAAATGAGCTACAAGACATACAGAGGTATCCTCAGAATGAGCATGCACACAAGAAAAATGAAGATAAGAGTTCGAACATGCTGCAGAGGTATCCCAGGACCTTGGAATGAAAGGCCAATTAAACACCAGTCCTGTCAACAGAATCATGCAGTGTCCATTGTCGTCGACGAAGTATGCCACTATCATACCCTAGTGCATCCAGCACTGATTGAGGAGGAAGGGTAATGTAATTGGAAGGAGAGGGAATGGAATAAGAGGAGAGCATTGTAAAGGAGGATAGGATAGATCATAAAAAGAAGGGAAATGAAGAGATAAGGAAGATGGAAGAGATGGAAAATTTAGCAAAAACTTATGAAGGGAATTTGCTGAGAAAACAGAAGGAATAAGAAGAACTATAGGAGGAGGTTCAGAAGGGGTAGACAAAAATGTCGGATCGGCAATGAAAGGACAAAAAGTAAAAACAGGAATGTGAGGGGAATTAGAAGGAGTAAAAAACAACAGAGGAATAGTGTCAGGGTTGCAAGTGAGGAGGGAAATATATAACAAAAAACGATAGGACATAAGAGAATAAGACAAAAGATCAGTGGGATCTAATGGATAAAAAGAGCAACGATAAGCAAGATCTTGAAAAAAAGAATCAATAAATAATGGATGATTAGCAATATGACACAACAGTTGAGTTTGCAAAGGTTGGATATCAGATTTGTGGAATACACCCCTAAGACGAAGAGGTTTCAAAGCAACATCTTCCGAAGGTAGATGCCAAGTATGCCCTCTACACCAAGACATCTGCTCATGATAATGCTTCAAACTATCTGCTAGCAGGAGCTCAACTGAGTGCACATACATCACTGCTTGTAAGATCACATCTCCCACATACAAAATCAAATCCTCCTCATCAAGAATCTGTAAATGCCCCGTAAGATACATGAAAGACAGCAACTGTTTTTCATGCAAAATCAGCTCATCAACAAATTTGTCAAACACAGACTTCAGCAAATTTGTAGACCACAAATTCTGTCACCCATCCTCTGGAGGTTCTAAATCCACATTGCTCAAAGAGATATACAAGGCAAAACACTGCTGATTATACTTGATCCAGAAGTTGGTGAGGGTGACACCAGCTCAGCATAACTGGTAAAATCATCCTGCACACAGTTCATTCGTTGTTGAAGGCGTTCTACCTTAGAAGAAAAACCATTACACAACTTTTCCTTCTACTATAACTGGTCAAGCTCCTCATTGGAAGATACTACAAAAGAAACCATAGGAGGTGGAGGAATAGAAAGAGTAACAATTTTTTGATTAAGCTCTGCAATCATCTTCTTTTGTGACTCAACAGTTTCCTGATAAGACTGTAGTTGACCCTCACAAGTACCCAGCCTACTGGCTAAGTCAATCATCTCGTCAAGGGCAGAATTCTTCTCTTTAGTCAAAGACACATTCTCTGCTTCTAGGGTAATTACTTGAGCTTCTAACTTCTAAATGGTGGCCTTTCGGGAATCCATCAGGATAGTAGCTTCAGTCATTTGTTTGTGAATATCTGTTAGGGTAGCTTTCTCAGATGCTAGATCCTCCAAAGCCTTACTCAATTGACTAGTCAGGGAATCCACTTTGTCCTACAAGGAAGTATACACCCCTATGTAAATGGACTGAAGACAAGTCATCAGTGAAGTCTCCAATGTAGCTTGGATACCAAAAACTAGCTGAGGAAGCAAAGGTCTAGCTAACATTGTTTGTAAGGAAGCAGGGATCTGTTTATCCAATTGCCCATCCCTTTGTGCTGCAAATAGATTAGGACATGACAAGAATGAAGGAAGGGAACTGGTAGAAACACGAGGAATGGAGTCCTGTGCAGGAGAATTAGAAACTAAAATAGAGACATGACTAAGGGGCCCTTTAGTATGTATTCTTTTACTGTGACAGAATCTGGCAGGGGGCTCATCCTCCGAATCAGAATTGGGCTATAATGGAGGAGGAGTTGGAACAGAGGGTGAAGGCTACTTCAGAAGAGGAGCAGGATCAAGAACTGGGACACCACCAGGAGGAGGTGCAAGGGAGATAATCTTCTGAAGAAAGACACCGTCGGAGACATTACTGCCCTGACCTTTTTGAACTCGCTGAAAATAATGATCCATTTTCGCGAGCATGAATGTTGCCCAATTGAACTTGGCTCCCTCCAGGATCCTAACAGAAGCAATGAATAGCTCCTTAGAGAGACATTTGGAAGTAGACTTCCCTGATATGAGCCTGTCTTGTAGAAACTAGCAAAGTTGTTTCCATACCGGGGAGGAGATGTGAGCTACAGAAACCCCAGAACTAGTGATAACTTTGCTAAAGACCAAAGGAGTAGAGGTTTCTTTCTGCAGGAGAGAAAGGATCTCCTCAATTGTCAATAATTGATTTCCACTAGGGATGAAAGACGTCGAAAGAGGCAAACACAACGCATCACTGATATTGATTGTGGATAAGCAAAAGCGTCAGTTATAAACCAAGCCAAATTGGTTCTTGTAGGATGATGGGAAGGAGTAGCAAATGGTGTTGTCCACTGGCGGAAACTTCAAAGCCACAAAAGGACAAAGACCAGCACGGCGAATGCAATCCGCCTCCAGGAGAAGAGTGTAGTCATGCATTGGCAACGGCACATGCTGAATGACAATAGAAGGAATAGAGGTAGATGCCATTCAGACTATAAAAAAAACCCACACACACAACCAAGGAAAAATACGAAAAATTTCTTGCAAAACCCAGACAAATCATCACTGAGAAGAATATTAAAACAAAGGAAAGACGACCAGACTAGACTAAACCAGACTTCCCCAAACAATCCACATCCTACGGAAAAATTTTGACATGACCTACGTACTTGTGCAACCGAAAGCTTCATGCTATATGTAACAAGCATGCACCTTGATCCTGCATAATCAAGCAATCAAAAATAAAAACTCAAACACACCGTACCCTAGACAATGACCAGACTCAAATAGAATCCAAGACTTGGACCAACAGGATAAAGAGAGATGAACAAGATCGACATCTCGGACTTAACAAATCCCAATCCCTGTAAATGCATTGCGTAAACCTATGGTGCAGTGAACGTGGATGGGTGAACACTATCGAATTCATTTTAACCATGTACAAATTAGATTGCAGTTCATTATTAATTAACCATTAATGCATAGTGAGTCGATTCCACAATCCCAACCCCTACTTAGACTGACTTGACTGACTGGGGTTCTCGAAAAATGCAATTCATTGTTACAATTTACGTGATATGTGGAGCAAAGTGCATGCATGCGCGATGGCGGGGTTCATTTTAATTACAAATAAATTGTGTCTGTAGTGCGTGTGCGCGTGCACTATGGATTTATTTTAGAAAATTATCTAGATTATTATGCCATGTACTCATGCAACGGTGGGGTTTCTTTTACAATTAAGAGTTGGGTTCCTTTTGAATTAAAAAGTAATGAAGTGCATTCTGTTTATTTGGTGGGTGCAACAGTCGGTTGATTTTATTACAATTACATGTGTGTTACGGTGCAACGTGAGAGAGCGAAAAAGAGAAAAAACCTGGCAATGGGTGGGCCTATCTGCAAAGTTTGATACCACGTCCTTAAAAAAAAAGGAAAGGCGCAATCCACAAATATTTCACACAACAGTCAAAAGGTCGACTAAAACTAGTCGTCTTGTCGTACAGAAAAATGAAAAAACAACTAACACATTGACCAAAAATAATAAAACAAATGATACGTATAACCAAAACAAAAAGGTGGATATGTTGGGATATTGAATTGATTGGGATTTATGATTATGATTTTTTAAAATAATATATTTTGGTGTTTAAAAAAAAGGATATGAACATGAAATTTTAGCAACCAATCATGAGCACCAAGTTTCAAAAAGGTAATCAGATTTAATTCACATTATTCAGCTCATTTTTTAGATTTAAAATGAATTTTACATGAATTTGGGCATCAAAATCAAGGTTTTGTCTTCAAATAATACTTTGGCCACTTAGGAAAGCATTTTCAAAATTTCAAATATTCTCAAAATGTACAAGGGAGTTTATGAAATTTTTTGAAATTATGTCGGTATTTTTATCCATTTTTAACGAATTTTGGCCAATTTTATAATGTTTTTGAAAAGAATTTTCACTTTTTGAAATTTTTGCAAATTTTTTTCTAAGATTTCCAATTTGAAAAATGTTTCAATTGCTTGCAAAAATATTGGAGATTTTTCAAGAAATTTTTTGTAAATTTTTTTGGATTTTAATTGAATTTTAATGAATATTTGAATTTTTAAAAGTGTTTTTAGAGATTTCGGGATTTGAAGTACCCGTGACTGCATATGAACAGCTGTTGATGACTATGACTGCGTACGAATGGCTACAAGACCCGACTGCACGAATAAGGCGGACGCGCGTCCTTGCGCGTGAACGCACACAAATATCCACCATAAACACGTGATTCTCGTGTAGAAAAGATGTGCTCGAGGCTTTTACATTGTAAAGTTGACACAACTAGAGATTTCTAGGCACCGAGGATAATCGAATTCACAGTACAATCAGAATAGAGCTAGGGACATCCATCTTTGCAATGGCGTTGTATACTAGGGCGGTGGGGATGGAAAAAAAAAGGGGGGCCATAGCGGGCGGGTGGAAAGGGTGGTGGGGGGGAGGAGAGGAGTCAAGGGAAGAGGTGGAAGAGGAGAGAGGGGAGGGAGGAGGACGGGTAGGTGGCAAGTGGGCGGCGACGGCGAGCGGCGACAACAAAGGCAACGGCGTGGGCGGAAGGAGAGGAGGAAGGGAAGAGGAGGAGGAGGAGGGAGAAGAAAAGGAGGAGGAGGAGAGGAGAAAGGGAAGAGAAGGAGGAGGAGGGGAGAGAAGGAAAGGAGGAGGAGAAGAGGAGAAAGGGAAGAGAAGGAGGAGGAGGGGGAAGAAAAGGAGGAGGGGAAGAGAGAGAAGAAGCAGAAGGGGAAGAAGAAGAAGCAAAGAGAGAGGAGAGAGAGAGGGAGGGGTCAGGGAGAGAGAAGAAAAAGAAGAGAGGGAGAAAGAAAAGGAGAGAGAGAGGAGAGAGGGGAGGGATGGGAAACTATCGGGGAGGGGGAGGTTTGAAAAAAAAAATTTAAAAATAAAGAAATAAAGAAATAAAATGAAAATACATAAGTAAAATAAACCCACCCCCTCGTCCCGTGGATAAGCACATGGCGAGGGCAAAAAAATTTGTGGTGGTGGGAAGCAACAGGGGCAGGAAGGCGGCACGGGTGTGGGAGGATGCGACAAACGCGTCATCATGATTAAAAATTGAAAAAATGGGTGGTCACGCACAACGCGAGTGGCACACAGGTGCAAATGAGCCGGAAATTTTATAAAACCCAAACAGTGCACCGGAACAAAAGGCGAGAAAAAGGAAAAATGTGCAAAAAGGCATGCCGGATAGGCCTATCATGTTAGAACACAGTTCCGATGAAGATAAGAGCCACCATTCACATGGAAAAAACCAAAAATCATACCCGAAAAGGGATTCGAAAATTAATATGGAATGATCCGTACATTGGAACGAAGGACAGTGAAAAGGAAAAATGTCCAGACACATATAATCTTCAAGGCTCCCACATCAAATTGCAATTTGGATGGGTTTTGGATGCGTTCACATGGAAAAAACAAGAAAATGGAGCTAAAAAACACCAATGAAATTTAATAACAAAAAATCCAGAGGGCAAAATAGGGCAGAGAGAAAATGTGAAATGTGCAAGAAGGGTGTCCGGACAAGGCTATTGAGTCAGAATGGAATTCCGAAGAGAATAGGGCAGGCTCACATGGGAAAAGGGCAAAACAACGCATGAAAAAGATACGAAAACTCACAAAAATTAATAACAGACAACCCGTATAGTGGAAGGACAGGGTGTAAAAAGAAAATGTGTCCATGGGAAGGCGTAGGACAAGGTTGGTATGTTAGATTGTTATTTTGAAGCGAGAAGGACGCGTTCACATGGAAACATATCCAATGAGTGGAAATTGCTTTAAAAATTAATAACTCAAAAACAGTAAGCCGGAACAAGTGGATGTAAAAAGGAAAAGTGTGTCAGCCAAAGGGACAAATTGGATTATGACATCATATGTCAGGTCTAGTGAATGTAGGATGCGTTCACATGGAAAAATATAAAACTGTTCAAAATGGGATAACGGATGAATAGTAAGTTGGAACAAGGGTGGATAAAAAGGAAAACCGGCCAATTCAAAGGGACGAACAATGCTGTATGCTTGGATGTGAGTCTAAGTGAATGTAGGGTGCATTCACATGAAAAAAGGGCAAAACAAAGGATAAAGGCAAACAGACAAGGAACAACCTCAGGGATAGGGTGAAATTGAATGGATGAGTGGGGCAGGGACCCCACTAGAGCATAAAGAATGAATTTCTACATTTAGAGGTGGATAGATATATTTCCATGTTGATATATAGAATAGATGCGCATGGACGCGTCCCCACACTTAAGACCTTACTGGGCAGGGTTAGATGCAACAACATAACCTGGGACTTGTCAACCGACTCTGGCATCCTTACACTTAAAACATAACGTACATTTGCAATCATAAAAATAGTGTTAGAAAGACTTGGCCCGATTCGTGTATGGTCAAAGAAACCGTCACTCCTACAGAAGGGTTGGAGTCGGCTGCAGGAGGTACCACGGCTCACTCCAGTGTTTAGCCAGTATGAGAAGGACCATGCAGCAACACCCAGGGAGGTAGCTAGTTGATGAAGCCCTTTGGGGGAGGTGTAGTTGGCGAATGATAGTCACTCAACTCATGGGCACTCAAGAGAAATGAGAGAACAGTCACTCGCCCCATAACTTACATCACTTGAGGTAATATTGATGGAAATCCAGATCTCACACCCGATTTAGGAATCGACAAGGGGGTGGTGCAGAGGGAGTATGCCAGGGTTCACAATTGATGGTGCATCAGTGCATCCAACCCCGTCCAGCATCAGTGCAAGCAGGAAGGCCAAGGAGCCCTGTAGTACTGTATACAAAACAGAGTGATGTGTTCTGTGATGATGGTAGAGACCCATCCCGTGGTGCATAGGGAAACAGAAACATATCTAATGCTACTGGTCATAACATCCCTCAACCCTCACCTCTCAATACTCGATTGAAGAAGCATCCATCACACTCAGCCCACCCTTTGTCTCACGCTCTATTGAAAGATATAGAGGGTAGCCCATTCCTCAAACCCATTGATGTAATTCTCACTGTCACTTGTGCAGAGGTTGTATGCCTTGTGTGCATTTGATGGTGCAACAGTGCATCCCGCCTTGTGCCGGCATACAGTACAAGAAGGAAGGCTAGGGAGCCTTATGGTGCAGTGCACAGGAACAAATCATGCATTGTGAATTGAGAGGCCCATCCCGTGCATGCAACACTCCATTTACACATCTCACCTCTCAGTTGATTTGAAGGGAAAGACTAGCCACTCACCCCACCCTCTGTCTCACGCTCTGTTGAAAAATAGGGTAGCCCGTACTCACGTCCCCATCCTGTTAGGATGAAAACTCACATCACTCAAGGGGTTGGTGATGAAGATCATGTTGGTTGTTGTTGTCATTAGGATATTGAAGACGAGGCGTGCCCAGGGAGGCAGCCAACAAGTCTGGTACTTCAATGATTTGTAAGAAAGGTCGTCTGTTAAGAAGGGCAGACAGACTGATATTGTAGAGACAACACACCAAGGGAGGTGGCTTCAAATTACTTGTTGGAAAGGTTCTGCTGGTGAGTCAACTAGCCTGAACTGTGGGGTGTTACCACCTTTTCCCCAGTTAGCTTCCTGCCCAAGGGTGTTTCCACCTTTTCTTGGAATGAGACCTGTTATGACAGGGAATTTCTTCCTTTTCTCCCATAATAGTTTTTTCTGTTTTGTTTTTTTTTTTGTTAATAAAGAGAATGGTAGAAATATCATGTGTCAAGACCAACCTCGCCACCATTGTTGGATCAAACGAGAAGAGAACAAGGTCGAGTTGAGATGTATCTGTGAGGGGCCAACAGAACAAGACTGCCTCATGAGGAGAATCATAAGGGCTATCAAAAGCACGAAGAGAATGACAGTGCAACACTCGAAAGGGAGAGGATAGGTCGACTGTGATTGTCAAGTTCCCCAAGGAGAAAAGTACTTCTTCAGAGGATAGCCATTGATTAGGAAAGGATCATCAGAGGCATCAACGGTTTGCACTGAACAGAGCTGTTAGGATTGACAGCAAGTACCTTTTATGGGCCCATCCACCGTTGTTGAAGCTTGCTAGTAAACTTGCCAAATCTCGATACAATGTAGGGCCATCCGCCAAATCTCATCCAAAAATTCCAAGTGCAGGAGGCAGCGTTGCAGTGACTCATCATCTCCTAAGCGTTCTTTAATTGCCACTCGCAAAGAGGGCAATTCTAGCTCAATAGGGAAGATGGCTTCTATACCATACACTACCTGGAAAGGGGTCTGTCCTATAGTTGCCTTATGGGAGGTTCCGTATGCCCAGAGGGCCTTTGTAAGTCGATCGTCCCAGTCGCGACAATGTGTGGAAATCGTTCTTGTCAGGATCGAGCAAAGGATGCGATTGGTGACTTCAACTTGGCCATTGGCTTGGGGGTAGTAAGGAGTGGACTTGCGATGGCGGATCTTATACAACTCCATCAGCTCCTCCATGATTTTGTTAAGGAAATGGGTATCTCTGTCACTTACCAACTCGAGGGGATTGCCAAAATGGATGATAATATTCTCGTACATGAACAAAGCTACGTTGTTACCATGGTCCTGGTTCAGAGCTTTAGCTTCACACCACTTTTTGACATAGTCCCTACATACTAAGATGTATTTGTTATGCTTCCGTCTGGTGGGTGGATCAATGGGACCCACAATATCAATCCCCCACTTCTCGAATGGCTTTAGGGAAAGAATGGGTTGTAGCGGCATGGCACGTGTTTTGGTGGGTTTCCCCATTCGCTGACAAGCATCACATCTCTTGCAATAGTCATATGTATCCTTGTGGAGGGTCAGCCACCACCAGTATCCCGCCAACAGAGCCTTCCTGGCTGTCGCTTCTCCTGCGAAGTGTCCACCACATGGTTTGTCATGGCATGCTTTCACTACTATGTCGATTCCATCCCCTGCAATACATCTTCTCAGCACTTCATCTTTGCCTCTCTTGTACAATGTACCACCTAGCAAAGTGTAGGGGTTTGATTCTAACAGGAGCTTCTTCTTCTCACAACTTGAGATGCTAGGAGGATACTGTTGAGTTGCCAGGAGGTTGGCTATGGCTGCATACCAGGGAGTAACTGTTTCAACTAGAAACAAGGAAGCATCAGGAAGATCTGGATCATCATGTTCCTCTCTTGCAATTTGAGGGATCCGTGATAGATGATCGGCTAGGAAATGGGAATGGCCAGGTTGAGTGATCACTTCAAAATCGAACTCCTGGAATAGAAGCAACCATCTCATTAATCGTCCTTTAACATCTGCTTTGTTTATCAAGAAGGATAGGGCTTCATGATCCATGTAGAACTTGAAATGTATTGACAATAGATAGTGTCTAAACTTCTCTAGTGCAAACACCATTGCCAAGCACTCAAGCTTTGTCACTGTGTAGTTCTGCTCGCGGTCGGTTACTTTTCAACTTGCATAATAGATTGGTTGATCTAATTTAGAGGGGGTCTTTTGACATAGGATAGCACCTAGCCCTTCAATTGATGCATCTGTGTGCACATGGAACTCCTTTGTCCATTTAAGAGGCTGCAAGATAGATGCTTGGATAAGGCACTGTTTTAGGGTATTAAAGGCTTTTTTGCAGTGATTAGTCCAAAGAAAATCCGCATCTTTCCTTAGGAGCTTGTGCAGAGGGGCTGCCTTGGTTGCAAAATGTGCAATAAATCTTCTGTAGTAGTCCACATGGCCAAGAAATCCTCTCAATTGCTTGAGGTTTGCTGGTGCTGTCAAGGTGGTAATCTTCTCAATCTTTGCTGGGTCTGTTGCAATCCCTTGTGCAGAGACAATATGGCCCAAGAGAACTCCCAATGAAATGCAAAAGACACATTTGTCAGGGTTGAGAGAAATCACATACTCTCGGCATCTGTCAAAACATTGCTCTAGGTGTCCCCAGTGCTCACTGATTAAACTATAGACATAGAAGTCATCAAGATACACCTCAATGAAATCATGCAAATGATTCTAGAAGGCAGCCATCATTACTCGTTGGAAGGTGGCAAGAGCATTATAGAGCCCACATGGCATCACTCTATAGGCATAGGTCCCCCATTCTGTGGTGAAGGTTGTTTTGGATTGGCCCTCTTCTGCAATTTGGACTTGGTTATATCCGCTGAATCCATCCAAGAGGGAATAGAGCTCATGGCCTGCCACTGTGTCCAACAGTTGGTCTATAAGAGGGATAGGGAAATGATCCTTCTTTGTCTTTGAATTGAGCTTTTGAAAGTCCACACATATTCAAAGTTTCTTGTTCTTGGGTACTACCACAATGGGTGAAACCCATTCACTGTTAGCCATGGGATAAATGAACTCGGCTTCAAGAAGTTTCAATAATTCAGCCTTCACCAGAGAAAAATAATTAGGATTCATACACCTTTGTATCTGCCTTACAGGTTTGGCATTAGGCTCTAGGTCAATGTGATGTTGGCATACTCTGGGATCAATCCCCTTTAGGTCTTTGTACGACCAAGCAAAACGGCTAAGTTCTCCTTTAATAGATCTTGCAAGACCACTAGTTGTTCTTCAAGAAGATTGAGACCCACTTTCAAGCGAAGTTCAGTACCGTCAGTATCCAAGAATGTCACTTGCCTTTCACCTTCCACTTCGTGGATGAATGTCCCACGGATTGCTTCTGGATAGAGGTCTGACTCTTTCAAGAGAGTAGTGTCATCGTCCGATGTTCCACTAGAACCAGTGTCCTCCTTCTGAACATATGACTCATTTGTCTATTGAGATTGCTGGAAGGGTATCAGAGCTTTGTTTGCTTCTGTGTGAGTGGTGATTTCTTCTAGACTTAGGGATTCATCTTCAGAGGATGCGTCTAGGAATGTCACATAGCACAGACCTTCTAGAAGCCATGGCTTTGATGGCTCTGGCTTCTGTTGTGACAAGGAGCGTCATCATCATCTTTTCTCCGGAATGAATGGTCAGGGCGATAGGAGCCACTGGTGAACTTAATTTTTATGCCTTTGATCCATTGCTTATGCAGATTCTACATACTTTGTGGTCCATTGGTCAACCCAAATGGAACCATGGTCATTCCATCCAATACCCTAAGATCTTCGGCCTCTGAGGTCTCTGTGTAGGGCCATCAACAAGATCATCCACTATCAGAGAATCTTCTTCAATTGCACTTTCATAACCTACTTCGTTTTCTTCCTCATCATTTTCATCCTCTTCCTCTGGCAGCTCTGTCTCTGCTTCTATAGAGGCTCTATAGGAGAAGAACAGATCTTCCACCTTTGTGTCTGCTTCTACTTCTGCTTCTATCTCTAGCTCTGTCTCTGCTACTATCTCTACGACTCCCACGTAACAGGGAGGAGAATAGTACATCCATGCTTCTATTTCACTGTCAGAGGTGATTTCAGAAGTCAATTCTAGTTGAGGCAAGAGGTATTCTCCCATGGACAAAGACTTTGCTTCCTTTGGTAGTTGGCTTACAGTGTTCACTATTAGGGACTATGCCTCTATTTTCTTGGGAAAGATCTATTTAACAGCCTCTTCGTCTCCTGATGTACCATCTGTTACTTCATTGGTAGGTTGAACTTCACAGTCTTGGCAAGGGATTTGTTATCTTGTTGGACAACAAGTTTCTTCTTCTTGGCATGCATGATAGTGGCAACTTCCAACTCTACCAAATTGGAGGCAAGCTCTTGTGTCTTCTATTAGCTATCAGTGGCATTGGCCTTGACATGGGCTAGACTTGGGCAGTCCTTTGCAATGTGGCCTTCTCCTTTGCATCGGCTGCATAAGGGCTTGTAATCCATAGATCTCGTCTAAGGTTTGGACAATTTCTGGAGATATGACCATTTTCTCCACGCCTATAACATTCCACCTCTGATCTGTCGTCCTCTATAACTTTGAGAGGGAAACCTCCTTGGACCGAAATTAGGACCAAACTCCCTAGGCTTTGATCCAATATCCTGTGTTGTCATTTTGGATTCTAGCAAGTTGAATCTTGCATTTTCATCTTTCCGTCTTCGCTCGTGTATCTCTTTCAGAGAGAAAATATCCTCTGTATGGTTCTTCCTCAAATATAGGAACAAAAGGCTCTAGGAATGGTTGGTTTTTGGGTACATTCAGTGGCTAAATGTCCCACTTGATGACACTTTCCGCACCATGTATTAGAATGCATCACATCTCTCCCAGCTCCTGCAGGAGTGGATATATTGGCGGTATTCACCTTCAACGTCTGAAGCTGCTCTGTAATCACATCCATAAGCTCTTTCTTGATACTTGCAACTGAGTTGGATAAGTAGTCCTTTAGATTTTCACCTCCTGAAGTACTTGTGGTAGAGTTTTGGGAAGCTTATGTTATTACTGCATATACTGATTGGGTTGGTCCAAAGGATCCTCTATTCTGGTTTTGATTCAGAGCTCTTCTTGAGATTTGGGGTTGTTGATTCTAGTTGGTAGGGTTCCACTATTATTGAGTCGCCATTGAAGGAACTGTTTGAGGCCACTGTTGTTGTGATTGAACCATCATTTGAGGCACTGTCATCTGTGGTGACCACAATGGATTAGGTGCATTACACTGCAGCACTATTTGCATCTAGGGATAGGGGTAGGGAATTGTCCTTGGGACTGCATTTGACGGGTATACCATTCTTGGCATGGGAGGAGGTAAGACTCCTCTTCCTGGAGTCATTGAAAGCCTTGCTTCAACTTCGTCATACAATCTTGCACCTTCCACTGCAGCTTGCAGATTGACTGGTCTTCTCAATTCCATGAACTTGCAAACTTCTAGTTGCAGGCCTCTGAGAAACACTCCTTTTTGGATACCTTCGTCCAAATGATGGTTAGTCCATCTCTTTAGGATGGATTCCATTCGTGAGATATAAGCTTCTACTCTTTCTCCAGAGGAGTGACTTAGGTTCATGAACTCCTCTCACATCTGCTCTTTAAAACCTTCACACTTGAATTTAGTGAGGAAGGCTAACTTCAGGTCGTCCCATGTGCCAAAAGTTCCTGTTGCTTGTCTCTCATACCACTGAAACGCTGCACCCTTGAAAGTGGCGGAGGATATTGCTAACCAATGCTCAGGGGTTCTGGCATTGTTAGCCACACATGCTACCATAAATTCTGCTACATGAAGATCAGGGTCTTCATTGTACTCTCCCTTAAAAATTGACAATGGGACTATATTTGCTGGCCTGTCATCAATATTTCCAGGACAAATCTGTGCCATGGGGACTTCTATAAAGAGTGCTTTTAGGGTGTCAAAGGAGGCTTCTACTACGAGCTCGTTCTCAGCCTTGATTCTTGCCTTCTCTCTTCTCACGTACCTCTGGACTCGTTCTAACGCTTGCCTCTTGATTGTATCATTCATCAGGGGCTTAGCTCCAACCAGTTGTTCAGTACTCAACAGAATAGAATTAGAGAGGGCTTCAGTCTCTAGGGGATTCTTTGGCCAACATATCTTCTACTTCCTTCTTTTTAACATCTCTGAATTCGGCTTTCAAACCACTACAGAGAGGGAGATATTTCGTTCTAAAAGTATCAATATTCATTCTTCTTAGGATCCTTGTTGTGCCATCATTATAATAATGCGAGCTTTTGATGGTTTCAATAGTGTATGTTGTGAAAAACATTTTGTCTACCAACTTCCAGTGGGTGGCTAGTTGGACAAATAGAAGATTTTCATAACAATAAGCATCCCACGTATCTTGCTATTGAGCATCCACGAACAAATCCCAACTCTTTTCCTTCTTGTTTTCCTGAATCTCCATTGACCACAACTCCAGAAGCTTCTTCACAATCTCCCACTTGATGATGTCTGAAAACTTCTCAATTAATACCAAATCTTCCATGGATAATCATTCTCTCTGCTTCTGCTCTTCAGTTTGTTTCCAAACAATTTGCCACCAAGATGCAAGTTTCTGTTGCCTCAATAGGAAGAGGAAATAGTCCATCACATAGAGCATGTATCATGATCGTAATATGTTTTTGCCATTGTGGGATGAACTTCTTGTGGAAAGTGGCTTTGATAATGAGAATCTCCAACTCTTCAATGGAAGAAGAAACTTTATAAGCATCCATTGAATTCTTTTCTTCTTCGCAATGCTATTTTTTTCATTTTCAGCCTCTTCTGATGCTTGTTGATGGCAAGCTTCCCCGGCTGCACACCAAAAACATGGACCCCAACAGTACAACAGAAATGAGGCATAGACGTGCATGTTAGACACGCAAAGTCGGGCGCATCTATCACAGCGTCTATAAGTGTGTGTAAACGTGCATGTAAATAGACACGAATTTTGCGTCTATATATCCGCGCAAATAGACGCTAATATAGACGCGCCAGCAGACACACAATTATTTAACCACCTAAAATTAGCAATTCACATAATTAGAAAACCAAAGTTAATAATTATTTAACCACCTGAAATTGATTCTTGAGCATGCATATGTGCGCATGATAAAAACCATAGAATTAAGAATACACATTGAATCATTGAATTAAAAAAATAGAGTTAATAATTAATTTTTCATTGCTCTCTAATGAATGGTAGTTCCTCCAGTTGACAAGCCTGATATAAGTAATTAGCGGCAAGCGACAGAAACCTTACAATTAGTAGCAAGCATTGCAATATATATCTCGCAATTTCTCTACGTACTTGAAGATGATAAAAGATACTTCCTTTTTATTATGGAAAATTCAATTTACCTTTAAAATTGACTATTGATTCTTGAGTTTGCACGTGTGCGCATGATAAAAACCATAGAATTAGGAATACACATTGAATCAATAAGCAAATTAAGTATGTTACAGTGAATGATCCATCTCATCTTCAATGAGATCAGCCCTTGCTAAACTATCTACTTTTAGGTCTATGTTATCAAGAGATAACAAAACAAATAAGTCTATCCCACTATCAGATGTGTTGCTATATTGCTCAATAACTTCATCAATATCATCGACAATCACATTATTGTCTTCTTCTGCGTTTCCTTGAACATCCTCGTGAGGTTCATCTTGTACTATATCACGCATATCATCCATTATGGTGTCATCATGCACATCATCATTAATTGTTGGATTGTCATCTGCTATCTCCATGTCGGTAATATTACCATATATTGATTTTGAACGATTAGATATAGGGATGACATACCACCATCGGTTATTGTTTACCATTGGATGATACACAACCTATATTTGAAAAACAAAAGCAAAAAAATTAAGTACTTATTATATTGTGTATATGTATCACATGTATACATATAAAAAAATTAGCCTTTGCATATATACCTGCTCGCATTGTTGAGGTAGTACTAATGTGTCATTCTTGTTTTGGTGAAATTTTGTAGAGTCAATGATTACAAAACCACTTGGATGATGTCTGATTGTGCAATGCTCACCATTTGTTACCACTTGTTTAAACCACTTCACATCCAGTACATATATAAAGAACCGTCTGAAGTCAAGCTTCAGAATATCTTGGATCAAGCCACAATAGCCTTCCATGGTACCATTGGCATCCTCGAAGTGAGCAAGGACACCACAATCTTGGGTATTTCTCTTTTCATCTATACGTTGAGTTCGAAGATGTTTACCCTCACACCAAAGTGCATTGAATAATGTGCACTAGTAGTAAAAGATAAAAGATCAAACATGTCAATTATTTATATAAAATAAAACTTATAGAAACAAATTAATTGATAGTATGTCTCACCTTTGATAAGCAACCTCGTGTGTATTCCCACTCTTCTTGAGATATATTAATTTCCTCCTCTTTTTCCATTCTCTCCATTTCCTCATGTAACCAATCTATATCAATATGAAGTGGGAGCGCATTTAGATGATCTGGAAATGAGACATTACATCCATATCTAGTACGAAATTCTTATCTTTCGCTTTTTCTTCTTGCCCTTGCTTCATTATATAGTGTCACCCATTTGCTCATTACATCACTATTGAGCACACAAAAACTATTTAACTTACGAAGTTCTTCTTTTGTTAGCACTTTACTCATTCCTTTTCCTTGAGGTACTATAGAGGTCATCCTCAAGTCTTCATCATCTTAGAGGGATCCACTTCAGCAAGATATTCAGAGATATAAACAAGGGATGATTGCACTAACCAACCCTCAGCCATGCTTCCCTCAGGCCGTGCTTTTTGCCTCACAAAATCTTTCAAGGTTTTCATGAAGTGCTCAAGAAAAAACATCCACCTTACATGAACTGCCCCACAAAGTGCGATCTCATCAATCAAATGTACGAGTAAATGTAATTGAGTAGTCAAAATGGATCGAGGAAAAATTTCCTCCACTAAACAAACCACCTCAACAGATAATACTCGAGCATCTTGTAATGTGTTTGGATCAATTTCCTTCGAGCTCACATATCTGTCAAGATGTATTTGAGAATTGTTTATTTTTGTGTAGAAATTCAAAGATATATAATGAAAAAATACAATGTATACACACCTCACAAGCTCTCCCATCTTGTAAATGATATCGCGTACATCTTTGGATACACAATGGGATATGCTAGTAGGAAGTACGAACTGAATGTAAACAGCAATCATAGATCAAATGATTAGTTGAGGAAAAAGTCATCATACCCCAAAGTTTACACATAGTTACTCCACTAATTACTATATTCATGGTTAGAGATACCCTTACTTGAATCATTTTGTGCCAATCGTGGGACTTCAAACCAGATAGTTGCTCCACACCTCTTTTCTTTTTCTTTATGAAGGCTCCCTTGAGACATCTCATACATCCTGTGGGTGTTCGAAAGCTATATATTTGTTCCTTCACTATTTTTTCCTCGTTCTTTGACAACATCCAAGGTGCATGGGGTAGCTCAATCTTTCCTCTGGGTTCAATGCGTGGCCAGGCTCGTCTCATGCGACCAATGTTACGTAAATCCTCCCTTACATTAACTGAATCACGAGCCCCTATCAAGTGATCCCATAATGTAGATACAACATTTTTGAATATGTGCATGGGGTCCAATAGGTGATTGATCTTGAGTTCAGTCCTGTACGAAAGACGAAAAAATATAGAGAACCTAACAAACAAACAATATATTATGTAAACAATTCATCATGCTAAATACTTTAAAGTCAATCAAGAGAACATAAGTTTTATATGTGGAACAATCGAAAAATGTCGCAAAACCTTACGAGGCACATCCATTGACTTCATCTCCACTTCGTATCTTGATTTGCCACAAACAGGACACTCTCGTGCGAACTCATGAATCCCACGAAATAAGACACAATCATTGACACATGCATGGATCTTGACATAATCGAGGCCTCCTAGAGATGTCAAGTAATGTCTTGCTTGCTCTCTCTTAGTTGGAAATTTGTTTCCTTTTGGAAGCATTTGTGATAATAACCTACATATATTTTTAAAAGTGAGTTAAAAAACCATCAACATATGTTTCTGTCTGATTTCAAAATAGAACAATTAATATTATGATTCATAAGTCAAACTGAATTGATACCTACTTCAATAACGCATCCAAACTGACATTACTCCATCCATAAATTGTTTGCAAGTTAAGTATCTGAAGGGACACACGAAAAATAGAGTACTTACAACCTTCATACAACGGAGTAGGTGATGCTACATATAGTGGATCATCTGGCTTCGTAGAGTGACCTTCTTCCTGAACCGTTTGCGAAAATAGATGGTGTACCATATTGTCCAAAATCTCATCCTCTACGACTTGATGGGGCATTTCATGAGGGCTACTATCATGGTCGTCAGTCTCTACTCTTCTTGAAGACTCTGCCTCCTCGCATCGACGTTTTGCAGCCTCTTGACGCCCGGGAGGGAGCATCTGAGGATGTGGCACCGCATCTTGCTCAACCACAAAAGGGAGTTTCATGTACGTTGATATATAATTCCCGTAACATAGACATGCAATCTTAGTGGTAAAAAAAACCAATGAATACCGATGATTTTTCTCGGTCCCATTCTCCATACAAGCTGAGGTGTGACATTGCAATTCGACATGCTCGAAAAATACACCCTCGACAACGATCACACATGCATTTAATTTTTTGTCGTAGCCATGCATCTCGATTATGAAGACGCAATGTTTCATCCTCACTTGAGGATGTGCTCATTGACTCATAAGCTTGCACCGCACTAGGTGATGACGACATCGATATGATTAAACCTAATTCTGCATGACAACATCAAAATATTTGTCATTCATATGTTTATATAAGATCTCAATTTTAAATACACAAAAATCATCATAAATACATTAAAACTTATGATAAGAATTCACTATCAAAACTTATCTTAAAAACAAAAAATTATGATAAAGCCCAAATGCGCGTCTATATCCGCGTTTACCTATGCGTCTATATTGGGGTCTATTTTCACGTCTATATTCGCATCTATACTCGCGTCTATCTGAACAATAGACACACATATACACGTGAAAATAGACGCACACGTCAAAATTCAAACCATACTTAAATCATTTCTTTTTAAATAGCGCCTTTCCTTTCCTGCATTTTTTGCGGTTCTGAAGCTTGAGTTTAGCCGACATGCAGTCTCTTCATGCCTCACCTAGTCTCTTCATGCTTCATCTCCTCATGCCTCACCTCTTCTTTCATTTCAAACACACAAGAAGGGAAAAAGGAAAGCTAAGTAGAGGAAGAAAGAGAGAAAAAGAAAGAGGAGAACAAGAAGAAGTAGCAAGCAAGCAAGCAAGCATCAAGGGAGGGTAACTTACCAAAGAGAGGAAGAAGGAGAAGGAAGAAGCGCCACCAACCGCCACACCAAACACCCAAGGTGAGACTCTCTCTCTCTCTCTCTCTCTCTCTCTCTCTCTCTCTCTCTCTCTCTCTCTCTCTTCCTCTCTCTACTCTATCTATGTATTTAGGATTTGTGATTCCATTATGTATTGCATTTTGTAAATCATCAACGGCAGTCGTCGGCCTAAAATCGGCCAACCGAGCGCGTCTGATAGCACGTTTACATCTCAGTGTAGACACAGACATAGACGTGAAAAATGTTTCCTCTCAGAGCGTCTGAGAGCGCGTCTTAGTGCGCGTGTGATGGCGCGTGTGCTCTGCAATGTACACGCGCTGCACAGAAGGTTGACCTACAGTCTACACGCGATTATACACGCACATTGATCTGGGATGTGCATCTGACAGCGTGTCTATGGTGCATCTTAGATGCGTAGATAGACGTGCTGGACAGAAGGTTCACTCTGGAGCGCGTCTGAGGGCGCATCTAACTTGCAATTTAGACGCGGAGATACACGTGCCAGGTCTCCCATTTATGATAGTAAACAATATATTTTTACAATGATGAATGTGACCAATCCCATGTTTGTGTTTATTAGTTTTCTTGTTTAAGAGAAGCATTAGCACTTAAGTGTTATGCTCAATGTCTAAAGAAAGCTCTTTGAAAATGTAGGTAATATATGATTTTTTGTATGCAAATAAATTTATCTTTTTTCTGTGTTTTTTTGCAGATGTCGTATCTTGGTTCATCTAGCAATGACCCGGGTGTGGATCGCATGAATGATACATTGGCCTCCTTTGGTAGGGAGGTCAATGCATTTTTTGGAGGTTTTCCTAGTAGGGAAGACTTCATGGGAGAGATGACCAGACACCTTGGCCGCTCTCCCACAGTGGACGAGGTGTTTAGTGTCATGTCTGGGACGCCTCTGGCGTCTTTGCTGGCACTACTTCCCAGACTCCACATGCAAGTACGCCATATGCAGGTACTCCACGTGCTCCACATGTATCGGTTGAAGCACAAGCATCTGCAGAAGCACGTGCATCTGCAGAAGCTCGTGCGTCCAGCGAGGCAGAGGGTAGTCGACAGAGAGGGAGGAGGGAGAGTCGATGGGGAGGACGAGGCTTGTGTGGGGGTCGCCTAAGAGGTGGCGAGTGATCACCCTCACCAGTAGATCACGTAGAGGAGGTTGTATGCCAGTACTATAGAGCTACAAATGCTAGTGGCATCTTTCATGATGATGAGGGAAGGGATGTAATGGCGTACATGAGGAGCGTCGTGCATGCGACGTATAAAGATTGTTTCATTGCCTTCAAAAATCAGATAAGCGGCTTGTGTGTAGGAGGTGTTGAGGGCAGTCCATAGGAGGTACCCAAATCCTGAGGGTCAGCGATTCTCAGATGATTGGGGATGTACAAAAGTGAGGGATATGCTTCACAACAAAAGATCCCACCTCATGACACGGGCCAGGGACTCACTGCGGAGGCTGGAGGAGGAGCGTGGAGCCTATAGCCAACCACCTATGTGCCACCGCATAGAGTGGAAGAAAGCCAAGAAGAAAGCAGCTAAGAAAGTGAAGAGTCGCCAGCACGCAGAGGCATGACGGATCTAAATGGAAACCATGGGATCGTCGCATTACGGATCGGGCAGCAGAGAGTCGTGGGAGGCAAAGGTTGTAAGTATATTTTGATTTCTAGTTTTTTTTAAATTTACATTTCTTTCAATTCTTTATATATTTTAGTCTAATATATTGTGACTCATAATTGTTTGTATATCTCTAAATATTTTGCAGACTACCATCATTGGTAGGACACCTATTTCTAGAGAGGTAGGTTACCATTGAGGCCATAATCGCGCAACGACATGGCTTCACTTTTATGAGGAGGGTCTCATCACTGAGGACCAATACAACCGGGCCATGAGGATTTAATAGCCAGAGGAGGTATGTTTTTCTTACTTTCCTATTAAAAGTATAGCTAATTATAACTTTTTCTCCACCTTGTATATGTAAGCAACCCTGATCTTTTGTGTGTGTAGGCGAACCCGGATGTGGAGCATAGCGAGGAGGGGGATAGCGACGCTAGTAGCCATGGTGGTACTAGCGAAGATGTTTCCTCTTGAGATTCGTAGAGGAGCACCATATCTCCTCATGAGGCCTTCTTTTCTTGTATATGTATGATATCTCTTTGAGCCTACTGCTTGCGGCCACGCTTTAGGTCGCAAGCACTTAAACTTTCCTTGTAAATGCTTTTGATATATAATGAACACATGGACTTTTATTTTCAATTCTCGTGCCCATAAGATACATTGTCTTTTTTCCAAACACACAATCTGATGTATGGGAGGGAGAAAAAAAAAAACCAGAGAGCATGTGGTTGCAACCACATGCTCTCTGGTTTTTTTTTTCTAGTTTTGTTTTGTGCGTCTATCAATGCATCTAAATTGCAGATAATTCGCGTTTATATGCATGTCTATAATGCAGACTACACGCGCTTCATAATTCAAATTTAAAAAAGAAATTAAATATCTTTTTTTTAAAAGAACATTTTTTGTTTTCTGTTCACGTCTATCAGTGCTTGTAAAAGTGCGTCTACCAGCGTGTCTATATGCGCGTGTATTTGTGTGTCTTTCGCGCGTCTATTTGTGCGTATAAATTCGTTGATACATGCGATTATAGACACGAAATGGTAGACGCGCAAATAGACGGGCGGATAGACGTGCCCATAAGTTTTTCTCTATATTCAAAAATCGCGTCTAAATGTGCGTCTATGAGGCCTTTTTGTTGTAGTGCAAGAGGAACACCAAGGAAAAGGAGATTCTATTGCAAGAAAATCTTTCTTGTAACGTCAACAAGCTTTTATTTCATTCTTTTGATGACCAAAACAAGAAAAATAATAAATCTTCACACAGCATCATAGTAGATATCTCCCACGAATTTGATAGAATCAACCATATCTTCAACATCTTCATAGAATCCATCAATAGAAAAAAGAATATAAAAGAATACACCATTTTTGAATGGAAATCAATTACATAGTATTCATCTTCAATGTCTTCATAGTTTTCTTTTTCAATCTCTCATAAAAAGATACACCGTTTTGACAGAATTGGCTATATATATATATATATATATATCTCTCTCTCTCTCTCTCTCTATCAATTATACATCATCTCCTCACTAAAATACTCAATAATGACTCTCAATAATCCTTCTTAGGTCGTGGATACACCTCCCAAGAGGTATGTCTGTGTCGAAGAGGCACCAGAGCCACTACACTAACCCTTCATATCTCGCTCCTGTCTCTATCACTCCAATCTTCTCTTCAGTATTTAGGAGCTACTTCTTCAATTTGTTTGAGCTCTTTTGAACTTAGATTCATACTTTCCAAAAGTTTTAAAAAACTTTCCCAAAGTCACATATACATTCCACAGAACACTTACAGAAGATCTACAGAATAGAACAGAAATAGAAATAGAAACAGAACAAAGGCTCTACAGAAGGTTTATAGAGGGTTATAGAAGGTCATCAGAGAACATCAAATCCTTATAAATCATACTAAAACCATTCCAAACTATCAAAAACTATTCAATGAGCTTTCAAAAGATTTCAATCTTCATCAATAATCAATCCATGCTTTATACAGAAGAAAATCAGAACAAAATAAAAGCTATATAGAAGGTATCAAAACCAATCAAAATCTCAACAAAATCTATCAGAACATCACAGAGCTTCATATTTCTACTAAAAATCATCATGAACTTTCAAAACATAATCAATATCATCATCTCAAACACTTACATTAACAACCATACATCACTCTAAATCCATAAAAAATCAACCATTCAAACCTCAAAAATAACAAAAATCAATAAAAAATTTCACTATTTTTTCACTCTCAACAATCAAGTTGTGACCCATATCTTCTGCATATATAGCAAGAGGTGTATGCATAACATGTTGTCTAATCAACCTATGGGTCTATAATAATAGTGGTAGATGGGTCTCGGCCACTCTTTGCATTACCCATATCAACCATCTCTTGCCATGTAACGCGTGGTCTGATAACATTCCCCACAAGCAACCAACTCCCATCTCGTTATCAAGAGCGGCATATGAACTAGGACCACAGTTGAAAAAGAGGTCATCCTCATAAGTAAAATTAGCTAAGGAATTTGCAAACTGATTCCAATAACGTGGAATGAGCTGAAGAGATACGCTCTCAAATTCATCAAGTAGGGTTATAGCAGTTTGATGATACATACGAAGGATGGGATTCCGGACTATATATGTCCCATTGAGTTGATTTAAGATCAGCTCGGAATCCCCCTTTACCAACAACCATCAAATACCACCTTTCTTGGAAATATTCAGTCCCATAATCAAGGCTTTATACTCTTTCATGTTGTTAGTAAATCCTACCTCGAGATAAATAGCTAATTTCATTACAACCCTACATCGGGGATCTCAGATAACTACTCCAACATTCCCTTTTTTATTAGGCCCCTGGGACGCTCCATCAAAGTATAACATGCACGTTCATAATGGATTTACACAGCCATCCATCAAGAACTTCCCTATTTGTAATTATGATAGTCAAAATTCAACATATTGAGAGGATGAGTTGCCGGCCCCATCCCACCTTCTTCATTAAACTCAACAGGGATGCTTGTCAAAATCTGCAAATAGTGATGGTGGCAGAAAACTTTGATCTCCCACACAAAGGTACCGTCTTCTTGGTCAATCATGTTGTATCCTTTGTTCCACCAGATAATCTTCCCCTGGTGATATCTTTGCTCGAGATATGGGTGCTCCAAATAAGGGATTAATAGCCTTATCAACTAGTTTAAGCTCTCCTACAGGTCTCAAATCAAACCCAGCATAGACTTGCAATGCATTTAGCGCGTTATCATATTCAGAAATAATAAGGTTTAATCTTATTAAGATTAACCTTATTCTTAAATTCCACTCCCTGTAGATCAGCTAATAAAGGCGTGGACTTATTTTTACCTAACCGAACTATCTTGTAAGGGCCATCCCATCTAAGTTCCAGCTTTCCTAAAAATAGCTCCCTATGCGCATCATAGTATTGAACTAATTTCCCTTTCTTAAATGTATATTTCTTTGCTTTAGATCATGCAACCTCTTCATTCGATGTTTAACCACCTCCTGGTGCAACAAACTCTGCAATTTAAGTTCATCCAAGTGGACTATAGTCGTAAACTGCTCAAATAGGGCATCTTCATCACCCAAAGAATGATTGATTGCGAATCTTATGGTCGGCAACTCAATTTCTAAGGGCAAGACACACTCCTCCCCATAAGCTAATTTAACTGGGGTGTGGCCAATGGCTCACTTAAACGTCATGTTATACGCCCATACTACCACATATAGTTTTTAATCCCAATCCTGCTTCTTTTCGGAGACTATTTTGGATAGAATACCCACAAGCTGCTTATTGGTACTTTCAACTTGTCCATTTGCTTGCGGATTATAGGGGGTCATCTTATTATGCTTAATTTTCCATGCTTCAATTAGGCTTTTAATCACGTTGTTCAAAAAATGGGTTCTACGGTCCGATACTATTTTCTTTGGTGGACCAAAACGGCAGATGATCTGCTCAAGTAGGAAACTAGCAGTCTCTTTTGTATTGTCTTGCCTCGTCGCCCGTGCTTTTGACCACTTTATAAAGTAATCACTTGCTACTATAATGTATCTTTTCGAAGTAGTAGATGACGAGGTAATAGGTTCCACAAAATTGATGCCCCACTTCTCAAATGGAAGGGTAGCCATAATCGGTGGAAGTGGACGCTTCCTATTCTCTCTATTGTCATGTCTTTAACATGTATCACATCTCTTGACATAGTCAAATGAATCCTGGAAGTTGGACAGCCACCAATATCCATCTCTTAAAGCCTTCTGTGCCGTCAACTACTCAACAAAGTGTCCTCCATAAGTGGAGTCATGTCACTCTTCTAGTATAAGTGCAACCTCGCCAGGCATCACACATCGGCGATAGATATCATCAACACCTTGTCGATATAGTGTTCCTGTGATCAAGGAAAATTTCAATGCTTGCTATTTAATTTTCATCTTCTCCAATTTTGATAAAGTAGCTCCAGTCTCTCACTTAGAAAGATAGTGTGTTATAGCAGCATACCAGGAGGAAATAGACACGTATCAATCTTGAACAAAGTTTCCATATCACTTCTTTCAGCCAAGACCTCTTTTGGCTCTCCGAAATCCACAAGACACTCTCCAATGACCTTTAGCTTCAGTGGCTTGCTCTCAATCTCCTAATCAAATTCTTGCAAAGTGATTAACCACTTTGCTAAACAATTAGGCAGCTGTAACTTATTCAACAATAATCGAAGTCCCTCCGCCTTTGTATAAAAAACCACCTTCTCATAAAGAATGTAGTGCTTGAACTTTTTGGTCACAAATACCATCGCAAGGCACAACTTCTCCATATTGGTGTAGTTAATTTCTGATATGCCCAACTTCTGACTAGCAAAAGCTATTGGATGGTACCACTTCTCCTTCCAAATTTGGGATAAGTAGTAGCTAATACTATATATGGTTTCTACTAAAAAAATATAGAACATTTCACCCCTTTTAGGTGCTTTTAAAACAGGTGCTTTGGCAAGCTCCTGCTTCACATCATAAAAAGATACTTTGCAAGCATCACTCCATGCGAACTGACAGTTAAAGGACAATAGGTTTGTCATTGGCAATGTTCTTTCTGCCAAGGCATTGATAAACCTCTAATAGTATCCTACTGATGATAGAAAGCTATGCACTTCCTTTGGAGTATGTGGCAGACTCATGGCGACTATGACCTTGATTTTTTCAGGGTCATTCGCAATCCCTACCGAACTGACCACATGGCCTAACAAAAGCCCATAAGGGACTCCAAAGACGCACTTCTACGGGTTGAGAGCTATGCAAAATTGTCTACAATGCTCGAAACACTTCCGCAAAATAATCAACTGCCTTTCTCTTACAGTGGCTACCCCCAGGTCATCAATGAATACTTTCAACTCCTCTGGGGAGATGTCACCAAAGGTCTTGTCAGTTGTTCTTTGCCACGAACCAGGTGCATTACATAACCCAAGTGCCATCACATGATATGAAAAGATATCCAAGACAGTGATAAATGTCATTTTCAGCTTGTCTTGCTCGACAATTGCCATTTGGTTATACCTTGCAAAGCAATCCATGAATGAATATATTTCCCTACCCGCCAATTGATCCAAAATTTGGTCAATAAACAGCAACGAGTAGTAATCTTCAAAAGTCTATTTATTTAACTCTCTAAAGTCTACACAAAGATGGATTTGATTATTCTTATTCTTTCTAATCACAACTAGCAAACACCATTCAGTATATTGAACTGGGAAGATCACATAAATAGGACAATTCAAGTGAGAGTCTATAGTATGCTCAGCGAGATAGGCTTACTGTAACTTTTTGGGTTGAGACAATTACTACTGCCCTACACATGATAAATAGATCTTTATATACTGTTATTGGTTATTAGGTTACATAGGAGATATATCATTTGAAAAACCTCCATTATATGCTCATTTTTGTGTCTTTGGATGTGAGTCTTTTTGCTATGTTTCCAAGGACAAATGGAATAAGCTAGATCCTAGATCATTGAAATACATCTTTATTACTTATGAAGATGCATGTGAGATGGGCTATGACCAATGGGATCTGCATGCTATATAAAGATAATCCATAGCCATGATGTTATTTTCCATGAGGAGAAGATGCATAAGTAGCCTAAGCAGGCAGTTGAGGTATGCAGAGTGAGTTTTTAGGAGAAGTCTCTTGTTATTGTACAACTAGCAAGATACCCTCCAACTGATGTTCTAGTACTATCCCATGAGCATAATGTTTGACAACTTATACATGTACCATAGCCTGTTTTGTGACCATCTACTAGAGATAATTAGTTTGCACTCTTCATGAACTATGGTATGGTGACAGATGCTGGTGAGCCTCTTACCTACGATGAGGCTATGCACAAATGTAATAGTCACTCTTGGAAGAGGGCCATGGAGTCAGAGTATAAAACATTGTAGAAAAAACATACATGGGATTTGGTTTCTTTTTCTAATGAAAAGTCATAGTGAAAAGTTTGCCTTGCAAGTATGTAACAAGTTGAAGAGAACTCTTAGATACCCCAAGTTTATGTATAAGGCTAGATTAATTGCAAAATATTGTAAGTAGAAGTATGCTATTGAATTTGATGAGGTTTTCTCTAATGTAGTCAAGATGATTGCCCGATTCTTAATACCAACTTTGGTTGCATAGTTAGATTTAGACCTTTATTAGATGGATATAAAGACAACTTATACATGGACATACATGATGAGATTTATATGTAGCAGCCTAAGGGCTTTGAGAAAAAAGGCACATAACACCTAGTGTGTAAGTTGAGAAAGAGTCTTTATGGCCTTAAGTAGGTACCTAGGAAATGGTACCACAAGTTTGATGCTTTTATGCATTCACAAGGATATACACATAGTGATATGGATCTATGTCTCTACATGAAAAAGGCTCATGATGGTAGCCTTACTATCTTGGTAGTTTATGTGGATGATATGTTGATTACTAGGAGAGCTCATGATGAGTTGGATGCCTTGAAAAGTCGGCTCAAGAGGATCTTTGAGATGAAGGACATGGGAGAGGCCTCACATATTCTTGGCATGTGTATCATGCACGATCACTCTAAGGGGCACTTTTACTTATCTCATAGAAGGACTACATATATAAGATCCTCAAGTGCTTCTATATATAGGATGTTAAGCCTATTGGTGGTCGTCCTTTATCTTTCCATGTAAAGGGCAGTTAGGTAGATAGAGGGCCAAAATAGCCAAGATCCCTTATGCATCCATAGTGGGTAGTTTGATGTATGCCATGATAGTACCCACTTGTCTAGACTTAGTATTTGCAATGGGAGTTGTGGCACACTATATGGCTACACTTTGCTAGAGACTCGAAATGCCATAAAAAGTATCATGAGGTACCCAAGAGGTATTGCATATATGAGCATTGGCTATGGTGGTTATGATACTACAGTCCTAGGCTACACTGACTTCGATTATATAGGACATGCTGATAATAGGAAGTCCACCTTTGGGTATATCTTTACTTTTGTTGAAGTTATTGTCACTTAGATGTCCAAGGTGTAGAAATATATAGCCTTATTTACAATTGAGGTAGAGTATATTACAAACCCATTAAGGCTTGCAAGGAGGCCCTATGGTTAGGCTATTTGGTGATAGACATTGGTATTATTATCTATTCAAGTGGCCAAGAGACTAACAATCTTCCTTGCGAAGACAAAGCATACTAAGGTGCATTATCACTTCATAAGGGAGGTGATAGGAAACAAGTTTTTTGAGCTTGTCAAGATCTCGATTGACAAGAGTCTTGTAGATCTTCTTACTAAAAGTCTCTCAATGGAATGTCTTGCCTTCCTTAGGAAGATGAGAGTAGGATGAGATGACATCTACTGATCCCCATTCTATGGTATTTTACATAAATTTGTACTTTATCACTTTTTCTTGTCCTATCCTCACTAGTAGCACATTTTTCTTCAAATGGGAGGCTATTGGAGGTATACGCACATGTGCCTATGTCTCACTCTGTGTTTAGTTTGCACACCATGACCGCACACCTATACACTGCAATTGCCGGACACCCATCACTATTACTTTATTCTTTATTCTTTTAGTGACTATTGAATAAGGGAAGGCTAGTCACACATTGTGACTATTGGAGTTTCCACATACTGTGTCTCTTTCTCTTGCTCTCTTACTCCATCCATTATAGCTCTTGCTTTTGCTTGTGTGCTTCCCCTCAAGCTTTACCTTTCAAGTTGGTTTTCAATATCTCCATCTTGTATACTCTAAGTTCACAAAAAAACTAAATGAGAGAAAATGCTTAGACATTAAGGAAAGATTTTGCATATGAGCTCACTTATATACATAAATGCTTTTTAACTATCTAAGCATCATGCTAGAGGACATTTTGTGAGATTCATGACCTTCAATAAAATACATCAAAGTTTAGTAGAATAAGATAGGGGCCAATATGGTTGATAAAATAAACAATATCTCTTAAGTGTGATTAGATTCATATAGCCTTTGATCGCATCACATATAAGCAGTTCTCCGATACATTAGCTTCTTTCTTAGTCTCAACAAAGATGAATATGACTTGTGGCAAAGAGCACTCCATTTGGCTATATTTATAGTGGCATGTGATTGGGTATATACATTTTTGTACTTTTGTTGCTTTGGATATAATTCATGCATAAGCCATATAGAGTAGCAAGTTGGTAAATCAAGAAACTTTTGTTATTTATTAAATGAAAGAATGGTTTTTCTACACACCTTGTATATAGTAGTAAATGATTATTCATATACTTGTTTACATAATCAAAATGAGTGTCAAAATAAGGGTTGGGATGTTTGTTGATATTCCATTAGTCTATATTGATGGGCTTATTGATGCACATTTGGACATGTGTTCCAACACTTATATCGAGGGTAATAGTATCAATACAAAAATTTTGAATTTCCAATAACATCAAAACACGCTTCATTTTTTGTAGTGATTCGGAGAGAGAAGATTCATTTGATATGCATGCCAACATCCTACCTCCTATTGGCTAATCCAAAGGGACCACTATTAAATAATATTATTCTTTAGGTCCTAAAAGAGACCTTATTAATTTTAACTCTGACAATTGGACTCTTTCCTTTCAAGACTAACTTATTTCTATTGAGAGGAGCCAAATATGGATCCTCAAATTACTTCTTTAAGACTTTGAAATCTTCATCTCTAAGTGTTCTCTACTTTTGCAATAATGTCATTTTGGAGACAATGACTTCTTGAACAACATTCTCTATTGAAAGTTTTGACTTTCAGCTTTGGTGACATTCTTCTAACTTGAGGCTTTGTAGATTTTTAATCTCATCTTTAGTATATGAAAATAGTGTGTCACTTGATTGTTTGTAGCTCAAAGTCATTCGTCATTATGTAACATGGAAATTGATTTTGTACACTCATTTCACAAAGGCTTAGCACACATCCTATTTGCTTCAAATGTTATATTCATTAGTTTCTCTTCAAAGGGGTTGTGAGATAACAAATGACACAAGTGTAAAAAACATTGCCTTGATTGCAATGAATATGATACATGTTTCTCTTAGTTGGGAAAGAAGTAATAGTAGATGTATACATGGCCTTGTCTTGAATGTAGCCCTTGCTGAACTTGAGTTATGATTTCATTAATGACATCAAATTCCATGGAGAGATATAGGGGCATGTAGAAGGAAGGAGGGTACCTAAACGCTGTGTGTGAAAGAATTTGTAATAATCATTGCACAACAGAGTGGTTATATGGAAACAACTTCAAACCCCAAGCTACATCCTCACATTGATTGATATAAGGTAATACCTTGCTATCATCAGCTTTCCAATTGTTAATGCAATCATATTGTGGAGGGGTGTGAAAGCAAGGTTCAAGGGAGGAAACATAGGTACAAGGAGAGGTTGCATTCTTCTGAGCACTAGGCATGAGAATCCAAGGTTTGATGCCTGCTAGACCATAGGCTACATACCCAAAGGTAGAAACAGGACTTGTGACCAGGGTGTCACAAAAAGAAAGGAGACACATCTCAGCCCATGCCTTCACATTATGGCCATGGTTGTTTAATGCTTGATTTATCTCATTACTTGGCTGATGCACACTCACAACTTCTCCACTTTGTGTTCCATAATCTAAATATGCTTCCTTTAAATGCTTAGAGAAATCAGATTGTAAGGAAGTCACTAGTACTGCTAAGGACTTTCCCTCCTTATAATCATAAGCATCCTCGTCCTTTTCTTTTTTATCTTGGTTTGTTTTTAGTTTGGGTAAGATCTCCTTTGTTTGAATGCAATCCATGACTTGAGTTGTGAGTTGTGGTTCAAAAACAAGCCAACCTGCAGACCGCACCTGTTTTTTCATCATAAGGAAGTGAATGTTGATAAAAGGGACAATAAACTTATAGTAAAGGTAACCAACTCAAATCTAGCTTGTTAATGGCAAGATCTATCAAGTGGTCTTTATATAAGCTTTTTGAAAATAAAAGGTTTAATTTTCCATCAAATATTTCGTGTCAACGCACCTTATTAATAGTTGCTACTAACTAGAACAATGTTCAAAATAAACCTTTTTGATCGTATAAGGTTCGGAAACCTTTGGACCCTTAGATGGATTTTTGAATCAAAGCAAGTTAATTGGCGGTCTTTAGGACTATATATATATATATAAATGTTCCAAATGTCCATATCAAGATTTAGATATTATTTTTCAAGATTCGGAGGTTTCTCTAGAAAGTGTGCAACATATCTTATTTATATCTTAGTTTAGCTTCTCATGAGGAGGTACCATTTCTAGAGCAAATTTGATCAATCTAATATTGGCAAAAAGAATGATGCAAGGTAAGGAAATGAAAGAATGCTTACTTGTATTTGATTAATTAGATATCATTGAGAACAACTATGCAAGGTAAGGAAAGTGAAGGAATACTTACTTGTATGCCCACCACATGAGAAGCTTTGGCCAGGTATGCATTGTAGTAGCGCCTGATCCATCGCCACACCGGATTTGTGGGGAAGAGGAGGTAGCGGGCGAGGTGATGGAAGATGGCGTCTCTGTGCGGAAAGAGGAGCTCAAGCTGCTCTCGGAACTGCGGGAGGTAAAGGAACAAGGCGGGCACGTAGTAGAGGTTGGATCTGAGGAAGAGCCAGGGGGTATGGCGGAGGGAAGCTTGCTCGGGCTCACAGAAGAAGAGACGGTGGTAGAAATCATAATTGTGCGTGATATCGAGCTGCAGGAAAGCGGGAGCAAGAGTCGATGGTGGTGAGGCGGCCATGGCGGCCGCTTCTGCTTTTCGCATGGCTTGATCGACCTCTCGACTATCGTCTGGATCGCGACGATGGCCGGTTTGCTGCAGGAAGCGGCTGAGGGTGTGAGGGGAGGATTGATTGAAGACCATGAAGGGAGAGAGATGGTGGGGTAAGAGCCAGGAGGTGTTGCCGGGGAACGGCTCGCAGAGAAGGTCGGCCATGTCTGAGACCGGCTCGAGAAGAAGTACGCGGCGGCTGAGAAGAGCGAAGAGGAAGGTCGAGACGAGGCTAATCAGCCGGTTGCCAAGGCCGCTCGCATCAGCAACCCATACAACATACCTGCATTCACCATCATCATCATCATCATTGATTATCGCATCACCGTCGTCTTCAGCAGCAGCTTCTCGTGAGGATATTATTCTGTGTTTCCGCCATTGTCTCCCTGCAGCTGATTCTGACCTAATCCTGACCACGTCCTGTGATCTCTGCAGCAGCCTCTCTTCTGCCTCCAGGTAGCCTCCCGTCCCCGGGCCGCACCTCTCGTGGAGAGCTTCGTACTCTCTCAGCTTTCTTATCAGATGCGGCGACGGCTTCTTATCATCTTTATAATCTTGTGCAGCGCGCCTGAAGCGATGGATCAGCCCTCTGCTCCTGCACTTCTCTGTATCAATCTCATTCGTAAGAAGCCCTCCAAGAGTGAAATCATCATCATCATTAGCTTCTTCTTCTGCTTCATTAATGCCTCTCGTCACCTTCTCATCGGCCGCCATGGCGGCAGCTGCTGCAACATTAACAGACAACACATGCGATATTTAGGCGAATCCGAAGCGAATGGATCGATGTAAGCTGGATGAACTAATTCAGTTATGACCCTAATCATGTTTGCCCAATGTGGTAAATATAATGATTTAGACCTTGCAGGCGATATTGCGACCAGGATCGAACCGCGGCCATGCTGCTGAGAACGGACGGTAAGAACATGTACACTCCCACAAGCGTCGACGCCACGATTATGGTAACCCAGAACCGGGCTGAGGCGCGTCTCTTGAAGTCCGCATGCTGATGCAGGAGCTGGTGCGATTGACTGGGAATATTGATTAAGGCATGAGAGAAGCAGCCATGCATGAGCTCCTGCATCCTTTCCTCTCCGTCCTTACACGTTAATCCAGCTCCTCCCGACTCATTATAAGTGTTATGCAGGAGCTCCCCGTTCCGTCTTGAGCGAGCCATCTCCATCGTGAATTTGAGAGAGAGAGAGAGAGAGAGAGAGAGAGGCTCAAGTCCAGTCTTTGTCTTTGGTTGCCTTTCTTCACAATCATATTAAAGCTGCCCTAGAGGCTAGTAATCGTGAGCAAACCCGTCTTTCAAGACGTACTCTCTACGAAAATATGTAACCTTTAAACCTTCTTTGAAAACCTTCATCCTTATGGTTTCAAAGGGTCCGGGGGCATTCAATTATAAACGTGTCCTATCACCTATGTTGACCAATGACATCCTTTTAATCATGTTGCCTACAAACATAGAACAATATACACCTAGAACCAAATACCATTGAACAATACATACCTAGAAGGATTACTTATAGGCATTATTGTCCAAAAGGGGTGGTTCAATTCAAAAAAGAAAACAAGGTACTTGTAACAACACTCCAATAAAAGGATAATATTCTACGTTAAGCAATATCAAAAATACTGCAAAAATGTATATAGAGGCCTTATATAATGGGACTTAAATGCAATTGATATATGGATTGTTTCTCTGGGAGTGACTCATAGAGGAAGGGTAAGGTAGCATAACAAAAGTCAAGTCTAGCCATGCATAAGACAAAAGCTAAGCCATCACATAAAAGGTCAAGCCTAGTATATACAAGGAAAAAGCATCAACAACGAGAGTTTTAGGTGAAAGCATGGTTAGGTGGTACCGTTTTTTAAAATTTTAGGTAGAAAAATTAAAGGTACTTGTAGACTATAAAATACCTTTTAATGACTTACTTGAAAATCCAAAAGTGTTTAAATAGACCATAGTATCAAAAAGTATTGATTGTAATATTCTTTTTTTTTCAAAATTTTAAAATAAGTCATATTCAATGCTAAAATTACTATTAGTAACACACCTTTTTGGTAGTACCTAACCATACTTTGACCCTTTTAAATGCAGATTTTAAAGCATAGTTAACATTTTTTATGTTGAATAAATGGATTAGAATGTGAAAATAGGCAGCCATGTTTTGCATATGTGGGTGTTTCCTCTATATGCAAGCATTAATAAGTTGGTGGAAATGATAAAGCGGGGAAATCACGTGTAAAAATGCTCACAAGAGTGACATTATCGAATAGTCAACATTTCAAGAAAACTTCAACAGAGCTTTAGAAAAGCTACAAAACAAAGACCTTAGAAAACATGAGTTGTTACCAAGAGGATCATAAGATTAAACATTTTATGCCAAGTAATGAAGGTGTTGTCATTTTAACCCTCTTAAATCGTTATCTTAATTAGTATTGCCTATTAAGAGGGCATGGTGTTCTAAACATAGTTTTAAAATCTCTACTTACATAAGCCATGCACATTCTTTGAGCTTGAGACTCTTTTTGATCTATTGGTAAATGTACAATTGTAAGATTAAACCCTTTATGCCAAGTAATCAATGAACCCTCTTAAATCGATGTATTTATGAGTATTACATACTAAGAGGGCATGGTGTTCTAAATATACTTTAAAAATTGCTACTTACATAAGCTAGGTTCATTCTTAGAGCTTGAGACTCTTTTTGATCCATTGGTAAATGTACAACCATATGTTTGTGCACCCCAACTATAGCCATGCCCAAAGTAAATGTCATTTGATTCTCTTCCATTGTAGTAATGCAATTCTCTATGTTTGAAGACTCTTATGTATTAAGTTAAAGGCATCATTAAGCAAGAAGATTTTTAAAACTAGATTATCACTTATCATCTAGTATGAAAAGTTGATTAAGCTTTCATGTTATATTATGGATTACAATTAGTAGTTAACCTTCCATTTGTAGAATTTACTACAATTGCTAATTGTGGTTGCTTAAATCTAAAATAGGTCAAGATGATGATGCAACTACCAATATTTGTATAGCTTAAGGGGGCTCAAAATAATCTCATTTTAACGTGTTTTTTCAACTATTAACATCCAAGTGTCTGACCATCATCTTCCAACATCCACTTTGTGATCTATTTACTTCAAACTTCGTCGACTTGGATTCCTTCGTTTTGGATTTCCTTTGAATCATAATATAATATAACATATGCATTTTTAAAAAACTTCAAGCTTCCTTATTTTTGGATTTCAAATTGGTAACTACTAAAGGTAAAGATTCTAGTTTTAACCGTAGAAAATTGAAATGCAAGTGTGCAATTTGTTTCTTTTTCCTCGTAAGAAGAATAAAAGACCCGTGGTTATAGGATGTTAGTTATAGAGGCCACCTAAACCTTGTCTTTCATCATTGCATGAGTTGACTTTTATTATGCTACTATAGTTGTAACTTGTTGACATTGAGTGTTTACAATATGGATGTAATCTATCCCTAATCAACCTAGATTATTGAGCCACATGATCATGCAATTTCAACTTGGCCATTCCTCCTATTGAGGCCCATAGCTATGCATATATCTTTCTGTTAGATCATGGCCCATGTAGCATGAACTTTTACTTGCATGTAGATGTCCTTTTCGAGATTCACTATAATCACTATCATGTGGCCCATTAGCCAATAACATTGTAACTTATAGAAAAAGACTACTTAGCTTTCCAACACCTCAAGACTCAAGAGAAACACACTTGTGTTAATTTGGATGCCAAACTTCAAGAACATGCACCAAATGGGCAATGCATTTCTTTTCCAAAAAGTACATGCTTATCTACAAATATGAAAAGCCTTCAACTAGATTTTTGTAATTCGTGCATGTTCTTGAACCACGTTGCAAATAAAAACCTTCTAAGTTATTTTAAATGAACTTCTAGTTTTTGTTAAGCATATTGATGATAACATCTTCACCATGGATCGAAGTTTCTAGATTTTGTTAAGCATATTGAAAATAAAATCTACACCATGGATCGAAGCTACAAATATACACTAAAGGAACGGAAACAATAACTTTGACTAAAAAAGCTATCAATATACACTAAGGGAAAGGAAACAATAACTTTGACTACAAAAGGTTTTGAGAAACTTCATTTGCATGTATGCATGCCCATATTAATGATAAAATCTTCACCATGGATCTAAGCTTCCAAATTTTGTTAAGCATATTGAAGATAAAATATACACCATGAATCAAAGCTATCAATATGCACTAAAGGAATGGAAATAACTTTGATTATAAAAGGTTTTGAGAAACTTCTTTTACATGTGTGCATGCCCATGCACACATATGCTCTCTTGCTCACTCATCTCCCTGTGTGCATGCGTGCATGCGTGTGTGTGTGCATGTGTGTGCGTGTGTGCATGTACATATGCAAATAGTATGTGTAATGTTGTATGTGCATGCACAAGCATGCACTTTATATGCATGTTTATGTAATTGAGGGTGTGTTTTAAAACACGTGTGCATGTACTAAGTTGTGTATACATATTCTCTCTCTCTCTCTCTCTTCCCCCCTTGTGAAGTCTATGTCTTTTATTATGCCATTAAAATCTCTAGAAGACATTTAGGTTTATCAAAATATTAATCTAAAAGTAGTTTTTTTTCCATTTTTTTCTCTCAACTCTTACAGTATGTCTTTCTTTTTCCTTTTTCTTACTTACTAATTATTTATAACCAAAGGTGAAAGGTATTCAAAATGGTACTCCAAGGATATAGCAACTTCTTGTTATGCTCTTGCTATGCCATCACACAGTCACATAACATTTCTTCACTACCAATTTTAATAAACAAGATGTAAAGCCTTAATGTTAATACATCTTCTATGAACAAAATGAGTGTTATCTTTGTGGCACATATAGTGAGATATAATTGGAATCAAAATCAAATAATAACTTAGTAGGATGTTGAAATATGTATTCAATATTAATTGACTTTCACTTGCGAGTAGAGTTTAATTTGAAATGCATTACACATATAGACCAAAAACTAGTGCCTTTAAATCCTTGGAAATTCATAAACCCACATTCATTTAACAAAAGGTGTTCTACGCGATAATGTTAGGGCCTTCCTAGGTTCGGAATACCTAAGGGTAATAATTCATTAGACCAAATTTTTATCCTCAACTTAGGGACCTTTTCATTATGTAGGATGTTTTGTACTTGGATGCTTTGTGATGCCTTTTTCCTAGTTCCAATGGCAATATTTAAAATAGTAATGATACTCATTTTTTAAGGGAATAGTATTTTCTCATCATCCGGTATATGTTCTTACTTAGCACACAAGTTTTAAATAACCCAACAAGGGGCACATATGCACCTCATATCTTCAAGAAACCCTCTCTCCATCAAAAACTCTATGTTTTTATATTATTTTGAGGAATTTATCATCTAGCACTTGATTACATCAATGGTAGCTCTATTTCATAGATTTTAAAACCCTCATGACATCCTACTCCTTTATTTTGGTAGTGTAATCAGATTTTTCAATATGTATCTTTTTTTATAGTTTTATCAATGTGACTTCCTTGTTTATACCTAACATCAAGCTAACTAGAGATAATGTTGAGATTTGAAGACAATTGATCAAACCTATTCTCAACCTATCCTACGTACTATTTTTGGAAATTAAATAAATCTTGGATGAAGATAAGCATGCACTATAAGGGATTAGGCTTGTAGGTAGCCATATTGATGCTTTTTTGGAACTTTAAAAAACTTATAAGTGCATCTAACATCATCTTGAAGAAACCTTTAGAAGATCCATGTCCAATTCATGTGTATTTCACAAAGGAAAAATGCAATTATACATGTGCTTTTATCTTGCAACCGAACTATAATTTTTATGGCACTTTAAACATGAATTTATACATGCTATGATTGCACTTTTCATGCATATTTAAATGCGCTAGATACTAACAAAAGAAAAATTCTAGGGATTTGCTAGTTGCAGAATTATGCTATAGTTCTACAACTAATATATATATATTTAAAAAGGTCCATTTTTGCATATGAATTGGGTATTGTTTTTGCCAATGCATATGCCTAGCCAAAATATATATGCATAGCCTCTAGACTAGCTTATATATTTGCATAGCCTTTGTTCTAGTCTATGCACTTGTGTAAGAAAAGAAAATAGAATAGAAAATGAAACTACCAAAGCAATTAAAGAATGTAAAGAAAGAACAATAAACATTCTTATTCTTTAAAAAACTAAGAAATAAGAAGTGGAGAGGCAAGAAGAAGATAAGAAGAAATGAAAATAATGCCTAAATTGGGAATTGAATAAGAACTTGCTCCACTTTCTTTTCTAATTTCACTCAAAGACAAACTTCAAATCCATGTCTATCTTGTGTCTGTAAAGTTCAATTATAGATAAAGTTCAAGCCCATGTATACAAAGTAATATTATGAAGAAAGATAATCTTGTTTTTAGTTTTCTATTGCACTACTCTAAGCACATCTATATGTGCGACTATAGCCACTGCTATAGATGCTATTATACATTTACATAAGAAAGGAAAATAGAATGCATAGCTAAAAACTAGAAAAACCATAAAAGAATATAGAGGAAGACCAACAAACATCCATGTTCTTCAAGACACTTAAGAAACAAGAACTAGAGAAGTTTAAAAAAAGTAGGGAAAAAATACCTTATATTAGATTTGAAGAAGAACCTCCCCCAATTTCTTTCGGTACATGCAACCCTCCTTTACTTTAGATAGAAGAAAATCTCTCCTCTCTTATTTTTCTTGTGCCTATACCTTTTCATTAATGAAAATTTTCAGGCCCATGTAACAAAGTAATATGGAAAAAGAGCGTCTTATTTTAGCAATTATTTGCACTATTATCTAAGAATTTATTTCTATGATCACCTAGGCATTTATCTATGCTATGACCTACACATTCACTTGCACCATTAGTGATATGTTTACCTAGATGTTTACCTACATACTTAAAAGCATCATTAGCTAGACATTTACTTGCACCATTACTTTCAAGTTTATCTTTGCCATGACCCACACTATTACTTGTATGTTCAAGTGAGCTATTATATACACGTTTACTTATGCTATTTTGTGTGCAACTTAATGTAAGTATGAAAATAAAGTGGAGAAAGAAGAGAAAACATCATGTGTTGGGGGTCAAGGCACCTCTGCCCAGCCGCTAGTGTATTACTACACTGACAGTACTCGCACTTGCACATTGCAAGCAGTGGGCACCCATCATTGTCACTTTATTCTTTATTCTTGTAGTGACAGATGAATAAAGGGAAGGCCGATCACACATTGTGACTGTTGGAGTTCCTACATTGTGACTCTCTCTCTCTCTCTCTCTCTCTCTCTCTCTCTCTCTCTCTCTCTCTCTCTCTCTCTCTCTCTCTCTCTCTCTCTCTCTCTCTCTCTCTTGCTCTTGCTCTTGCTCTCCCGCTATAGCTCTCCCGTGCAAGCTTCGATTCTTCTTACCTTTCAACTGGTATCAGAGCATGGTTGCTTGAGCATTCGAGCTTGGTTCGTGACTCCTTCAACATTCATTGAATCCCTACACCATTGGTGAATTCTCTTAGCAACCATATCTGACTCCTTCAAGCTTCTTGATCACTCCCCGGCTTCCCGAGCACCTATTCAACCCATTTGGGCACCCTCAGGGCATTTCTTCAAAGGTATTGGAGCTCTCTTTTGTTATTTTACTTTAGTCCATAGGTTTTGTGAAGCAGGGCAGCCATGTCCTCTTGCTTCTTGTGATGCCTACACTCTACTAGTGGCTTTTCCCTTCAAGAGGGAGCTCCTGGGGGTCCTTGACTACTCCCTCGGGGGGGTCACTATGTGTAAAAATAAGTGTCATGTGAGTTCAAGAAAAGGGAATATTAAAAAAATAAACTTATAGATTTACATTCACAAAAGGGAATATTTTAACATGTATAAGTTTATTCACATAAGGGGTTTTTATATTTCATGTATAGATTTCTTACAAAGGGGTATTATTAATTTCTAAAATCGATCTAAATTTTGTATAAAATGATATAATGAATCTCAATGAGTAAGTGTATTGCCCTTGTTTTTTAGGGTGTTATGCCAACTTTTCCAAGTTGCAATCTTATGGAGCCTAAGTAAACACACTTAGTTCAACTTGATAGTGTCAATATATACATGGCAATTTGACTTGCATGTAAACATACATACATACACAGAGAGAGAGAGAGAGAGAGAGAGAGAGAGAGAGGATTCACCATGTGAAATTTATAGAATCACATAAGTGTAGCAGAGGGGGATTTTTTCAAAAAGTACATAAGCCTATATCTTAGAGGAAGGGGATGGAGTACAAGGTGGGGTGAAGGGGGATTGGTGTATATGCTTGAGAGAGAGAGAGAGAGAGAGAGAGAGAGAGAGAGAGAGAGAGAGAGAGATGGGTGGCATAGGTTTGAGTTACATTGGTAGAAATTGATATAGTGTGCTTGGCTAGTTTGTTGTTGCATGCTACTATCTATGTAGTTGTCTTCTTCAATGTAGGCTATGATGGTGTATGGTAGCCAAGTGAGTTGGCTTGCTTCTTGTTCCTCTTTGAAGAGGAACTACATTTTTTCTATGGATGTGGATTTGAGGTATAAGGTTTCGATTAAAGCATCTCAAGATTGTCAATATCAAAGTAAAAGAGTGTGTGTGTGCGCGCACACACACACACAACTATGCACGAGAGAGAGAGAGAGAGAGAGAGAGAGA
Organism: Lygodium microphyllum; assembly: GCF_053477565.2. Taxonomy (NCBI): domain Eukaryota; kingdom Viridiplantae; phylum Streptophyta; class Polypodiopsida; order Schizaeales; family Lygodiaceae; genus Lygodium; species Lygodium microphyllum. The sequence continues at coordinate 77,506,337 of NC_141160.1, forward strand.
GAGAGAGAGAGAGAGAGAGAGAGAGAGAGAGAGAGAGAGAGAGAGAGAGAGAGAGAGAGAGAGAGGAGGTGTGCATTTTAGAAGTGCATTTGTCCAAGAGATCCAGGGGTCACAAAGAGTTTTCACAGGCATGAATCATGATGTAGCATCTCACCTACCATTGGTACCACAACTATGCCACTAAGTCAATCAAATGAGCATTGTAAAAACTCCAAGATGGAGGCATGCTCTTCAATATGCCAAGAAATGTGCCTTTGGTTGCAAGTGTGCTATAACTGGCAAGCACATACATTGAGTTCCACATTTGCATCTTGTTGTGTAGAGGCTCTTGTCTTAGTAAACACAGGAAGACGGTTAATAGAGCTTATGGAGGTACACTTTCTATAGAGGCAGTTCATGAGAGAATTATTCGTGCCTTTCTTGTGGAGGTGCAAAAGATTGAGAAGAAGATTTTGAAGATACAAAAGTCAAAGAAGAAGTAGGCCAACAAAGGCTCAATCTTAAAGTGATGGTAGAGTGACTCAATTTTTGTAGTTGAATCAAACTTCCAAGCATCAACATGTATAGGCATAGTACAATTTCCTACTTTGATCATACCTCAATTGTGCATCACCAATCTGATGTAATTTTTAATCTGAGAGCTCTCTTTTGTCTTCAAGTTTTGAACAAATGTGTTTGATGGCTCTAAGAGGTTCACCGTGGTGGATAACTTATGGATTCATGTAAGTTCAAGGGAATGTGGTATTTTTGAAGATTTCATAAGCACAAATAGTAGGGATAGGCCCCCATTAATATTTTTCCAAACCATAAAAATAAGGGAGGGGTGGGTATAAGCTTGGGAGGGGGCGATCTAGGCTATGATGATGGGGGCTATGGGGGCATCATTGCATTAAATCCCCACTTTCTCTCTCTCAACTCATAGTACATGTCTCAGTTTCTCTAGAGTCTCTCTATCTTCCACACATGTGTATTCATCTCTCTAGACTCTCCCTCCTGCTTCTTTCGAGCCGCTCCAAATTGCATTACAACTCAACACTCCTTACCTTTGCATTTGGAGTTTTACCTTTCTGTGCATTTTTCCTAAGGCGCAGGTTTGGGAACAAGGCGATTTAGGATTACACTGTGAATTCGATTTGGTTTTGCAACCCCTTCTTACTCACAAGGGTCCTATATTCTAGTGACGTAAATAGATCATCTATGCTAGTGCGAGCAGCTTTGGTTGTAGTGTTTGATACATCAACAAGATGTCAGACCTGTTAGATATTGGCTACTCGGTGGCACCCCAACATCTGGTCTTAGGTTGGAAGTAATTATTTATTGTGAGGAAGCTAGTGAGATCAATTCTCTGAGAGATTACAAGAGTTGTTGAGCAGCACCATGTCCATTATTTCTTTCTACTTGCGTGGATCACAAATCTAGCAAATCTAAGTTGCAAGGCCTCGTGGTTGAATGTCAACGTTAATTATGAATACTAGGCAGCCTCAGCAACCTGGTTGGTAGCAAAGTCTTTAGGGTAGCTTCCTCGCCTTCAATGTGTGGGCTTCATTAATTTCCTTGAATACCTTGGTACAAAGTTGCACTACAAGCTCAAAGGATCAATATGTGCATTCACTTTTGAAGGCACTCTTAAGCCCGCAGTGCAAGTTCATATCTTTGAGCTTCTTTGGTACAAATTAGATCCACACACAACACTAAAGGAATTGCTTTCAAGGCCTCACACCAGCAAGCTCACTCAGGTAGGCCTTCATTCTCCTCCTTTTCTTGAAGTTAGGGATCTAAATAGGCACTTTGTTGTTGTTGTGACTCATCAATTGTAGTGGTCTTGTGGCAGAAATGGAGCAGATCAAGATGATATCCACCATGGTTGATGAGGTTGTAGTTGGTGTGCACACCATGGCCTGAGGGCTGCTACCCTTACAAATTTTGGGAGAGGTCTCGTTTGTCGTGACCATCTAGAAGCTCTCTCATGATCCCTTAAAATGGGTGGAAATTTCTTTGATACCACACATGGTTACCAATATGGCCCAATTCTATGGCCAGCATGATGTTGGAGGCCATGGCTTCGACCTCTGTGTATTCCTTGTTTGGCAAAGGAGAGTGTTTATTTATGTCCTTGGAATTACTTCTCTTAGATGGCTCCCCATCTGTCCAAAAAGCTCTTATGGTTGGGTAATGTGTATTCTTACATAGCAACATGATAGTGGGTACTTCATGTGTGTAGCTCGTGGAAATCAATGAGGATTATTTGTAGCTAGCTCTCAAGGACTTTGTACACATCTTGGTCATTGATATCCCTTCACTTATTCATTTACATTAAAGGTATCTTATTTCTTTTATTATTCATTTGCACGACATTTTGTTCATCTAATAACCTAGCCACTTAGTCATCAATATCATCACAATCACAACCTCCAAATGATGTACCGCTTGTTGAGGATTAATATCTTTCACCACTTATTTTTGTCGTCACCATTGTTCCATTTAACATATATCCTCTATTAATGGTCATCAATGATCTATGGATTGTGGTATTTTCTATAGATTGAGAAGCTAGATTGAAATTCCACTACTATGTGATTTTGTGTATTGAGTGCACATTATAACAGTCCATTTCTCAGCATGATTTTGATCACGATATAGACTTGAAGCCCAAGATGGATATTGTTGATCTCATAAAGGAACATAGAGGAGTTGAATTTAGTAGAGAACATGATGCTAGCAATGTCAATAAAGCTTGATTTTATTGTGTGGTTGTGTGTTTTGAATGCATGCCATGCACATTCTAGTACATATGCATGTATATACAAAGTGCTAACAATCAAATTTATCAAATAGATGAGGAGTTATATCTAGATGTAGGTTCAAATCAATCAAGGCATTGTGCTATTGGCATTAAGAGAGCTTATTTATTTCTACATATTGTTTAAACAAGTTTGTATGAGTGATCTAGATTTATGGATTATTACCCAAGTCCAAATTATTGTGGTAGAAAAGTTGTGTGAAATTGCAATTGGCCACAAAATTTGAGGTGGAGAGTAAATTTTATATAAGAGGAATAATTTCTCTTCACAAAGGAAACGAGATACTTATCTTAGATCCATACTTTCTTACATCTCAAACATACAACTCATTTAAAGGCCAATCAATGAAATTCAAGTGCAAAGGGAAATTAGTTTTTCTCGCAAAAGTCATCTACAAAGCAATCAATCATATTTTTCTATGAATAGGAACCAAGTTTTTGCATTATTGATGGTTTTGTATTAGGGAATTCATTCCTTGAAGTGCCTATTCAAGATTTAAATTCTATATTTAGATGCAACCTAGTGTGTAATTTCTAGAAAGCTGAGATAGTCATTGTATATCAAGCCTTTCATTTACATGTCGGGGCTTGATGATGATGTTTTTTTGAGTTGAGTTCAAATGTTTGATTCTTTTTGTGTGTACTTATCATTTTTATTCTTCTAGTGCAATTTGATTCATGTTGACTAGAACACATAGGGGTTGTTATTACAACTTTCTTTAACATTTGATAATCTATCATGATTAGTTGTTGAAGCATGTCATTTTTGCGTAGTTCGAGGTTTTAAAAACACTGAAGTTAAAAGTGCTAGATAATTGGCATTTTCTTTTAATTATTGTTTATTTTGATAGTTTAGTACAAAAAATTTTGGATGAGAATTCCCAATAGATAATAATGTCTTGATCTAGGGGCATTGTTTATTTATTTGTTAGTTGAAAGCTCTATCTAATCTTGGCTATTAGGGGATTGGTCTTGTTTATTAATTTGTTAGCTCTAGTAAGGAAAATTGTAAGCTCTATCTAATATTAATTGTTAGAGGCTTGTTAGTTCATTGTTAGAAAGATTAATAAGAAGCTTTTGACCTTTATGTGAATTGAAGAAACATAATTGAAATTGCCACTATAGCTAGCATGTTGAGTATGATTAAAAAACCTCTTATTTTCAAGTGTATAACTATAATATTTTCATGGTATAAGTATCCCATTTTTATTGCAAATATGTTAAGTGGTGATAATTTTTTATTATCATTTTGTTTAGCATAGGTCTTTTGTATTATTATTTGTAGTTAAGCAACTAGTCTTACTTAATTCATAATATAATACAAAATATGTTTAGTTGTTATATATGATTGTACTAAAGTGAAAATACTAAGCTATGCCAAAATTCCCACTATTTTTAAAGCCAAAAACACATAAGCTTAAAGCCTATACTTAAAAGTAACATTTTTTGAGCTTAGTGTGTGTCCCCAATAATATAATCAAATGAAATTTAATTATGTCTTGAGCTTAGTGTGTATATTCCTAGTCATGTAAGAAATTAGAGATTCTTTACATCCCTATTTAATAGATGTAGCATCAATGGATAATAGAGTCTAATATAAGCATTTGTACTATGTAAGTTAGTATTAGGTTGTAATCCAATCAAAAACTTACATGTAAGAAAGGGGTAAAAAATAAATGTACATTGTAAACGTGTAAATAGGGGGCCATAGTACTCTTATATGAGTTGTAAATAGGGGGTTTTCCAAGACTCTTCACTCACATGTGACATGTTCTCTTAATGAAGAGTGAATCCCTTGGTATGATAGCTTTTTGGAATGATATATTATTGGTATTTTCTTATTCATCGTTGTTGTAAAGACAGAGTGGTAGTGGTAATGGTAGTGGTTATTCTATTTTTGCAAGTTTTTGAATATTGGGTTGGTAGAGGGATGCTGCAAATATTGGCACTTTTAGATAAACAAAGAGTGAGCCATTGGATGCTTATTGTCCATGTCAAGCTATAAGCTTCTTACTTGTGGCCTTCTTTATGTCCTCATGGGGTTCTTTCACATTGGCTTCCTTAAACATGCTAGATTATGTAGGGTGAATTATTATTCTCAAGTTGCCTAATATGTTGAGGTTTGATGCAAGGCCTCGAGGCTTGATGTGCAATTACTAACTCGACAAAGAGGGAGTCTATGAAGTGGACAATAAGATCGATGTAGCAACAATTGATGTAATCGGCTAGTCTAATTAGGAGGGCAGGAAGTCATATGAACTTTGCAAAAGGGTGGCTAGCCATTAGATAGAAGGTGCATCCTAGGATTTTCATTTTGTCAAGAGGAAGGGACAAAGGTAGGCTGCATCACAAAAATACAAAAAGAAAAAAGAGGACATGATTGGGGAACCAGGCCTTAATCACTACTTCAATATGGCCTAATCAATATTGCGTGGAATAATGAAGACAAAACATGCATTCAGTTCGTAGTGTGATGAGTGAGGAGTAAATCAAGGTACATCATGACTACTTGGAGTATCAACACCTATGTGGATAGCCTTAACTTGTTGACCCTACTACCAAGATAGTTGGCATATGAAAAAAAACACACAGAGGTGCTACATGCAACCGAGCATCATCAAGAAGAAGAGCACAATGCTTGGAAGCTTTGGCTCAAGGTTAGAAAGGTGTAGTCAATAGTACTCGGGGGGGGGGGGGGGGGGGGGGGGGGGGGGGGGGGGGGGGACAGGGGTTCTATCGGACTACAAAGGAGAATTGAAGATAACAACTTATGGCTACATGGAGGCCTTTTGTGTGGTGCTTCAAAGTGGATGCTTATCAAGACATCCATTATGCATAGATTGAAGAATCCCATAGTTTGTAGGATTTTTCTTCCATGTTGAGGTATGAAGTAATATAGGAAAATTACAAATGAAAAACTTGGAGATATGCTTGGAATATGGAATCCAAGACAGTTGTGTACACAACAATAAGTCATTGGTGGCTATATGGGCATTGACATCGGATCTCTTTCTCCAATAGGACTTTCTTTGGAATATTGCAAGTAAATGAGTGATTGAGGAGGGAGTCCAAGAATAAATAGGCAAAAAATATGCTTAAAATTGGATCAAGTTGACCTTCCTCAAAATAGCCAAATATAATACTTGGCGAGCTAGATAATGCGAGGTAGCTGAAATCAAAGGCCAATAGGTTGGCACCCAACCACTGACCAACACACAAAGAAATGCACATCCCACAAATATACATATAGAATCACTCATGAGCTAGCTAATCTCCTAATATTCTCTCTTAGATCATGGGTAATCTAGTACTATATATTATACAATGAACACAATTCATCATAGTACATACAAGGAGCATCAAAGTAGGACTATCCATGTAGTGAGTGGCCAGCCCACCACCAAGATGCCTTGAAAACAATGTGATGTTGATGCTAACCATTTCAGAACCTAAAAATAGTGAAGTATTGTATAAACTCTCTATGTCTGTCAATAATGCCTTGTGGTAGCATACATGATCATCTTGTCAACAAGGCTTCTCAGCATATGTGACTATGGATTTCTTACCTTCAACAAGATTACCAAAGTGTACACTTAGGTGGGCTCAAACTAGGAGCCAATTCCACTCTTGGTCAAGAAATAGCCCATGGTGAACCTCGATGTTGATCCCAGCTCCAAAATTTTTTGAAACTTTCTAGACCTCAGTTGATGTGGAGGAAGGGACATTCCTCTCTAGATCCTTCATTTGGCATTTGGAAACACCCCCTTAATGCTCAGCATTGGTAGTTTAGCATTGGTATTGATTTGGGTCTGATTTAGCATTATTTTGGGACTACCATAACAATCCACATGCTATTATAAATGGTGTTACACTAACATTTGATGTTGCATCTTGGTTGGCATTGACATTTGATGCCCAATTGGTCCCAAATGGTCCTCGAATGTTAGGGGAATGTATGCCTATTGATTGCCCATCATTTGGAGCTTATTTATGGCCTAAGATACTCAGTTTTACACAGTAAATCACTGTTGTACACTCCAGAGCTGAAGCTTATTTAGTCGCTTTATGCTTTGCCTATTGGTCACGGGTGCTTCTCAGGTATTTCATATGACAATTAGGATGCAAATGAAGGTTGGCAAATGCTTTGGATGGTTCCGAAATGTATTTTGAGCCTTGTTTGAGCTCCATATTGGTTCGCATTTACTTGACATTGGTCTACACTGGCATGCTTTGTGATAGAGGTTATACCTATTGTCTATGTATGACCTATTGGTACATGCTTGATGCTTACACATTGCTAGTTATATTGTTTGAACTTGAATGCTACTGGAGCTTCGTTTGGGTTTGAATTTGGATATTCTGCTATTTTGGTCTCGCTTTGTCTCATCAGAAATTGATTGGGATTGTCTTCATGACATTGGATGCTATCATTGGATATGATCTTGGATGCTTCGTCACTGGTGCTCTTACATGCTTTGTTTGAGCTTATTTTCTTGACACTTACAGCTTTTGTGCCAATGGGAGCATCTTTGTATGCTTACGAGACATTGACAGTGTGGGTTATGCATATTGATCTTTTGGATCTTCGAGACCAGGATCTCCTCGTGGATGATTTATTATTGATATACCTTGGTCCGTGTAGATGTACTTGGGTTGCTTCAACTTGAGTTCAGTTTTGTATTGACTCTGAGTAAACACCGACTTGTGTCAAGTCTTGGTAGTGGTATGCACATTTTTCCTGTTGATTTGGGGTTGTACCAACTAACCTGACAGACTTTTTTTGACATGCTTGGGTGTTGGCTCATGTCACTTTGACTGTTACATACTTGTTTATGCCCACTTGATGTTGGTTTTGTTGGTTTTGCATTTAGTTAGTGATTGAATTTGAATATTGGGTTTTGCCTACTGTCAGCTCTCATTGTACACTATTGTCATAAATTACAACAAACATATATCTCCGGACTGTCATGTATTTTTCATACTGAATCATCCTAGTTTGGTGTGCTTTTGATGGTACTTGGTGGAAAGCATCATTATATACTCGTTTCTTGTCATTTTGCATTGGTTTTGGTGTTTTTTTTGTCATTTTCTATTGTTTACAACAAGCAGTTTTGAACTATCTACACTGTTTCAACTTGCAGTATGGCATATTCTTCCACTGATAGTGCCATCTTCAACATCACTAACCTTGATGGTACGAATTATACCTATTGGAAAAGCCAAGTTTGGCAGGTATTGGTGCAAAAATCACAAATAAAGCCACTAAGGTTGAGTGGAGAGCAGCCTGAAACTATGACTAATGACGAATGGATGGAGCTTGATGAGTTATACAAGTCCACCCTCATCTTGTCTCTCACTGGACAAGTGCATTACAATGTGGTTGAGGAAGCACATGGTGCTTGGTAGCTTTGGGATAAGATCAAGAACCTCTATGACAAGCAAAGTCCTGCAAAACTCAAATGTATTGGCTAAAATAGCTTATGGATCTCCGCATGAAAGAGAATGTGACCATGTCAGCTCATCTGAGCCCATTTCATGCTATTCTTAAGAACTTGGTTTCACAGGGCATTGATTTCCAAGAGAATGTCACTTCGATGTTCTTGCTTGGAACTCTTAATGAGTCTTGGGATATATTTTGCACTACCTTATGTGCTTCTACCACTACTCTGAAGCTATCTGATATTGACGGCTCTCTTCTATAGAAAGAGATAAACCATAAGAATTTGGATGCCTCTCCTGTGTCTCATGCTTTGACAGTTAGAGGCCAACATGATGGAAATGCAAAGAATGACCATGGTAATGGCCGTGGATGGGATTTGCAGAAATCTCGGTCCAAGTCACGTGGCAAGTCACGTAGTAAGTCTCGTGGGAGAAATGCAAATCTAACTTGTCATCATTGTGGGAAGAAAGGCCACATAAGGCCACAGTGTCATGAATTATGCAATGAAAGGAAAATAGAAAAGGGGAAAGAGAAAGTGCAAGAAAAGTCTTTTGATCGCAGCATAGTACATTGCTAAGTCAAGTGTTAAAATTGAAGAGGTCAATGCTATACAACCCAAGGATAGTGATGGGGATTATATCATTGCATCAACTTCATCTAATGCTTCACAGATGATAGAGATACACTCTATGTATGCATAGTGTTGGCTCTTGGACTCAGGCGTGTCCTTTCTTGTGACACCTTGCCGAGAGTGGTTCCATTCATGATGTTTTGTTTCGGGTTCTGTGCATTTGGGTGATGACAGGTCTCTTGAGATTGTCGGCATTGGTGATGCTAAGCTGAAGTTTCCTTTTAGTAGTTGTTTTGTTATGCACGATATACGCCATGTATCTGCATTGGCATGCAATCTCATGTCCACTAGACAACTGGATGATGTAGGATATCATGCATCTTTTGGAGACTCTGTATGGAAGATTACTATGTGGCATGCTTATGCTTGTGAGAGGTGCCAAGGTTGGCAGCCTCTACCCCTTAGTTGTTTTTGGATCTACAATTGATCGTGTTTTGTCTATGGGGACTTTATCTCATGTATCTCTTTGGCATGCTCGTTTGGGACACATGTCCATTAAGGGAATGAAAATGCTTTCTCGTTTGCAGTACTTACCACCCCTTGACTATTGTCAAATTGATTCCTGTGATCATTGTCTTTATGGTAGGAAGATTAGGTCTATGCATAAGAAGTTTGGTATGTCACACATGAGTGAGCCCTTGGCTTTGGTACATTCTAATGTTTGTGGGCCCATGCCCTGTCAGTCTTTGGGTGGTGCAAAGTATTTTGTTACCTTCATAGATGATTTTTCACATAAGGTATGGGCTTACTCCATAAAGCAAAAGTCCGATGTCTTGGTAGTTTTTGAGAGATGGCTTGCTTTGGTAGAAAACCAATCTAGGCATAGGCTGAAATGCCTTAGGACACATAATAGGGGTGAATATGTATCACATGCTTTTGAGCACTTATTTGATAAGGGGGGTATTAAACATTAGTTGACCGCCCCTTACACCTCTCTCTAGAATAGTATGGCTGAGTGGATGAATAGGATCATCCAGGAAACGGTTTGCAATATACTTAGCCATACAGGCCTACCCCATCACTTTTTGGGTTGAGGCAATTACAATTACCGTGTATATCATTAATAGATCGCTCTGTAGTGCCATTGATTTCTAGGTTGCAAAGGAGGTATGGATAGGAAAGCCTCCCTCTTATGTCCATTTACATGTCTAGATGTGAGGCATTTTTCCATATGCCCAAGGACAAGTGTAACAAGGTGGATCATAAGAGCGTTAAATGCATATTCCTTGACTATGGAGATGCAAGAAATATGGGTTACCATCTATGGGATCCGTAGGTGTGGAAAGTCATCTGCAGTCATGATGTAGTCTTCCATGGAGACAAGATACATAGGCAGCCTGAGAGTCATGGAGATACATAGGGTTATATTTCACAAGGAGCCATATGCTCCCATATAGCTAGTTAGATAGCTTGTAGCAGCAGCAGATACTTATGGCCAGGGTATTGGACATAATATTGAGTAGGTAGTAGAGCCTGAAGTGCGACGTTCTACTAGAGATAGGCACCCACCTAACAAATTTGAGCCCTCCATGCACTATGTCTTGGTTATAGATGTAGGAGAGCTTCTCACCTACGATGAGGCTATGTTGCGCAGGCATGACAGTCCCTCTTAGGAGAGGGCAATGCAATCTAAGATAGAATCCTTGCATAAGAATATGACTTGGGATTTGATTTCCATGTGCGCTAGCAAGAAGGCTATGCCATGCAAGTGGGTGTACAAGATAAAGAGTATACTTGGGCACCCCAAGCCGGTATACAAGGCTAGATTGGTAGCAAAGGGTTTTAAGCAGGAGCATGGTGTTGACTTTGATGAGATCTTATCACTTGTGGTTAAGATGACCACCCTGCATGTAGTCTTGGCTTTTGTTGCATAGCTTAACTTGGACTTGTACTAGTAGTCGGATGTCAAGACGGCTTTCTTACATGGGGACTTGCATGATGAGATTTACATGGAGCCGCCTTGGGCTTTGCTTAGCCTGGCACGGAGCACCTAGTGTGTAGGACGAAGAAAAGTATTTATGGCTTGAAGTAGGAACCTAGGGAATTGTACCATAAGTTCGATGCTTTTATGCAGTCACTGGGCTATATCCGTAGTGCTATGGATCCATTCTTGTACATGAAGGAAGCCCTTGTTGGATCTTTGCTTATTTTGGTACTGTATGTGGATGACATGCTATCAGCAGGATAATCTCATGATGAGATAGATGCTTTTAAGGCTTAGCTCAATAAGAGCTTTGAGATGAAGGATTTAAGACATGCCTTTCACATACTTGGTATGCGCATTAGATGCAACAGGCATCAAGGACTTCTCTACTTATCACATAGGGGCTACATTCATAAAGTCCTTGAGTGTTTCTACATGCAATACGTAAAGCGTATTGGCTATCCATTGCCTTCTTATGTGAAGGTATCACAGTCTAATTGTCTGCAGATAGAGGAGCAGAGGGCTGGGATGGCCAAGATTCCCTATGTATCCATAGTGGGTAGTCTTATGTATGCCATGATAGCCACTCGTGCAAATATTGCATTTGCAATTGGTGTTGTGGCACGCTATATGGCTACACTTGGCAAGAAGCATTGGGATGCTATGAAGAGTATCATGAGATACCTAAAGGGCACTGAAAATATGTGCATATGCTATGGCAGTCAGGATACAGGAGTCATGGGGTACACTGACTTTGATTATGCAAGACATGCAGACAATAGGAAGTCCACTTCCGGCTATGTGTTCACTTATGCTAGGGGTGATGTTTCATGGATGTCCAGGGTGTAGAAATGCACGGCCCTTTCTTCTACAAAGGTTGAGTATGCTGCACCCACTGAGGCTTGCAAGGAGGCCATTTGGTTGGGTCGTTTGGTTCATGACATTGGTATTGATGCTATCCCTACCTTGCATTCAGATTCTATGAGTGCTATTTGATTAGCCAAAAAATCGGTCTTCCATGCAAAGACAAAACACATTGAGGTGAGGTATCACTTCATGCATGGGGTCGTTGAGGACAAGTTTGTTGACCTTTTCAAGATCTCGACTGGCCAAAATCTTGCAAATTTTCTCAGCAAAAGCCTCTCTATGGAGCGCTTTGCCTTCCTTAGGAGATTGATGGGTGTAGGATGAGATTATGTCTTTCCTCATCCTGTTGTACATGTGTCCATGTTGTATTGTCTTTTTTTTTCTTTTTTACTCATCACTGGGAAAATTTCTCCTTTAAGTGGGAGGTTGTTGGGGTAAAGGTGCCTCTGCCTAGTCGCCCATGTATTACTACACTAACAGTACTCGCGTCTACACATTGCACGCGATGGGCGCCCATCATCGTCACTTTATTATTTATTCTTTTAGTGATAGACGAATAAAGGGAAGGTCGATCACACATTGTGACTATTGGAGTTTCCAGATTGTGAGTCTCTCTCTCTCTCTTGCTCTTGCTCTTGCTCTCCTACCATAGCTCTTCCGTGCAAGCTTCGATCCTTCTCACCTTTCATCATGTTGTTCAAGGAGATTTTGAAAAAAGAAATAGAGAAGCAAGAAGAATAAGAATAAGAAGAAAAAGAAGAAGAGAAGGCAAAAATGCATACATGGTTTTAGATATAAAGAACCTCATTTTCATTGTTAATGCTCATAAGCCTTCATATACATGTTTACCTATACATTTAACTACAACATTGGCTAGGCATTTACTTGCACCATTACTTGCATGTTTCTCTATGTCATTATCTATATTAACAAGTGAGCCATTATATACATGTTTACTTATGCTATTCCATGCAAGTTAATACAACTATAAAAAGAAAGAGAAAAAAGAAGAGCAAACATCCACATTGTCCAAGAAACTTTTCAAACAAAAAAGAGAAAAGAAAGAAAGAAGAAGAAGAAGGAAAAAAAGAAAAAGAAAAAGAAAAAGCAGTAGCAGTAGCAGTAGCAGTAGCAGTAGCAGTAGCAGCAACAGCAACAACAACAACAACGACACTAGTAGTAGTAGAATAAGAGAAGGGGAAAATGCATACATGGTTTTGGATATAAAGAACATCCTCCTCTTCCTTATCAATGCATGCAACTCTTCTTTACTTGGAGATAGAAGAAAATGGCTCCTCTCTTGTGTTTGCTTCTTTTCTTTCCTCCAAGTTCTCTTTCCTCTCTTTTCTCTTTCAACATAGCTAAAAAGTTTTCAAATTTTCTAGTTCGTGTCATTTAATATCTTATCATTGGTTGCACGTTTGAATTTGCATTTACAATCAGCACTAAACATGAACATAAAAATATCCATAACATCCCATGACAACCATAGAGTGATATAGAACATACTTAGGGTTAGGACACCTCAAAGGCAATGAAAAATGATAAATATAACAAATGAATGAATATTTAATATATTTACCATGCTCAATGTAGCAAACACACTATGCAAAGGTGAATTATTGACACCCCAAACTCTCATGCCTCTAGGATTGGGGTAGAGATTATAAGTTGGAGAGAGTCACACTCTATGAATATTTATAGAATCTCATTAACTTGCTTTTAAAATCTTATTTGAATGGGCTTATAAACCTGCTAGATAACTTCTTTATAAATATATTGATGTGGGGATATAGATGCAAATTTGAGCCCTAATAAAGAAGGGGCCAACATATACATGTGTACAAGCATGCTTAAACAAACTTGTGTTTAAAATGTGTTAACAATGAGGTTATTTTTCACATTTGAGAGCGCATTTAATCATGTATGAGATACTTTTTAGTCATCATGATGTTAAAGGAAATTGTAGTTAAAATACGCCTACTAATACTTATCAAGCATCCACATATCTTGTTTGATTCTATTGTAGTGATGCTATAGTACAAGAGTTTCTTGCTACTAGGAAAGAAACCATGTGCAAGTGTATAGCATATAATGCATGAATATGTGATAACATAACCTTGGAACCAACTAGAATCATGTTACACCATCAACTTTAAGACTTTAGAAAGGTATTTGTCACATAAGAAGTTTTGTTTAATTTGTAGTAATATATATGTTTCCATAGCTAGGCTAGGGGAGGCAATTAACTTCAATTGTTGTTTAGACTCCACAATCAATACAATCAAGACTTGTTGGATGCCTCGAATTATTTGGTCATGGGTGGTCGACCTTGTGGTGAAATATTAAGGTCTCAATCCTAATATCAAGAGCTTGAGCTTTCTTAAACTTTTGAAAGGCATCCTAATTTCATCTAGCGTGTATGAATCACACTATATCCTTTGCAGTTAGTGAGCTTTTTATAGGCGTAACAATCAATTTTAGACCTAATTTAAGGAAAATATGTCTTTTTCTTCATGGGAAAGAATTTTTAATGTTTAAATCTCCTAAAATAGAATGGTTAAGATTTTGGAAACTTGATTCTTCTCAATCTTAAGTATTGCTAAATTTTGGAAAGATACTTCACTTATCAAGTCCACATATCCATAGAAAGTGATATTTGGGATCGTGATCTTCCAAATTCCACCCAATGCACCAACATAAATGTAGCTATCCAAATATTTTATAACAATTTACTACGATGCATTAAGTAATCTTTCTTAATTAATGCTAGCTACAAGAGAATGGAAGCAAAGATGTAAAAGGCCAACATGCATTAGTGGGTGCATTTAAAGAAAGGTTATTTCTTTATGGCCTTATAGCATGTAAAGAAAGAGAAAGATCATCCATAAGTTCAATAAAGTAAAAAGGGGTCATTCTATGGCCTTATAGCATGTAAAGAAAGGGTATTTCTTAATACCCTTTGAACATACATTATATAGATGATTTCTTATAGTTGCACCCCCAAGCCAAAGTATAAGAGCTATCATTAGGTGGATAAAAAATTTGACTCACTATAAATATCACAAGAATCTATGTTTTGTATCAATTTCTTTAGGTGAAGAGAACTCTCTTCTTGAAGGATCAAAGGTTTGACTCACTTCAAATATTACAAGAATCTATGATTTGTATCAATTTCTTTTGCTCATATAAATCTCTCATTTGCTATTCTTTTTGTTCGTTGTGTACTAGTGAAGGATCTCAAATTTCTATTTATGCATTTTTTTCTAATGCTCATATTAATGTGTTTTAAGTAGAGATTGTTTAGGTTTTTTAAAACAAGCTTGTTAATGCTTGCTTAAATTCATTTTTAAATATGAAATTCTAGTTAGTTGTATAACCATGTCACTAGGATTTCTCTAATCTAATTAAACACATTGTTAACTTAGTTTAATGCTTATTTGCACAAGTTGTTAAACATTGACTTTCATGCCTTGTTGAATGGTTTCTTAAATGGTTTTGTGAAGGGTCTCTTAATAGTTTCTTAAACTTGTTTTTAAACATGATTCTGGGTATGCAAGCTTATTGCTAGGGTTTCTTTGCTTTGGTTAGATTATGTATTTAATAGTTTTCTGGATTTTGTTTTTACATTTTTGTAGACAATGAGATTAACACTTTGTTAAATGCTAAGATAAACAATGAGAGCATGTTGAAATCTAGATAATGTAACCAATCAAACATCTATATGTACGAAGAGTCAAGATTGTTTACATGATGTGTCATTTTTTATAGATGATAAGAGTGAAATTTTGTTGTCTAGGATTGTTGTATGTTGAGCATATATGTTGTTGTCTTGTAGCATAATTCATGTGCGCTTAAATGTCTTTGTATTTGTCTTATCAATATAGAAATAATTCATGCTGAAGAATGCTACACCTATTCGTTTTGAGATAGGGACACAAAATGATAAGACGAAAGAGGAGAATAAATTAGAAATAACAAAGTTAGTGGAGAGAAGACTTCCGATTTCGACAAATGAGGAATTAGAGAGTGTCAAGAAGGAAATTCTAGGGAGAACCAAAAAGGTTACTCTAGTCACCTCATTCATTTCTCCATGAAATGTGATAACTAGAAGTATTTTTTCCTATTGAATGCTTACTAAGATTGGAAAAATATAGACATTGAAGAAGATGTGCTAGAGCCTACAAGTAATTCATGCGCTTAATGTGTTTTATTGTTTACTATTTTTCTTTAGAGCTTTATATAAGCAATTATTCAAACACAATTAAATTTTTCTCAAAACTTATATTAATTGTGAGCTATATGAGTATATAGATATCTCTTTAGTTTTGTCTTGATAGTTAACATGACTTTAAATACACTTATGTTTTTTTTATAGTTTAAAAAATGCATCAATCAAATTGTCTATGGGCCAAATCCTTTGTGGTGGATTCATTACAAGATTTTTCAATCACAATACATGAACTAGGCAATCAAGCACTAGACTATTCATAATCTCTTTACTAAGCTCCAACTTAATTCACCTTTTGTGATTCTTCTATTTGTCTACACAAGCATGGCATGGTATTGTTAAAATGCAACTTTACAAAATATTGAGACATAATCAAGAAGGTGCTTGACCATGAGTTGTGTTGTAAAAATATGTGTGAGAGTTGTATTCATTTGAGAGATACTCCATTACACTTTGAGCTATGGACAATGAAAGTATAAATATGGAGACTTGTTTTTATTCTCTCTCTTCTCTCAAACTTTGAGCATGATATTAGGCTATCCTCCTTCAAGGGCCTATGAGATTTTGAGTATATCTATCTAGTCACATGGTTTGTGGTCATTGTTGTGATTCTTTCAATAATTTTCATGGTAGAGATTGTATTGCAACAAATCTTGAGAGAGAGATTTAATCTCGGGTAAGTTACTCATGAATATATGTGTGCATCATGTGGGTTCAAAATAGGGTATTTTTAAAATACCATTTTTTACATTTTTTACATACATAAAGGTGTAATATAAATGAGTTATTTATAGATTGAATAGAAAAGGGTTATGTTCTATTTAGGAAAAATTTACAGATAAGGATATTTATAAATAGGCGTTGAATGCACATGATGTAGATGATATATATATAGTAAATTTCGTGAGGATTCAGTGTTTTGTTCAAAGTTTCTAGAGAAATCATCTAGCAATATCCAATTCGTTAATTTACATCAATTTTAGGGGGATGCCATAGCAATCTTAATCAATTTCTTTTGGTTATAGATAACCATTTCTTAGGCAAACATAGCCCAACATTTAGTGTGATTTTGAGTAGCCATTAAGAGATATTGTTAACATGCTTTATTTGGACACAATAAATGGACCACTAGTTTTTTGCACTTTTGGATAGCAATTAAAATGTATGTTAAGAACCAAAAAGAGTGATTTATGTGTATATATTAGAAATCATTAAAAGATGCCATTACAACTCTATATTATAGGCATTTGTGATGGTAACAAGAAGCACGAGAGAGTGTGACTTAGCATAGGTTGCAACTTCAATTACCATTTCTTGTACTATAGTTCATTTGATACGAAGATGGATCCTTTGAAGTAAAAGAGGAGATTGTAAGAGCATGTCACACCCAAGGTTAGTGGAGAGGATGGAACCCCACTCCCACCACTAACTAGTCATACACTATAGGATACAGGTCTCATACCGATGTTTAAAGTGATGCAAATGTTCATTTTAAAAAAACTATCCTTGTCATCGCCAAAAGCGTTGGTATAAGCATCTCTCTACAAATTTGTCGTAGAGAGCATTGCTATTTGCATTGCAATTAGTGTCGCTTTGTGATGGTAATAGCAATGTGTGCAATAAATTAGCAATGCAAATAGCAATGGTTACAGATGAAAAAAAAGATTGTGGCAAGGTAATAAGTTTCCATGCCACCCATAGCACCATGTGCTATATAATATTCTCCAAAGTAATTACATATTGGATACACAATCGTCATCAAGACAGGTGCAAAAACTACATAAAATTACAAGACTAATAATTCACAAAATAAGTACAAGGCTAGTGATGACAACTCATGAAATTACATGGAACCATGGAGAGGAGAGCCAAAATAAAAATGAAAATCTATTTGTAAATATCGCAAAGTGCAATTTTATATAAAGGATGATAAGTATATCAAAGGAATGCTACATGGGAGAGGCCTGCACAAATCACAAGACCAAAAAAGAAGATGATGTGTGCTTCACAAATCTAAGTGCATACTATAGATCCTCGCAATCTAAAAGCTTTACCTGATGCAAAGGAGTGGCGAACAAACTCTACAATGAACAACCAAACATTAGTCCACTATACATAATGCATCATAAAAAAACTAGTGACCACCAACAAGAAATAGGATTGACTTACTGGACCGCGGCACACGTACAATCTATCAAAAAGTGCAGTGAGACTATGTCTCTCTGCATGTCATGTCTCAAAACTTGTGGGATCGCGGTTTCTGATGGAGTATTGCAAAGAAAATAGAATAGCATTATTAGAAACATGATTGTTAGTACAAGTAATATTCCAAATAAGAAAGCCAGAAGAACTAAAAGAAAACTTACAAAGTCCTCCAAATAAGTCATGTGGCCACCACTCCCTAGATTATGCACGACTCTCTACCTCCAATCATGCCCTCGCTACCTCCCACTACTGCTGCCATCATCCTAGAGAATCTGTAGCCTCCTCCTTGAGTCTCCACCAATCCTCTACATCTAGACACTCGAGCTTTGAGGCACCACTCTCGATTGCCTTGCATGCATCTGATCATCTATGTGACATGTATGTACGCATACACTCCATTATCCACCTAGTGGAAAATCTTCATGTCACCTAGGTACCGAAAACTCATCATGTAAAGACAGCACTACATAATCCTTCCTCCCCTTGAGTATATTCTTCCAATGGTCCAAAACATTATGCCTAAATACTTGTTGGCACAACTCTCTCATGTGAGACATCACCCTCCTCCCCTCATCATTCAAACTCCTCATCGATCATCCTTCAACTCATCCTACTCTTTAGGTATTGTCTGATGTAAATATGACTTGGCCTATGGCCCCATGTCAATCTTCTGGCATAGCTCGACATATACTAGAAGGTCTATAAATAGGTGACCATAGAAAGAGTAGTCCACTTCATTCTCAAAAATTTCTTGGCCTCTTGTCTCTTCGTCTATGTTATCAATGCATGTCTCCTCTGCATGCACCAAGCCCTCTTTGTCTTGCACCCTTTGCAATATTAACCCCTCCACTTGCATACTCTTCTCGTCTACACTAGGAACATTGCTTTTATCATACACTTGCGCACTCTAAGGAGTTGATGGCACAACATACCACCATCGAGGTTGTCAGGGATTTAGATAGAAGATTATATATTCAATATTACATATAAGAGTGAATCAAAATTTGTGATTGTTTCATATACATCATGATTTTTTTTTTAAAAAGATCATGCATCTATTCACAATTACCTGATAGGGCAAACATGTCACACAAATTGATCTATCTTTTCTCAAAATCTATTTTAAAAAATCAAGATGAACCTCACTAAACGGTTGCCCCAACTCCTTCCAATACCACTTTAAGCCATTGTACATTGAATATAATCATAGAGAAGCAATGTAATCCACTAAGATAACACTTTCCAAGTTTCCAAAATATTCCATCTCATCTACCACGGTATTCGGATCCGTGGCCCGCCATCAACTCTCTTGCTCAAACTTTGCCATAACACCACAATCCGTTGTGAAGCCCATTTTGTTGATACGCTCAACACAGAAATGTCACTCACGCAACCATGCTACATTGTAGATTTTGTATTGTACACTGAACTAGTTAGATTAGTTGTTGCACATGAAATCTAGATATGACAACAAATAAAGCATGCAATCACCTTCGGACTACATCCCCTCGAGAGTTCCCACTCCTCAATAGAGACCTCTACCCCTTTGCAAGAAGCTGCAATCAAAGCTTCATGTAACCACCGCATAGACATAAACTGTAGTATCTCCTCCATGCCCTCAGGATATCAAATTGGTCAATGGCATGTACTATGTCAAAATTCTGATCGCGCTTCTTCTTGGTTTTTTCTAGCTTGCTCGTATCTAACGAGCCACTTCTCCATGGATGCATGATGCAACCTACAAAAACGATTCACTTTCTCCTCCATGGCACTACCCATCCTTTTTTCTACTCCATTTTCAACCACCACATCTTCGGTAAGTCTATCATTGTCCTTCAGTGATCGTAACATACTATTGTTTGAATCCAATATCAATAGCCACTTTGAGATATGCACTAAAGCCTCCCACACTAGCCAACCTTCAGCCATGCTACCTTTCGCCCAGAGCTCGTTGTCGCATAAAGTGCTTCAAGGTTTTCATGAAGCACTCCAAGAAGAATGGAAAAGTCTTGCAATCTCCACTTCATCGCATTAGGAGGTGAGTTTGTATCGTGAGCATACTCGTAGGTAGGTACTTCTCAAAAGAGATATCCTGTCTTCACTCCTCCCCACCTTATAGATTCAATAGAGGATGTCTTGATCTCCTTCTTTGAGATCCATTGCACTAAATTCGACAACATGTAAATCGCCTCGTGTATTTCTGAAGTGAGGTATCCCGCAATTGCGATTGGTAGCATAAACTATGTGAAATGAGCAATCATAGGAACATCGAGTAGACACTAAATAGCAAAATTTTGAGACTACTTGCAATCAAGAGCAAGATAAACTTGACATATCTTATGCCAATCATGGGATTTTAGTCCTAATAGCTAGTCATCTTTAAAAAAACTAGACCTAAGGGAACACATCATATCCGTCTGGGTGCGGATAGACCTTATAATTTTCTTCACGATGTGCTTTTCTTTAGTGGACAAGACTCAAAGAGCACGAGGTAGTTGCAAGCAACCATCAGTGCTCAACTGTGGCCAAAGTGCCTCCATCTTGCCTATCTCCTTCAAAATCCATTCATGTCCCTACAATGTCCCTCTTTTCTATGATGTGGTCCCATAATAAGCTAGCCACATTCTTAAAAATGTGTATGGGATTCAAAAAATGATTGATCTATAAGTGGGTCCAATATACGCCAACTCATAGAAGACCGAGAACCATCACCTTTTGCTTGGATATGACTCCTTGTGGACCATTTTCAACTAGTACCAGCTTTGGGCATTCATTCGTGATGGAGGCTCCAAGAATTCCTTCCCTCAATTCATGACCCTTCAGTAAGAAAGAGATGTGTCCTTGATATACCATCTTCTTCATGGTTTGTGACCTTCGAGAGTCTCACTATGGCCCACACAATGGACATGCATGATAACTTGAGGTAACCAGACCTGTCACACAACACCCCTATCTAGTCAATACGAACTTGAAAAAGCTATGTTAGATATCACCAACGAGAATAGAAGCTCACTTACATGAGCATTCTTTGAACCTTGGAAAGTCATGCATGGTCCATATGAGAATGGCTCGTATATTAGCAGACCATCGTACTTGCTCATATCTTCCACAACAACCCCCTCCCCCCACAAAATCTTGAACTCATCAACTAATGGACGGAGGTAGACATCCATGTTTTTGACTTTGTAGTAGTGCCCAGGAATGAGCAAGCTAAGGATTAGGTATCCTTTCTTCATGTGCCCAATGTACAGAACATGTGACATATATGCAATATTGAAAGGTGAGAAGGATTAAAGCTTGCATGGGAGAGCTATGGGGAGAGAGCAAGAGCAAGAGAGAGAGAGACACTCACAATGTGGGAACTCCAACAGTCACAATGTGTCACTAGCCTTCCCTTTATTCATCTATCACTAAAAGAATAAAGAATAAAGTGACAGTCACGGGTGCTCGCTGCCTGCAGTGTGCAAGCGCGAGAACTGTCAGTATAGTAATACATAGGTGACTAGGCGGAGGTGACTTTACCCCCAACAACCTCCTACTTAAAGGAAAATCTTCCCCAGTGAGGAGTCAAAAAGAAAAATAAAAGACAATACAATATGTACACATGTACAATAGGATAAGGAAAGACATCATCTCATCCCACACCCATCAATCTCCTGAGGAAGGCAAAGTGCTCCGTAGAGAGGCTTTTGGTGAGTAGATCTGTAGGATTTTGGTCATTCAAGATGTTGAAAAGGTCAACAGACTTGTCCTCAATAACCCCACGTATAAAGTGTCACCTCAATGTGTTTTGTCTTGGCATGGAAGTCCAGATTCTTGGCTAATTGAATAGCACTCAACAGAGCCTGAAATGTAGTTTAGGAATAGCATCAATACCAAGCTCATGAACCAAATGTCCTCGTTGCAAGCCTCACTAGCTACAATATACTCGGCATCAATGGTGGAAAGAGTCATACACTTCTGCATCTTGGACATCAAAGAGACAACACCTCTAGCATACGTGACACATAGCCAGAATTGGACTTCCTACTATCTACATGTTCTACATAATCAAAGTCAGTGTACCCATGACTCCTATATCCTTGCTGCCATAGCATATACACATATCTGTAGTGCCCTTCATGTACCTCATGATACCCTTTACGACATCCCAATGCTTCTTGCCAGGTGTAGCCATATAGCATGCCACAACATCAACTGCAAAGGCAATATCTGAAGGAGTGGCTATCATGGCATACATAAGACTTTCTAATGTGGATGCATAGGGAATCTTGGCCATCTTTGCCCACTGATCATTTGTCTGTGAACAATCGGCCTGTGATACCTTCACATCAAAAGGCAATGGACAACTAATAGGCTTCACATCCTGCATGCGGAAGCGTTATGAATGTACTCTATTCGGACCTAAAACGGGCCTATCACTGGCTCTCTAGCACTAGCTAGACCTCTAAGACACACAAGACACCCCACACGGCCTCGTGGCCAGGATCCTGTGTCTAAAGCTCACACTACATTAAACTCTAATATCAATTTTGTGTTTGTAATAGGATGACACAATCCAACATTTTCCCTCCCCTACTCCTCAAAGGGAGATCCCATACACATTGGTATGATATACCATGTATCACATACACAAGAGGCAACCTCTCTGATGCTGAAAAACCATGGCCTCACTGTAGCTCTCTTACATCTCGGGGATTGGCCCCTTGATGCATTGCTCCAACATAAAGAACAAATGTACAAACTCCACTCTTTGATTTATCGAACGATCCAGGAGTTGATGTTTCCTCACTGAACTTACCCCAAGGAACCGCTCGTCTAATCTACATCAAGGACTTTCTCACACTCTCAGCATTGGTCAATGTTTAGCATACATGTGCTATGCATCTAGGATTTTATACCATGTGGCATGCAAAATGCAGAACTGTATGACCATTGTGCGAATCCATTCTATGATTAGAAATTAGTCACGTGGTGTGCAAAGGCAATTCTTTAATGATTTTTGACCTACTCATTGTTGCTGCGTTGCTAGAAACTAGCACCAAGTTTCCCCGTGCTACTAGTATCCTTAAACTTAAATTATTATCGGCCTATATGACATGCACAAACAAAAGATCATACTTTACCTCATTTTCAGCACTTAAACGCTTCCACAACCCCTCTTTTCGCCCTACCACTTACGTGTTCCATGGTTGCATAGGTGTAGGGTTTTTTTTTTTGTCATTTTCAATGTATAAAGCAATAAAAACGCACTAAAACATACAAACAAGGATGAGCTGAGGCTATACCTCATGCCTCAACCTTGCTAAACATTCACAAATATTAATCATATTTTTCATTAGTTTTTTATCGTGAAAAACCTAAAGTTCCCTATTTTTTGCTATTTTTTCTATTTATTTGCTCAAAAGATTATAGAAATTCAAAATTTTCAGTTTCTACTGATCAAACTCACTTAGCTCCACTTCCATACCAATTTTTGTTTAATGCGAACACACAACACCCAACAAAACCCCAAATTTAATCATTTTTCCATGAAAATCCCAATTTGCGAGTTTTGTGTATGTTGCGGGATATTCATATGTTATTAAAAATTTTTATTTTCATTATGATTTCAGAGAATATGCACTATCACAAACCACGAATAAACATTATCAAGCATTATACTTGAGCATTTTTTCATAAAAACAAAGAGAACACATACCTATGCATAAAAACCCATGGATTTGGACCGTAAGATGTGCTCGTGAGGCCACTGACACTTCTCTTGCCGTTGACGCACTCCCATGCTCCAATGTAGGACCCCTCCTGTTCCATCAGCATCATTGCATCCAAATTCATCATCAAACCCGACCCCCTTTCTCTCTTGAATTCAACCGCATGAACAAGCATTAAGAGGAGGGAGGAGGGAGGAGAGAGAAAGATAGATTTTCATTCTCTTTGTACAGTACATCGATTCTCAATCCGATTTCGGTGATGGAGAGCGAAGGTTGAATGCATCTCAGGGCCCTCTCCACTTCCTCTCTCTTAGACGACTGTAGAAATCCAAATTTTTGGGCCAAAAATGGTCGCATGAAAAAATGCGCCCCCCTCCCCCCCCACACATCATTTCATTCTTGAGATTTTCCTTACTAATTAAGCTTTAAACTTAAAGCTTTAGAATAATTAGTTTATATTTTCCTTTTCACACTACCGGCAAATGGACATTTTGATTTTGAGGGTCCTAACGAACTCAAAATTGAAATCCGACTGGCCAGCAGCTTTGTGCCATCGAACTCCATCACCTTGGCCTTCCTCGCGCACTTTTTGGCTCATGGATCTAATAGCTGCTTCATAATCCCAACCCTTGCGGGGATTAAATGGGGGGTCAAATGACCTACGATTGACGAATCGAGACTTGAGTTGGATTTGTGATGTCGAAATGCATCTAGGAAAACTCTAGCTAAGCCATCAGCCACCATTTGATTTTTCATGAAAATTGGCTCTTTCAATCGTCCCACCATGTTTCCACTTCAAAACGGATTTGAACTGCTTCTAGATCTCAGCTCCTAAAAAGCAACTCTCATTGGTGACCACGAGGTAGGGCGTTTCATCCCATTGAATCCCATGAATAAATCTGCATATCAGCACCACAAAGAGCATCAAGCTGATACAAAAAATACTCAACAAAATACATCACAACTCTCCCCCTACCCCTTTCCAAAACTAAGGCATAAAATCCAACAAGGAGTAGGCTCAACATAATCTGATAGAAAGCCTAAAGCTAATCACTAAACTGATTGTTCCAACATGGCCAAGCTAAAAAGAACTATCAAAGAGGTCATCCTTAATGGTGGTCTGAAATACCTACCTAATTGAGGACAACTCAATGAGAAGCTCCTACTGGGCGAGGACTTTGATAACCTGAGCAATCTAACTACCTCACAACTAATAGAAACTCCTAGAATGGAAGCCTAGCAGGTCAACAAAACAGGGTCACTAGGATTGCCGTCAAAAATAAGTCTTTTAGTGCCTGACAATGCCTTTGCAGGAGGCAACTACTCAAACCTCCCATAATCATACCTAACCTAAACTGGGGACTTCATGCCTTGATTGCCGGTCCCCAACAAACAAAAAGAGAGTAACCCTTACATACACATATATCATTATCTACTCAAGGGAAAAAGACTCGAAAAGGGGACGAAACCACCTGGAATGGCCACAAGAAGCTCCTCTGCAATAAAGGCTCCCTCCAATGACTTTGTCAACCTATATGATGCAATCACTAAAACAAAAAACCATTAAACATACCTGAACCAAACAGACATATGACCCTCTTGGTCTAAAGAAATAGCACATTTTATTACAAAATAACTGGCCCTCTTGGCCTAAAGAAAGAAAACATTCAGACTCGACGAAACCGGCCCTCTTGGCCTAATGGAAATCAATCATTAAAACCCTTAAAGCAATTGGCCCTCTTGGCCTAAAGAAATCAAGCAAACCAGCTCATATATATCCCCCCTTGGAAAATCTTTTGATGGACAACCAGATGCTCCATCCCAAGGAGGAAATAGGGCTCCTCACCTAAACTAAATGCATCAAATTGTGACCCATACCTCCTGCATAAATAGCAAGAGGTGTATGCATAACATGTTGTCTAACCAACCTATGGATCCAAGATAACAAAGGCAAATGGGTCTCGGCCACCCATTGCATTACCCATACTAACCATCGCCTGCCATATAGGGCATGTTTTGATAAAAGCCCCCATAATCAACCAGGTCCTATCTCATCATCCATAGAGATATCCAAACTAGGACCACAGTTAAAGAAAAGTTTGTTTGCTAATGAGTACCCAAACTGATTCCAATAACGTGGAACTAGCTGAAGAGAGACTCTCTCAAACTCGTCGAGCAGGGTCATAGCAATGCAATAATACATAGAAAGAATAGAATTCCGAATTGTGTATGTCCCACTTAGTTGGTTCAATACCAACTGGGAATCCCCCTTGACTAAGAATTGACGGATACCACCCTTCGTAGCAATATTTAACCCCATGATTAAGGCTTTGTACTCCGCCATGTTATTGGTAAATCCAACCCCAAGATAAACTGCTAATTTCATTATGACTCTACATTAGGGGGTCTTTAATGACTACCCCTATATTCCCTTTCTTGTTGGGACCCCTAGACGCTCCATCAAAGTACATTGTGTATGTCCACAATAGAGGATGTAGTTAAGGCCCCATCCCACCATCTTCATTGAATGTAACAGGGATGCTCATCAAGATTCGTAAGCAGTGATGACAGAAGACTTTGATTTCCCAAACAAATGACTCGTCCTCTTGCTCAATCACTTTATATCATTTACTCCACCAGAGAATCTTTCCTTGATGATATCTCCGGTCCAAGTAAGGGTGCTCCAAATAAGGAATCAACCACCCCATCAACCTCTTCCATCTCCAAATAAGGAATCAACCGCCCCATCAACCTCTTCCATCTCTTACAGGTTCTTGATCAAGCCAGTATTGATCTGCAATGCATTTATTTCATTGCTGCATTTAGAAATAATAAGATTTAATCTTATTAAGATTAACCTTATTTTTTAATTCCACCCCCTCAAGTTCAGCAAGTAATGCCCTGGATTTATTCTTCCCTATTCTTACAATCTTGTAGGGACCATCCCATTTGGGCTCAAGTTTTCCTTGAAACAGTTCTCTCCGTGCATCATAGTAAAGAACTTATTGCCCCTTCTTAAAGATATATTTCTTCGCTTTCAGATCATGCAACCACTTCATCTGACGTTTAGCCACAACAGACTCTGTAATTGAAGCTTATTTAAGTGGGCCAAAGTCATGAAACACTTGAAGAGGGCATCCTCGTCACCGAAAGAATGATTGATTGTGAATCTTATGGTCGGCAACTCAATCTCTAAGGGCAAGACACACTCCTCCCCATAAACTAATTTGAATGGGGTGTGGCTAGTGGCTCATTTGAAAGTCGTGTTATACGCCCACACCACCACATATAATTTCTTATCCCAGTCACGCTTCTTTTCAAACACTATTTTTGATCGAATACCCACAAGCTGCTTGTTAATACTTTCAAGTTACCCATTTTCTTGCGGGTTGTAACGAGTCATCTTGTTATGATTAATTTTCCATGCTTCAGTCAAGCTTTTAATCACCTTGTTTAGGAAATGGATTCCACGATCTGATACTAATTCTGTTGGCGGATCAAATCGGGATATAATTTTCTCTAATAGGAAACTAGCAGTCTCTTTTGCATCGTCCTTTCTTGTCACTCGTGCTTCTGACCACTTTGTAAAGTAGTCAGTCACCACGATAGTATATTGCTTTTGCATAGTGGACGATGGAGTAATAGGACCCACAAAATCAATGCCCCACTTTTCAAATGGAAGTATAGCCATAATCAGGGTAAGTGGTCGCTTCCTATTCTCCCTACTACTGTCATGCCGTTGACAAGTATCACATCTCTTAACATACTCAAATGAATCTTGGAAGATGGACACCCACCAATATCCAATTCTCAAGGCCTTTTATGCTGTCAACCACCCAACAAAGTGCCCTCCACAAGTGGAGTCATGGCACTCTTACAAGATGAATGAAACCTCATCAGGCATCACACATCAGTGATAGATATCATCAACACCCTGCCAATATAGTGTTCCTGCAATTAACGCGAATTTTAAAGTCTGCTGTTTAATTTTTCTCTTCTCGGATTTTGATAAAGTAGCTACAGTCTCTCTTGTAAATAGATAGTGCATTATAATAGCATACCAGGAGGGAATAGAAGCTGTAACAATCTTAAACAGTGTTTCCATGCCACTTCCTTCAGACCTCTTTGCTAAACGATCAGGTAGTTGTAACTTGTTCATCAACAATCGAAGCCCTTTCGCCTTCGTATAAAAAACCACATTCTCATAAAGAACGTAGTGTTTGAACTTTTTGGTCACAAATACCATCACAAGGCACAACTTCTCCATATAGGTGTAGTTAATTTTCGATAAGCCCAACTTTTGACTAGCAAAGGCTATCGGATGGTATCATTTTTCCTCCCAAATTTGGGCCAAACAGCAGCTAATACTATGCATTGTTGTTGCTGAAAATATATAAAATATTTCTCCCCTTCTAGGTGCTTTTAAAACAAGTGCTTTGGCAAGCTCCCGCTTCACATAATCAAAATATACTTTTCAAGCATCACTCAATGCAAACAAACGGTTAAAGGACAATAGGTTCGTTAGTGGCAACATTCTTTCTACCAAGGCATTTATAAACCTCCGATAATACCCTACTGATGATAGAAAGCTATGTATCTCCTTTGGAGTACATGGCAGACTCATGGCGACTATGACCTTGATCTTTCCAGGGTTAGTCGCGATCCTTACTGAACTGACCATATGGCCTAGCAACAGCCCATAAGGCACCCCAAAGACACACTTCCGTGGGTTAAGAGCTATGCAAAATTGTCTGCAACGCTCAAAACACTTCCGCAAAATAATCAACTACCTTTCTCTTATGGTGGCTGCCCCAGGTCATCAATAAAAACTTTCAACTCCTCTGTGGAGATGTCACCAAAGGTCTTATCGACTATTCTTTTCCACAAACCACGTGCATTGCATAAACCAAAGGCCATCACATGGTATGCAAAGGTATCGAAGACAGTAATAAACGTCATTTTTAGCTTGTCTTGCTCAGCAATCGCCATTTGGTTATACCCTGCAAAGTAATCTATGAATGGATATATTTCCCTACCCGCTAATTGATCCAAAGTTTGGTCAATAAATGGCAACGGGTAGTAGTCATTAACAATTTGCTTATTCAACTCTCTAAATTATACACAAAGCTGAATTTGATTATTTTTCTTCTTCTTGATCACAACTGGTGAAAACCATTCAGTATGCTAAACAGGGAAATTCAAACCCGCTTTTTGCAACTTTTGTAGCTCCTCGAACAACTTGTCCCTTTGTTCAAAAGGCATGCGCCTTACTTTCTAACGTACAAGCTGACTTTCTTCCTTTAAAGGAATGGTATGAGCCTCTAAGTTTGTCATAACTCCAAGCAAAGATGTTGTGGAACTCTTGAATTAAGGACACATAGTCCTCTCTTTCTTCTGAACTGAGTATGGAACCTAATTTAATTGGCCGTGAATCGATTGGCATACCAAGGTTTAGCTCAATTACATCCGTATCTCTTATCCTATCTTGCGGCTTTATCGGCTCATTCAGAGTTATCTGATAAATGTCCTCTGTAGTGGATCCTTCTTTAGATCCATCACTCAATGACATCTCACTACTTGATGGATCATCTATTATTTCTAGTTCAGTAGAGGATAAATGAGCTCTCTCACTCTAAGGAGACTCAGGGTAAGTATCCACTATTACACGATTGGCACCTCTATCTAGAATCACTCGACCAATGGGTATATCAACTTGATAGTCTGTTCGTAAAATCCACGGCCTACCTAGTAAAACTCTATAGCTAGGTTGTCCTGCAAACCTTATCACCCTAAAGTCCAGATAACATTCCACGCTTGCAATGGTAACATGGAATTTAGTGATGCAACCTTCTGGTTGCCTTAGACTGCCATCAGTCATCCTAAGAAGTGTGGAGCCGTCTTTTTGGATTTTTAGACCTAGCCTCTCCATCAAGTCTAAACTCATGATATTGACGGAGGATCCAGTGTTCACGATAGCATGCTCCACTTATATTCCATCCACATATGGTGGAACCCTAGGACAATTCTTTTCAACATGCCCAAACCAATAGGAAATGCCATCTTATCTCGATCATCTAGATGCATCCGCACCTAGTTGTAGCTAAAGAAATTGTTAAGGAAACTAAATGCTTTCTTGCATACCAAATGCTCAAGCTTTGGGTAATCTGAAGTGCCTCCTCCAACAAACTTGGAGGAGTCCTCTTAGTAGTTGATCAAAATTCATATCCATACACGTCACCATCCAATCTCCCCATGGGAAACCTAGGACTTAGTTGAACATGGGAATCTCGGTCCTACTTCACAGGGGAAGCGTGGACAAGTCACCCCTATCAACAATCTAACGCCCACCTAAGAAAGGTTACTTTGTAATCAATCAAAGGCAAGAGTGAGGTTAACACCGCACTTGGTTCAAAGAGAGTGAGAGACGGGGGAGAGTGTAACTTGATCCCCCTACCCATAAGGTAAAATCTTGGCTCCGGCCCCCTAAAATAGTGTTAAAACTAGTAACTAATCCTACCGATATTGGGAGTGTCACGATTTAATTAGTTCTATCTAGTGTTGGAAAGTTACACAACTTATCGGGTCCACCTAGCCATAGGCATTTGATCATCAGGATCGAGGCCTCCAACTTTCCTCTATTGGGTTTGCTTAGTTTTCTGATTAACAAAGCATACTACCACGCTGTTTGGACATATAAAATGTCCTCTTCCTTTTATTACTATGTTAAGATGGGTTCATTAAACTAAATCTTTAGCACATAACAAACAATTCAAAAATCAAATACTTTATTTCACAGTAACATCCAAAACCATCACTCTGCAGAGCGGTACAAAATCTGTCTTTCTGTAGAAAGACATTGTCCAGCTTAGGATAGGACGTTCCAATCCCTCGAGATTGGGTTATATGTGATTGCACTCCGTCTATTGTCTGCAGTCAACAAGGAATTCATTGGCTCACAACTCCCTAAGCCTCAAGAGCGGTCCTAGATAACAGGGACACTTATCACTCGGCCCTTTGCTCTCTCAGGTGCTCGAGTGATCAAAAACCAAAAACACCTACCTCCCTTGAGAGCATAGGACCCCCACCCGCAAGTGAGTTTTTCCACACTTCGCAGAGTGTTAAGGAGCATTGGGTTGGGGACCCAAATGTTTCAAACCACCATAATCCACAACTCGTTCATTTGTGCAAGTATGGAATCATAAGAGCCATAATTCATCATTCACAAATCCAAAAGCAGTCATAACCATAAGACATTTTTAACATACTTGTCAATGTATGCAATGCATAGAATCTATCCCCTCCATCAATTCATGTGTTCCTTTCTAAAAGCCAATTGATAATACTAATATGTTTTTCTAAGTTTAAGTGTGTTACAACTGATCATAATCTATGTAACAGACTAACTCATCCTTCATTAGGAAGTTGTAGAGTTAATAGCTTAAAAGTAATCCTTTTCTTATGTACTAAACTTGTTTATCTCCATTTGGCCACCATCTAGCCCTCTCAGCACCTTGCTCTTTTTGTATTTCGGCTCGACAGTTCTTGTTAGAGGACATAAACTGACTATTTGGTCCCTATAGAGCTTAGATTTGGAACCACCACTTATTGGAGGCTCCCGGAAAATGCACCACCTATCACGACCTAAATGGAAGTATTTACATACTATTTTCAAGGATATGCAATTCTAACCACTTTTCAACACTTCTTGTGTAGTACTATTTTCAAGGATATGTTGCAAAAATGGCTTGAAGTGTTTGTGGATGACCTTTGACTCAACTCTAATCAAAATGAACACCTAAAAAAGTTGAGCCTAGCCTTTGAAAAGTATAAACAATATAAAGTCTCTCTAAATCCTATGAAATCCCAATTTTGGATAAAACATGGACTCATCCTACACCAAATCATGTCAAATAATAGCATTTTTACAAACATTCAAAGATCCACATCATGGTAAACCTACCATTACCAAAAAATCTTAAGGGCATTCAATGCTTCTTAGATCACATTGGGTACCATAAGCACTTTGTACAGAATTGTGCCATAATAGCAAGACCCTTATATAATGGTGTAACAACAAGTTATGTACCCTCAAAAAGGCTCTAACAACAACACCTATCCTAAGGGCCCCAAATCAGTCTCAACCACATCCCATTATGCATCAATGCATCCAAACTGGCTACCAAAGTGATATTTGGCTAGCCTAGCAATCATAACATAGATTTTCTTGTGAACTTTGGTATTTGGTAGCAAGAAACTCATGCATATGAAAATGAGCTACTCAATTGAAAGGAAAGGGTTAGGAATTATGTACGTTCTAAAGACATCATGTCACTCTCTACGTGTCACCCCCTTTACCTTCTTTATGAACCACTATTATACTTGGTGAACAATCCATTTAGCCATATAGCCTAATGGCTTCTACTATCATTGAAATTTCATTTTACAATGATTACACAAGGGAAAGCAAGACTATGTGGCCAATCCATGTTCTTTGAGTGAGAGTAATGAGAAAGCAATGGGTATTGATGATAACTTGATAACCTCATTGACTCCAATAGGGTGTTGATAATAACCTTCATGATAATCTTTGTCTTGAGTGACAAGTCACGAGAAGCAATGGATATTGATGATGCGATGGGAGGTGTAGTTATTCAAGTCTAACACCAACCCAACACCCTATTGGATAGAAAATGTTGTGCAAATTCTTGAGAAATGGCTATCTAAATTCCTAATAAAAAAGGAAAGATGCATGTGCCTTCTAATCAAGGTTCAACCCTAGCAAATGATATTTAGACAACTCTATCAACTATATAGCATAGGTTGGTTTTCTAAGCATGTGTTTATGAGCATGGAATGGAGAATGTGCTACAAAAAGCATGTGGAGGGATAGCAGAAGGCCATTTCAATGCTAATACCTTCATTTGAAAAGTATTACAATCACAATTTGGTGTCCTCAACTATTTAAGAACACAACCTATTTTGAGAAGGACTATGATAAATGTCAATGCGCTAAGGTGCTAGCTAGAAAAGTCAATATGGAGCTATTATTGGTGATAACTCATCAATCCTTCAAAAAATGGGGCATCGACTGCTTAGAATCCATTAGCTCAATAGCATAATGCTCACAAGCTTGATATATTCTTATTGCAAAACTAATGTTATAACAAAATGGATAAAGATTGGAGTCACTCGTAAGAATCATGCTAGAACTATAGCTAAAGTCATCTCTAGGTTTGCTGTCAATCAAGAGAAAGAGACAAGATCCAATTGGGTAAAACAGAATACAGATATAGTGAGTCAAAGGGGTGTAATTTGTGATTTGAGCCAATCCAAATTTAGTTGCATGCTACTGGATTGATGCTGACCTCTTGCAGCTCCCAAATAGTTAGACATTCTTGCTATTGATCAAAAAATTGGCATCGACTCCTTAGCTTACTATTAATCAAAGGGATGTAATTGTGTGATGTTAAAATTGACATATATTTTTCTTTACACGATGCAGGTACAGGATGTACCAAGAGAAAGAGAGATATTCACTTTCAATTGGAGGATGAATATGCACCAATGTTCAAAAGAACTATAGAAAGGGATTATGCAATACAATATAGGATGCAACAAGAAAGAAATGCAAGGAAAAAAAACGTGGACATTTGGGTTGATGGGTGCATTTATCCACCCAATCCAATAACTCAAAGGCCACCACAATTTGAAGGGCTTACATCATTTGTAAAGTTTGTTTGTGAAGGCAATGAAGGATTGTATGGATACACATGCAGACTTGTCACACAAGGATTAGTAGGATTTCATCAAGCCTTGACAAATATGCAGACAAGATTACAAGGGAATATGTAGTCTTTGATGGAAAATGATAGATTATTGGCTGAGAAGGATAGGGAGAACCAGAGCCTACAACAAGCAATGTCTATCATTGAAGATGCTACACAGGCTACACACATGCAAAATATGGAGTTAGAGTCCAAAGTTATGGACTTGGAGAAGGAGAATCGAAACATAAAGAGGAAGCTCACAAAAAATTTGGAGATTGGGCCCACTTTAAAAACCAAAGAAGCACGTCAACGCATCTGATTAGTTAAACCAATTCACCAATTAACCAAAGGAAGTGGACAATATCATATACTAATATATGCTCACAATCTGCACGTAAATTTAGGGACATTGTAGATGGTGTCGCAAGTGAACATCTTAGGGATGTGAGCAACTTTTTTACTGCTACGTATGCTCAGGTATTATGTGACAAGGTGGAAATGAGTTCTAAGTCATATAGTATGCTCTATCAACAATTGGATATAGGATTTAAGCAAGTCTTCCAAACTAAGTGAGTAATGCCTCTACCAAAACCATTTCACGTAAATAAGGCTCGAAAACAACTAAATGAGAAAGTTTTAGAACTAATTGGTGAGCCAACGCATCTAGAAAATACACACATATTGAAGTATGGTTCCAAAGAAGTTGCAATGTATTGAATGCATCCAACAACTTTGTATTGGATATATGTAGGGTTTAGATTGCTATGGTCAAGTTCTACAATATGTCTATGGTTCCAAAGAAGTTGCGTTTGTATTGAATGCATCCAACAGCTTTGTATTGGATATATATTTCCAAAATATATCCAAAATTGTATTGGATCCAAACTAGCACCATATTTTGGAAATACCACTAACAAGGGTTCACTTTTTCACATTGCATTGTTTGGTTGGAATAATTGAGAAGCTAGTATATTAATATATATGCTTTACATACAAGATGCAGCCTCAAGATGCAGCCTGTGTCAAGCTGATGCTACATGCAAGAAGGTAACAAGTCCTCTCTAAAGTTGGATTGCACGGGGGCCAAGTAGAAATAAAAAAGGATGAGAAAAAATCAAGAAAGAGTGGAAATATCCCTTGTAAATCATACTTTGGTGGACCCGAGGCTAGGAAGTTTATATCTCCACCTCGAGATGAGGAAGGCAATATACTTGTAAAACCAAAGAAGTATGAAGCATGGAAAAGGTTGCACCTTGCTGTTCAAGATTGGAGCAATGGGGGACGAACGAGGATTACAAAGGCAAAAGTGTGGATACACCTAGATAGATTAGCAGCTCTCTTACAGAAATTGAGGTTTAGGGATGGTGATGCCAATACATTTAAAGAGACAGTTGCTAAATTTCATAATAACATGGTAGAGGCATGGACTACAAACAATATAACACACTACATGGTCAGTATTGTCACCATTACCAAAAAATATCATCATTTTGAATTAGTTTGTGTTTCTAATCTCAATTCTTGTGTAGCATATACTTGAAGCACATTGTCCATACTTTGCAGAGATTATGTTTGGCAGTATGGTCAACTCAACGCATGGAACGATCTCATTGGCAAGCTTGCTGTGCTTTTCAAAAGGCAACTGATCATGGAGGTGGCATCAATGATTCCAATTCTATGAGGCAATTATTACAATGGTGGTATAGGAGATTAGAGATACGATACGAGAAAAAAGAAAAGAAGTCTAAAACCTCTCAAGAAGAATTTATAAGTAGAGCAATATATGAAGTGAGAAAAGCAAGATATGAAAACAGCACAGCTAGACAACGCCACGCAAAATGGTTGGCAACCCAAGAGAGAGATGGCAAGAAATGGAGACCTAGATAAAGATAATACTTTTGATGCATTTAGAGTCCACAACAGAGCATAGGTACGTAGGATATGACACATCAATACTCCTATCTTTAACATGAGATATCTTACAAATATTGTTTAAAATTTCGAAGGTTTGTCACTATGTTTTTCAAAGTCGATTTCGAACTATGTTTTTTAATTTTAAATTTCATTTACACTACAGTAAGTTTAAAAGTTTTGTACTTAAGTCAAGTCTCTCCTTTTATTTTTTCCCATTACTCTTCACTCTACCCTCCATCTTTCTATCCTTCATTATCACAACCATGGCACATTCCAAGCTTCCTATCAAGAAGCCACATGCAAGAGCAAGAGCTCAACACTCTTCTGAATCTAGTGAGTGTACTGTGAGTGACAAAGGATCCCTTGGTGGCCGATAACGGTGGCCCTACTGCAGCTAATAATGGTGGTGCTACTATGTCCAACAATGGTGGCCCTAGTGTGGTTAATAATGATGGTTCGCCATTGTCCATAAATGGTGGTTCATATGCTCCAGTTGCTCCACCTCCCACTACTGCTCCAGTTGGTAATACAGGTCCTCCAACACATAAGAATCAAAGACGGAGACTAGGCACAATTGCGCTACATGAGATAAGGAAATTCCAAAAGAGTGCCAACTTCATTATTCCTAAGGCACCATTCTCTAGGTTGGTGCGAGAAATACTGCAAGATCTGCAGTTAAGGCATCATCACAAGTTCTTTTCAAGGAACCAAGCAAAGAATGTGGGGCGATGGTCAAGCCAAGCCTTGCTTGCTCTCCAAGAAGTAGCTGAAAGTTACTTGATTGATCTAATGGATGATTCTCAAGTTTTAGCCATTTATGCCCGATGTATCACTATTAAGCCCATAGATATGGTTCTTGATCGTAGGATCCACAACAACAAGGTTGCATTCAATCTTAATGTCAACAACATGCTTTGAGAAGCTATCTTGTAATTGGATCTATGTTTTAGCTCAGGTTTGGTTGTAGATTATAAGGAGCTTAGTTTTGGTTTATCTTTCTAGTAGATCTTTAAGTATTTGATAGCTGTGGTCTACAAAATGGAGCTAAATTTTGCCTAGCTCTAGTTGTACTTGGTGCAATGCACTATCTATCGTGTATTTCATGGTTTCGTAATGCCAAATTTGATATTTGATATTCTATTTTGCCATGATTTGCATTGTGTGTATTTCCAATTTTCTAATTTTCAAAGTAGTTTTGTTAAGGATAAATTCAATGTGCAATCATGCACACATCAGTGATCAGTTGTACATGGATCGATGCACTATATCTTTACTGTATTTAGCGATTTGACAACACTATATCTGATATGTGATATTCCATTTGACCCATGAATTTTTTGTGAATTTTTAAGTTTCTAATATTTCACGTAGTTTGGTTGACAACACATTTAATATACAATTGTGCACACTAGGTGTGGTGGTGAGCTTTTTTGTTATCAGTAAAGTATAATCCAATTAATGCATTTTCAAAAAATGATTAAACCGTCAATTTTATAAATCAAAATCTGGTGAAACTTCACCCACATGCTAGGCATCATAAAAACTCATGGATATTAAAAAATTTGCCCCATCAAATGTCTCTGGGATACCTATCCGGAGGCTCGCATCTGGGGCCCTAAATTTGGGGATTCAAGGCCCCACCCAAATTCAAGGCCCCAGACGCGAGCATTCGAACAGGCCTCCGAGCATGTGTCCTAGAGACTTCTGATGAGACCAAAGAAATTTTGGGTAGTTGGTGTACCCTAGAGGAGTCCACATGTAAAATTTCACGTCAATCGGATCACTTGTCGTATTTTTCCAAAGCCTCGATACATTAATTTAGGTTTAAGGGTTTTTTAAAATTTTTATTATAAGTTTAAAGTTTCACCTCAGTTTACACATTTCACTTTTGAAATTTGGGTTTTCTCTCCTAGAAGACATGGCACGCACCAAGCAAGCAGCCCAGAGACACCCCCTAGAAATCCTATGCAAAGTCCACCTCCCCCAACTCCACAACCACCGACACCACGCCAGCATCGCAAGCATCAATGGAAGCCAGGCATAGTGGCTCTTCGTGAGATCCGCCATTAGCAAAAGACCACGCACCTCCAGATACCAAAGGCTCCATTCCAGAAGCTAGTGCATGAGATTATGGATGGCATACTTCCTAGATGGAACATGCTTGCAACAACTCAATTACTGGACTGCCCAAGCCCTCCTTGCACTACAGAAAGCTGTCGAAGCTTACGTCATTGACTTGTTCAAAGACTCAGACTATGCAGCAGTACATGCAAGGAGAGTCACCATCACTAATAGGGATTTGCAGATAGTGATGTTCTTCTGGGGATGGAAGGATAGTCCTCGTGGAGATCAACAACGATAGGGGTGTACTATCAAAACATATACGAAATGTAGCTTCCAAAGAGATTTTGTAAAACCTTGGTTGTAATGGATCCCATGTAAAATGTTATGAATATGAATACAAATTTTTTGGCGCATCTTTTTTTTGTTTATTCGCCTGTTATTTGTTTTATTTATGTCTTTGAGTTATCGTTATATGCATTCAAATGAATAAATTTTGCACACGAACTTGATAAAGCACTGCGTATTAAATTTAGGATATGAATCGTGTTGCGTATAAATCCAATAAATAAATGTAATATTCAAGTAAAGAACAATACTAAACAACGTGTATGATAAACTACATTGCACACAAATCCAACAAATATCGATTTTCATTACTTCAAGAGAAGATTACAAATTACATTACATTGGTGATGAGATATTATTTGGCACTAAGTACATCTACTCTCTCCTAGGCTTCTTTGAGATAGACTCCCCATGGTCAGAGCTATTCTTGATCATAGGCAGCAACACATTTTGCCCTAGTAGTTCCTGCTTAATGACATTAGGGTCTTCAACCCCAGCAACCATGCCATGAGCCACCATGGAAAAAAGTGGCCCAAACCTAGTACTAGAGAATAAGTAGAGGAGCTTCAAACATTGAAGCAACACTACTTTCTCCAAGCTAGAGTTTGTTGGGATGGTCTTGAAGGGCCCACCAGCCTTCGTTAGTACCCTCAACTTCAAGAAGTTCTCAGAAAAATTTGAAGAGCATATCTTATGGAATACAAAAATTTCACTCACAAGCTGGCTGATATACTCCTTCAATGCCGAGTCCTGCACCCTTCCTTGGCTACCAAATCGGCCACCTTATCTAGATGAAAATTCATCTATATAGACAATGTCCTACATTACACAAGTTCAGTGTCAGACTCACTATGTCAAACTCACTATGCATGGAGTGTAGTAAAGATGTATACATCGGATTCACGTCAAAATTTACTAGCTGCAGATTCAAGTCCCCCAGATGCGAGCCTCTGGCTAGGGCAGCTCTGGGGGCCCGATCCTGATGAAATTGATGTGCATACTCCCGATGCCTTAGAGGCCCTACTATTAAATTTTAACGCAAATCCAATAGCATTACCTTCTTTGCATCATCTATCTATTTCTGTAATGGAGCATCCAAGTCTGCTCCTGCAACTAGGCCACCCTCATCTCTCTCTTGGGAAGGTACTACACGGTCGGTGGGTCGAGGTCTGAAAACACTTTCTTGCAACCACTCAAACTCCTCATCTAAGATCTCATACTGTGGCGTTGCATTCTCAATCTGCTCTTAGATTCTTGCAATGGCAGAGATGCCATTGACACTCATGCCATCATATCGAGCCACCTCATAAACATTCTTCCTCACTGTCCTCTTGCACCTCAGTGCACAAAACATATATGGCAAATACTACATCGTGCTTGATGAGATCCATCGTGGCGTGGTCTTGGGATGAGGTGGGCATTACTTTGGTAGGGAGATGCTGCCCCACATACACAAGGGCTCGATTTATTACCTTTGCATGGCTTGATCCAGCACATAAACTATATAGGAAATCTATGGGGACCCATCTGAGAGCAGAGTCTAGAATAGAGTAGGTGAGAGGGTTTGTCACATCACAAAACAATACTAGTATACCAGAGCTAGGGTCTACAGCGGAAAGCGAGCTCTCTAGATTCAAGGTTGCACAAAACCTAGGGTATATCTAGTCTCTTATGTGTGTGTAGCGTGTGGAGCTAATCCATGCGGCGAAGGCGGGAGTGGTAGCCATGGCACACAAAGTGAGAAGGGAGGAGAGCACAAGCATAGGGAAGTAAAGAATGAAAGTGAAAATGAGTTTGGAGTTATAGATTTTATATATCTAGGGTTTTAAATAAAGGTTCTTTTTTAACCCTAAAGTTTCAAATTAAAACTCTTACCTTAGTGTCTTTATTTCAATACTTTAAAGTAACCATTAAAATTACTCATACAGACAAATGATTCATTCTACATTATTATATCCTTGAATATACTTGGATCGCTAAGTATATTCAAGTCCAACTACAGAAAATATAGAAAACTTTTAAGAAAAGAAATCTGAAATACCTTCAAAATCCCGTGGATCCAATTTAATATTTAATTTTAAGAAATAAGTAGAAGAGATGAGCTACAATATATCATTATGCAAAGACAATATTGCATAGATTATAGAACTCCAGCCTGCAATTTAATTATGATTTTAACTAGCACGATTGACTAATTACAGTATGTATTATCGCACGCTTTGATAATAGTAAACTAAGATGATCTAAATTGAAAGTACTCAAAAGTTTTTAAAAATTTTATATTTGTTTTTTATTTAAAAAAAATTACAAGGATTCCACTATCTCAAGGATATATGGAGAAGCACATTGTTTATATGTCATGGATTGCTCACTACAAATCCTGACTATTCTATTATCTAACTTGAAATAGAAGTTGCAAAGGGGCTCATTCAACATTAATTGGATTTCTTGTCTTAGAAAAGAAATGGGCTAATGGCAACCATTCACCACTAGATAGTGGTAGCAATGGGACATGCTGCAATCTCTAGCTTTCTACTACATACAATGCATTATAAAAAAAGATATTTTGAGTTGCAAGTTCATTGAACACTTTTCTGAACTCTAAAATTCCACCTTTCCAATGTTTGCGAGGGTTTACAACATCCTTATGCCTAACCTTGAAACTCCCACGAGTACTTGGGTGCATCAAAATCCAATCCAACTTATAGTACTTATCACAAATCCAATTACCGCCACTATCTTTCCTATTGAAGACCTCCACTGCAAGTATGTTACTGATGTTTTTCCTCCGTGAAGACATCTATGATAACCACATAGAAAAGTTTCCTATCAGCATGTGTATAATTTGCAAATGTTCTCTCCAAATGAAATGAAATTTAAATGGAGCAATTTAAAAAAAAACATTGTACTTGCAATTCTTTTCACAAAGAAGCCCAAAGATGTTGAACAAGAAGTTGACTTATAACAAGGCCATTGTTCCTTCACTGACAAATTTCTAGAGTACAAAAATGAAAGAAATATCGAGTCAAATCATAGATATAACTTACATAGGCTTTGTCCAAATGAGTTGAAACTT
The DNA here is from genome assembly GCF_053477565.2 of Lygodium microphyllum. Lineage (NCBI taxonomy): Eukaryota > Viridiplantae > Streptophyta > Polypodiopsida > Schizaeales > Lygodiaceae > Lygodium > Lygodium microphyllum. The sequence continues at coordinate 77,547,315 of NC_141160.1, forward strand.
AACCATGGAGCAACAAAAAAAAGTGGCAATATATATGTGGCTCTCTTTGCAAAGAAGCCCAAAGATGTTGATGAAGTTGAGTTTTTAAAAAATCATTGTTCTCTACCCTCAAAGACTTTGGGAGTAAAAAAACAAAGGAAAGCTCAGTATGCATATAGCTTGCATACATTTTGTCCAAACGATATAAAATTTAACCATGGAGTAGCAAAAAAACAAGACAACATACTTGTAACTTCGTTTACAAAGAAACCGTAAGATGTTGAAGACGAAGTTGAGTGTTCAAAAGATCATTGTTCTTGACTGTAAGAGACTCCTAGAGTACCAAAACAAAAGAAATTACATGTCAGAGAATGCACATAACTTGCATAGGTTTATCCAAACGAGATAAAACTTTACCATAGAATATCCATGGAAGAGAACAATATACCTGTAAAGTTTTGTGAAGAAAATCTTAGGGCTTTGGTAGAACAAGCTCTGCTCTCATAAAACGTGTGAAACTCGCTCTGTGTTTGTGTAGAGGAAATGAAATTTCATAGGGTTACAGATAGAGCAACCAACAATGAGGCTATAAGATTTCATCAAGAAAGAAGAAGCGGGGAAAGAGACATGATAAATTTGAGTTCCGCCTAAGAAAGAGGGGGAAACTGAAAAGGGGAGAAATGAAAAGTCAAACATAAAAATATAAGAAAATGAAAATTTGAGTCACAAACTTCCAAGAAGTGACAACATTGTATTCCCCACATTTTCCCTTATTTTATTGCTGAGGGAAGATTTGGTCCAAGATATGGGCAGGAGATTCATGTTACATGAATCTGGAATCCCAGTTCTCTCATTGGTTAGGCCTATATTTCTTTATTCACTCCTTAAGGGGCAAAAAAGAGAGTCCATATTTCTCCTAATGCCAAGCTATCTAATAAAGCTAGAATACATACCTTGTCATACTAGCTTACCAAATGTTGACCCAAATTACCTAGCAAAAGTGCAATATAATCCTCAATTCTACAATCAGTGACTTCTCAAGACCAAAATTTCAAAACCCTATATATAAATAAACTTAAGAACCTTTTGTACATAATAATAACTTTCTTCAAACATTATGCATGCACAAATAGGCTACCATGAATCTCCTCATCCTATAAAGTAAGAAAGCTCTACAACTATTCTTTTGTGGGAAGGAGAAACTATGGACTCAATGGTACCTATAGAAGTTAAAGCAAGGTAAATACAAATATTCATGACATGACTGACTTAAAAATTCATTGTGCTCTACTACCAATTTTTTCTTATGGTGTCATGACTAACATGAAGATGCCCCTTCCCATTTGAGCTAATCTTGCTACCAACATTGAGCTTGTAGACCCTATTCATTGCTTGCACCTATTTGTCATCATTCTACTTAAACTGTGCCACTATTATGCCCCTAAGTTCTTGTTTATAGCATGTTTTCCACTTGTAATATGTCCCCCCAAATATCTCCATCCCCTTCCATAGTCTAGTTACCACCATCCTAGTTGCTACCCTACTATTATACATACCTAGCTCTAGTATGCAATCTATTCACCACTTTCATTAGGCAATGCGTTTCATCTTCTAGCGCTTACCACAATCTAGCTCATTGCTTTTTAAACTACCACACATTTTGTATTCTCTTACCCTATCTTCACTACCTCACCCCCTCCCATTCAACCTAGAACAATGCACAATGCCAAGTTCCCCCCCCCCCCCCAACCCCCCCCCCCCCCCTCCTGCCTACCTCTCTTTTCAACACATATATACTATATGCACACCACTAGCTACTCCCTCCCTTTGGAGAAACATTCTTTTTAGCTAGTCAATAGCCCATATGGGAGGTCCTCAAATGAAAGCATCCAATGGAAGAGTTTAATTTGATATTGTAGAACTCCACAAGTGCTCCCTAGCCTTGTGTGTTATTCTCATTGAAAAAAATTTAATCATTCCTTACCATTGAGAAGGAACTGGAGAAGACTACAAACTTTGAGCATGTTATAGTTCACTCCCCCATTAGACTAGAGCTTTGAGATTGGTGTCATTTGACTTTAAGCATCACCATCTCATGAATAAGAGACATTGTGTTGATGGATCAAGGAAACTTCGTGATTCAAGCTCAATGGATGTAGTGTGGGAACTTGTTGATAGTGAGAAAATCCAATTTTGTGGCCTCTATACAAAATATGGTTACTCTCCTCATAAAGGGTTGCAAATGGGGGCATCCTTTTAGCCAAATAGAAGTGGGCTAGGGTACTTTGTAAAGGCACACATAGAAAGAATGATAGATGTAGACTTGGGGACTAGGGGAGAGGGGGGTATCTGTAAGAAATTGTCTATATAATATGTATTCAAGGGTATTAAGAAATACCCTTTCTTTACATGCTATAACCCCTTCTGTTTTACTAAACTTATCATATTTTTCAAATTGTAATTTAAAAACCCCTTTTGTGAATAGAATCCTCTAAGTTTTACTAAATGAAATACCCTTTCTTTTGAAATCATGTGGTATCTTACATGTTCTACAAGGTGCAACCCATGGGGATAGAGTGGCATAAGGTTTGTGATAATAGAGAGAGAGAGAGAGAGAGAGAGAGAGAGAGAGAGAGAGAGAGAGAGAGAGAGAGAGAGAGAGAGAGAGAGAGGGTAACATAGTAGAATGCAATAAATAAATGAGACCCTTTTCCCATGCATTCCAAAGTTAAGTTTTCTTCTCTTGAATCCAGCCACTATTATTAGCCAAATGCTCCCTAATCAAATTGTGATAGCTCCCAAATTGAGCCTAAATGGCTCCCCAAAATGCAACAACTATTTGGCTTAAATAGAGAGATTGATAATGAGATTAGTACCACCTTTCAATCCAAATAACAAGCATGAATGTCATAATAAATCTCAAGTCCTCAACCTTGCAACAAAGTTTGACTCTTGCACCTCACTCTAGCCAAAAGCTCCCATTAATGCATCTTTTATACCTATTAAGAGGGAAGCAATGGTGGGTGTACATGACCATTTTATTAAAATATATCACATATTTACAAGTTTTCAAAATCTGAAAGATTGAATTTGTCAAATGAGCTATCATTGGCATTACTCTTGATGAATATGTGACTACTTTGTATTTGTGCTATCTATGTTGTTAAATCATCAACTAAGCATTAACTCAGTATTTTCTTGATTGTAATGCATCATTATGTGGCAATACGTCCTTAACACTTTGCCCTTGCAATGCCAATCTAGCTCCTTGTGTTGCCATCCCTAATATTTGATTATGCTCTTTAGGTAGTAGTAGTAGTACACTAGGCAAGTTCTTGGTGGTTGTGCAACTTTTCATATTTGTGCTTAGGCCTTCTCGACAATTCACCCTTGGCCTAGGCCCATATTTCTTGGCTTATCATTCCAATCTACACATCTTCCTACATTGTGGTGGATGTATCACTAGTGCACGAAATAGATAGCTATTAGATTGTTATTCAGGAAAGCCTCTTCCTTATAGAGTAAACCTAGCTAGAAGGACTCTAGCCAGTGTCCCCTCTATTGGAGATCTAAGATCTTTAGAGGTGAAGTTTTTTTAACATTGCCTAATATGTGGAATAATGTGTCTTACACAAACCAATTTGAGCAAATATTTTTAATGTCTTTAAGGAAGAGTAACTCCCCCTCTATCATCCTCCTCCTCACCTTAAAGACATTTGAAAAATCTTGATTTCTCTTTGCCAATAATTATTTGGGCTTCAATGTGTTCTAGGTCAATAGCTTGCATGGCAAGTGATGTTGAGGCTTGTACAACTCTAGACATCATCTAAAGAAGGAAACAATAATCCCTATAGTATTCCATGGTGGTAAAATCATTAATATTAATGTAATAAGTTTTTAAATAATAAATAAAACATATTTTATTTTAATTCAAAAATTATAGAAAATAGATTTTTCTAAAACCTAGATGTACTAAGCAAATTCCTTGCTTGTATTGTGAGTGTGAGTGCTAGCCTTTAAACACAAGTTCAATAATCCTAAATCCTAAATTTGTCTTGTAGTGTGAGACAAGCTGCTAACACATGTCAAAATAAATATTTTATTGTTGACACTTACTATTGGAGTGAGATTGAAAGCCTCAAACACTAGCAAAAGAAAATCAAATCAAATCTTTTGTTTATGTTGTGGGTGGGACTAAAGCCTCTAATACAACACAAACACAAGTACCACATAGTTAAAATCCATTTTTGAAGCATGAACTAAGCCTTTAACACATGCAAAAATGAATGTTTCATTGCATAGAATTACTTTCTAAGTGTGAATATGAGCTTCGAACACTAGCAATAGCAAATCCAAGTAAGTCTTTTTCTTCTATTGTGAGTGCGAACACAAGCTTGTAACACAACACAATGATTAATCCGAATATCCTACTTCTAGTGTGTGAAATAAGCCTATAAAGCATACAAAAATGAGAATAAATTAAAAAATAATTTTAAAGTGCAAGGTAAATCTCCAACACAATAAAATTATTTAAAATAAAAATACTTTTGAAGTGTGAGGTAAACTCTAAAACAACACAAACATAAAAAAATAATAGATAATATTTACAAATAAAATAATAGAATAAGTATTAAAATTTACCAATGAAAAGGTTAGTCGAAGGAGGAAGAGCTAATGAGTACTAGTAGCTAGTGTGTTGGAAGGCAAGAGGAGAGGAGAAAATTCAAATGAAAGCTTTTTAAAAGTTCCAAAAGCTTTCAAAATTTGATTATATACAACTTATGTTATAATCCAAAAAAAATTCTTATCAAATATATTTTCCATCAAAAAGCTTTCAATAAAAATGTATTTCAATAAAAGTACATTTTATTTGGATACTCATCAAATATTTGGGTGAATGTTGAATAATAGAGTAAATATTTAACAATCATTATTTAGGCCAAATAATGCTAGCTCTTCTCGCTTTGAATAAGTTAATTGTTTTCTTTGTGCTAGAGTGTCAAGAATCACATGGTGGGGGGACTTGCTTGAGCTACAATGCCAAACACACACTCTACACACAAGAGGAAGCTCACTCAAGAACACAAGAGAGATGGAGGCCAAAACATTTTCTTGCAAGTTTTTTCTTGTTCTTCCACATGTTATACAATGTACACAAAGGATAGATAAGATGCAACATAAAGGAAAGTGGCCTACTAAGTCAAACAATATATAATTGGCTAAACTAATCGACTGGTGCTATATCTATGCTAGCTATAGGTAGGTGTAACAAACTAAATATAATAAGTGATAAGTCAATGGCCATGTGAGGGACCCATCTAGCCAGGCGGTTTATCATCAATGTCCACAAGTGTTGAGCTTGCCATCTCAACACTCCCCCTCAAGCTCAACTCTATCTTTGCAACTTCAAGTAAGGTTTGGAACTTTCAAAGCATCTCTACCCCAATGCCTTTGTGAAAATGTTAGTTATTTAATCCTATGTGCTGACATATACCAAGTCAATCTCTCTTGCAAGTAACTTCTCTCTCACAAAGTGGTAATGCATCTCAATGTGTTTTTTCCTAACATGGAACACTAGGTTTCTAGCTAGATGTGTGCTGCTCATGTTGTCGTAGTGAATGAAAATTGGACCATCTCCCTGCACATCCAAATCACCTAATAACTTTTGTAGCCATACCACCTCACATGCTACCATAGCATCACCTCTATACTGAGCCTCTATACTCAATAAAGCAACTGTTGGTTATTTTTTGTTGTTCCATGTAACTGCAACACTACCAAGGAAAAACATGAATTTACTAGTAGATCTTCCGTCTGACATGCTACCAGCCCAATCTATATATATGTATCCAAACACTTGTACATCCTTGCCTGCCTCATAAAAAGGTCCATAATGTAAAGTGGACTTCATATACCTCAATATGCATCTAACGACATCCAAATGAGGCATTCTAGGCATCTACATAAAAGTGACTTACAAGGGCAACAACGTAGCTCAAGTTTGACCTTGTGATAGTCATGTAAATCACACTCTTTATCTAGCCGTCATGTAGGACAAGGGAACCTTTCCACTGTGTAAAATTAGGTGGCATGAATCATCACCCATCTGCATATAACTTGGATTTTGTAAGTCATGCATCTCTCCAAACCATTCAACATGATTGGTCATATGATTAGATGCACCTAAATAAACATACCATACATCATCACTTGTCCCCTTTCCTGTAACAGCATTCATCATATGTTATATAACAAATAGACGCTCATTTTTTGTAATATTTTTCTCCGCCCGTAATTGTAAGGTCCCCCCTTTATAAATTAACGAAACTTTTAAAAAAAATAAAAAACACCCCCTTCCTCACACAACCAGCTGGCGGACGGAGGGGGTACTCTTGTGGGCTAATGGCACGAAAATGGCAGAGGCATGGGGGAGCTCCAGCTGGAAGAGAACGGCCTGCTACTACCGCAATACACAGATGCAAACAAGGTGGACTTATGTGGGCATGGAGGAGCTGTGGTGATCAACGACTCCAGGTGGGGATGAGACGACGGGTGGCAATGGAGCTGCAACGACTACCCCTTCTCTCCCCCCCACCATACTCTGCATGGCGGCCATCCACCTGGCCGCCCTAATGGGGATAAGATGGGGCTCCATGCACTACTATCCCCCCCCCCCCCCAATACCACTATAAAATCCCCCCTTAGGCAAGAGAAGGAGGGGATTACTACCATTACTCTCCCCTGCTATCGAACTGCAGGGAGAGAGAGTGTGAGTGAGAGACAGAGAAAGTGAGTGAGAGAAGGAGAGAGAGAGAGAGAGAGAGAGAGAGAGAAATATTTCCCTTGGAAGCTTTCAAGCTTCCTCTCTTTCCCCCCTCTTTGACAGGGTTCTCACGGCCGATTTCTTCCACGAGGAGTCAACTCCCTTGTAGCCCGAGTGTGTATCTGCAAAGAAAAAGCCGAACTATACAATGCCTCCCAAGCAAAGTAAGGTCCAATCGCGCATGAATCCCGCATCAACTGATGGAGCTGCGGCTCAAGGAACCGCGACACTTGGTAACCAGGTGCATTCCATAAATCTTACTCTGGTAGGAATCTTTGAAAAACATAGACCAACTACATTAGGAGGAGTATCCATGCGAAAATCTACGATAGCTAACCATCAACTAGGCTGGATTATAAAATCATGTCCGGTATTGTGTTTTATTGCACTCTAGCAGGTTTTAGAACGAACAATTTGCACAAAAGATTACACATTGGTGCACACTGAAATCAAGGACTTTATTGATTATGTTCGTAGAGCATTAGATTTATGCACTAGCATTGGCATGCTTGAGAGGTAAAAGAAACTGAAAAATGGGTTATCAAGATGATAAAGCATAGTCATCATTAGGAAGAAATCATACTTTTGCATTACGAAATTTGCAAATATGCAAGACTGTGCAAGACTATGGCATCCTATAAACCTTTAAAGAGAAGCGACTCACATTTGCATTGGGCGTGATGATTTCATGTTCCTCGCACAAAGAAAAAAAAATACAATCACTATTTATGATTTGCATGAGCACATTGAAATGAATTCCCAAGAATAGAAGAGCCGCATTGCATCATCAACTTAGGAAGGACTCGCATCTCGTTTTGCATGGCATCCATGGACAGTTTCAGTTACACTACATGCTAGGCATTTGTCTTTAAGATAGATATAAGACATGCATGTGAATCGCTAAACTTAATTGTCTAAGGTAAATCGATAAATGAAACCCTATATTACGTAAGGATAGGGTTTAATTCGACTTAATTAGGGTTTAGTTGTAAACAAGCCAAGCTATTGTTATAAACATAGGCTGACCTAGAGACAAATAAACCCCTCATTGGTTTCTATTCTGCATCTGTCCCTCTCGTTTCCCATTCTCTTTGAACAAAGTGCAGCATGGATTTGCTTCGGCTTGGGTATCTCTGCATAATGTAGGATGTCCAGGACATGTCCAAGACCCAACTCTAGAATGCTGTCAGGAGACCTTGACCACGAGGAACCCGGATTTCAAGTCGATCCTAGTGGGTTCGGCCACGAACATTCCATTGCAAGGTGGACTTGAGAAACCCTAGGCGACAAACCCAGAACATTCCAAGGGATTTTTGGGCAATGATGCTTTCTAATGAGGAAGTTCGTCACAGGGGAACTTCCATGAAGGATAGTTGTTCTTGTCAAGCTTCCCAATAATGGAATTTCCACTGTTCCCTGCCATTATCACAAAAATGATATAAAACAACAAACAAGTCTTCTACAACCTTTCACAACAAATGCACAGCAATACACCAAGCGACCTTTATCACAAATTACTCAATAATACATGTAATCTACAACTTGTTTATAGATAAATCTTATGTTTGCTTCTTGAAAAAAAAAACACCTCAAAATTTACATATTCTAAATTTGCAACCTGTACACCCACTTTTGGTCAACATAGCTGAAGTCGCAAAATACTCTAAAACTACTGTCTGCAACCTTGCAGCTCTAAAACAGGGCCTGAAATGGCCCTAGATACCCCAAAAAATAGCGGAAAGCCCTAAAGGACCAATCTATATAATATATAGTTCTCTGCTCGCATAGAAAATCTCACAACAATCTAAGATTTCCACTCTACCTTGCTTCCGGTGGTGCCTCCATAGGCACTATCCAAGAGAAAGAGTGGAAGAGCTTCTTACCCATTACTTGTTTACTCAAACCTTGCTTCTTCTCCTTCACTTTAGCATGTCAAGAATCATGTGGTGGGGGACTTGCTTGAGCTACCGTGCCAAACACACATTGTACACATAAGAGGAAGCCCACTCAAGAACACAAGAAGAGAGATAGAGTCCAAAACTTTTTCTTGTTGGTTTTTTCTTCTTCTTCCACACGTTATACAATGTATGCAAAGTATAGACAAGATACAACATAAAGGAAAGTGGCCTATTAAGTCAAAGAGTACATAACTGACTATACTAATTGACTAGCGCTATATCTATGTCAACTATGGATAGGTGTAATAAACTAAATATAATAAGTGATAAGTCAGTGGCCATGTGAGAATCATAATGACCACCAACTTGCTAAGTGTAAACATGCATGTCCATCTAGCTAGGTGGTCCATCATCAATGTCCACATGTGTTGAGCTTGCCATCTCAAGAGTTCATATCCTTTTCTATTACTAAACAAATAGAGGCTTGTTCATTAGCTAAAGTGAGAGGTTTGGTCATAGCCAAATAGTCATAGCCAAAGGCTCTGACTATTTTGGTTTTACTTTGGATTTAAAAATAATAACTTCAATTTTTTTGGATTGATCAATCTTAGTTTTAGTGGAAATTGAGGGTGACTTCTTTGTTAGATCCTTAAACTGATTGGAAGTAGACTTGGTCTTAGAAATCTCAGTTATGTCTTTGACAATGCTCTCAAAGTGACCCTTGTGGATCCATTTTCTTGGATTGGACAACACCACTAGGCTACTATTGTTTTGTTTGTTTGGCTAGTAAAGGCTATTTGGACTTAGGAGACTTCAAATGCTTACAACTACTAACAACTACCTTTGGCCATTGCTTGTCGACATTGGATGGCTCTATCATCTCCTTCCTTTAACCTTTCCTTTCAATTTGAGTAGCATTAGGAGGATATGGCACTTTTTGTCCTCCTTTTAAGTTGATGGTTCCTCAGACACATTGGCATTTCTTGTGGTTTGGAAATGCTTTACACTATTGCATTTTAGTAGTTGTAGGCTTAGGTGTCTTTTGTCAATACACTAGCACTTACTTTGTGGTCTCAAAGTTGTTTTTGTATTTCACAAGCATTTGTGTCCATCTAGTCTACTAGCATTGGCCTTGACTCTTGTTTCTCTAGCTTTGATCTTTTATTTGTAAATTATTGGATGGGGATGTTCTCACTTTCTTATTGACTCATAATATCTTTGGCTTATAGGCCTTAAAGTCTAGTGTGGTATGTAAGCCTGTCAACAAAAGTATGAATTTTTGAGTAGCTAAATGAAAAATTCTTCAACTCTTCTTGCACAATTTGGTTCTTATATGTGTTCTCTATTTCTTAAAGCTCTAGGGCTTTTAAATTCTTCATTAGTCTCTCAAGTTTGTTCCTCTTAAGAGTTCCTATCTCTCAAATTTATGATGGTTGGCTCATCAAGTTGTCGGTTTAGTGTCCTCCTCCCTTTGAATCTTTCCTTTTGATCTTACACCAAGTGCAATTGTCATTACCCTTTGCTCGTTCCTTTATGATTGCATAATTTGTTCTCTTTAATTCTTACTTTCAATGGTCTATGGATCCCCTAAATTATGTAATTATTGACCTTGTTACCTTTGATGTTTTGTGCTTGAACACTTACAACACTTTCATTGGTCCTCTAATGGAATTGGGTCAATGTCCAACCATATCTTTTGCTTGGAAAATAACTTGAACCACTACTTTCTCAATGTCTTTTGGAAAATCATTTAGCAAATCTTTTTAAAAATTGAGTAGAATTCACTTGAATTTGGCTCAATAGAGACAAGATATGAATGGGTCTTTTGCAAGAAAGGTTGGATACACTCCATCAAGTTAATTGGGAGCTCTGTTGGGATTGGTAAAATTTTTAGCTTGAATGTTGGTTTGTCTCACTGCTCCACGATCGTGTTACTTTCCTAAATGTATCCTTATAATTATTGTACTTTTGCATGGTACTCTTGGCATCTTGTTAGTGTAGTCCTCCCTCCCAAATGGGGTTGACTAGTGCCTAGGTGCCTAACTGGTGTGAATAAAGACCTAATAGCCTACATTTGGCTATGTTGTGCCTAGATGTGGTATAGGTTTGCAAAGTTTGAGTTTATAAGGTTATTCTAAGGCTAAGATACCCCTAAGTGAAGTGCACCTAAATAAGACTTATCCTAGGTCTAACTAAATTTGTATCTAAGAAAATGGAGAGACTAAAGCCTAAGATGATGTGTTGGTAGTGTGATTAAGTGCACCTAAAGTTCTAAGTTGTGTTGGTAGTGTGATTAAGTGCACCTAAAGTTCTAAGTGTCCAAACTATGGATGACCTAGGAATTCCTAACTTGTTGACCTAGTCCTTCCTAAGGTGAGATGTTAAATACTCAAAAAGTTAAGTCTATATGTCCTTAGGTAAAATGAACTTGCACACTAGTATAAAAAAGGATTAGACTAAGAGGATGTATTAGGAAGTTATCCTAGGGTGAATGTAGGTTTGCCTAAGGTTGAGTCCCTATGAAGTGGAACTAAGGGGCCTAAGGATGAGCATGCACCTAAGGTATCATGTAAATGCATTAGAACCTAACCTAAGAATATGGATACATATGTCTATGTCTTGAGATAGGAGTGGTTCTACTCTATGTGCCTAGGAAAAGTAGCTTAGTGAAGTACAGGTCCAGGATTTATGTGGCTCCTAAAGGTTTGTAAGAGTGTGGGAATACAAAGGTTTACAATTTCCTAAGGATAAGGATTGAATGGAGGGGGGTATCACTTAAAGGAAATGTGGGTGTATTAAGTCCTAGGCTAAGATCTAAGTTAAAGAGGCTATAATGGATTGTGTATTTCCAAAGGTTAATAACGATGTGTGAGTGCCAAATGCAAAATACCTAGTGAGTGAAATGGGTCAAACCTAGTGGGATAGTGACTATATGGAAAAAGGGTTCTATGCAAGTGTGTATGTGCTTCCTGAGGAGTTCACTCTTTGTAAAGGAGACACATCACTTGCAAGCAAGGAATCCTTGAAAACCCCCTATCTACAACTTGTGTAAGAGTCATGTGACCCTCCTTTTTACCCTTATATATATATATATATATACCCTTTTTAGATATAAGATTTTGTATTCTCTTAAATTTCTCATATTGACTAAAGCTTAAAAGACTAGAATATTTCTAACACAAGATTTATATATTAATGTTAATGAGACATGATCGTGTGGCTTCTTTGATATAAATCATTGAGGCTAAGGATAGGTTAATGGCGATACAATGTATAGCAAATGGTACTACCTATGAATTTGTCAATATATAAGCTCTTAGACATTGAAAGACATGGCTATATTAAATATTGCAACCTTTATGCAATTCCTCCCCCTCCTTCCACTCCCCTCCCCCTCCCCCTCTGCCCACCCCCAACCCCCTTCTTTACTTTTAAGGTTGGATGGGAAAATTGATGGGGGCCTACCCCTAATATGCTTATGCACTTTTTGAAATAACTCCCTCCCTTGCACTTACATTATTCCGTAAGTTTCCAATGATGAACTCCCTAGGGTGTGCTCTAAGGAGATTTTTTTAAAGTGAAAATGTGAGTGGCAAAGTGTGAGAGTGTGCTCCTTAAACCTATGAGCTTGAGTATGTGTTGATAGGAAGAAATCATAGATGCATGTGTATCCATGATTTTGTCCAAATGGATGTGTATGTGCCTAGTTCTTCTCTTTACAATTGGCTATATGGATGAGTGAGTGTGTATGTGAGCATATAAACACTAATTCTATGTGAATTATGTAGTAGTGAGTGTGATGATGTAAAGGGGGACCTGTGTGTGTGTGTGTGTGTGTGTGTGTGTGTGTGTCTGTGTGTGTGTGTGTGTGTGTGCGTGTGCGTGTGCGTGTGCGTGTGCGTGTGCGTGTGCGTGTGCGTGTGCGTGTGCGTGTGCGTGTGCGTGTGCGTGTGTGTGTGCATGCATGCGCATGCGCGCACGAGTGACTATGTGTGTGCATGAGTGCCTTATGTGACTCATGTGTGCCCTATGTGACTAATGTGTGCCCTAATGTCTTTTTGCACAAAGTATGAGTAGCTAAGGCCTATGTGTATGAGTGAAAACCCATGTGGGTGACTAACCAAGTGTATGCCTGAGTGCCCTAATGTGCACAATGCCCTACATGCACAAGCAAGTGTTGTGCTACTGAGTGCCTAAGTGAACAACTAGCTACATGAGCATTAGTGTGGTGTGCTAAGCTCTTCTAATGCACATGTGCATGAGTACATGTGGTTGCCTAAGTGCACAAGGTTATGTACATGAGTGATAAGGTGGCTGAGTGGGTGTAGGTGAGTTCTATGTGTACAAGCCCTATACAAGTGGGTGTATCTGCACCAATGTGTTGATTGGTGTGTGTCTAAGTATAGGTGCACAAGTAATTGTGCTATAGCCCTCCACATAAATTACTAAAAATTGACAAGGAATTGATTTAACGCGTAAATTATAAGAAGAGAGAAAATAGAAGAAGAATGCATAGCACAAGATTGGGTACAAGCTCTCCCCATGCATGTATGAGCACCTTTCGATGCATGTATTAATGGATTTTTTATTATCTTTTTGTACTCAAAGTACATTGAAAAATCATCCTTTTTAGACTATTTCTTTCTTTATATCTACACCATTCTTTTGTCTAATATTAATAAATGTTTTATAAGATTTATACAAAAATATTGTCTAGCCCTTTAGGCTTTACACAAATGTTACAACCAAAGTAACAAATCGCATGTGTGCGTACAAAACTTCCATGCTAGAGTAGCACCCAAAAATACAATAATTCCATACTTAGAGAAGTGCCCAAAAATAATTAATCTTTGTGTACTAAAATGCACTCCGCTCAAAATAATTATTATGTACAACTCTAGCTAATAATAGGCTCATTACAAGACAAAACACATTAGCTCCCTACTATCTACCTACCAAGTACAATACAACTTATGTCACATGTGTACACACATGCAATAAGACACTATCATGCAACAAATAGATAGAAAAATGAAAATGTATGAAGATATACAATTATCTTATTTTCATAATAATTATCATAGCATAACCTCCAAGGATAAAAGGCAATTGTCCTCAATATAACACAAACAAAACTACACGGGAAGTCAACCACATGCTAGTACTACCTCATGCAACAAATCTACACTACATCAATGAGTTAATCCAAAAGGTCAATGTACTTCCTCATGCTACAAATCCATACATACCCTAGGAAAATAAGGCAAATATGGATTTGCATGGAACAGTATTTCATGCAACGAATCTATGATTTTCAGACACATTAATATGACTATGAGTGGTATGCAAATATTAGATAGTTATAAGATTGAGTTAGTGATGACTTTTGAATCCATTGGGATTCCTCAAGAAAAAAAAAATCATATTTAACTAAATGCATGTGATATTGAGTACTTCATCTTAGTAGTGATGTGGTCACTAGGATAACTTCGACTGCTAGTATCTCTATGTCTTTTTCTAGTAAAGGAGGGTCAACAATTTATGTTCACTTGGTTTAAATAAACTAATACAAAATAATATGGATTTGTTAATGAGGAGAAGTGCCTATTCTAAATGTAAGTCTTGAAGCTAAATTTATATTTGGATGTTTTTCAATGTTTTTTAGTCTCATTATTTTGACACAAAGTGATAGTAAGATTATCTTCTCTAGAAAATAAGAAATCTAGGAACATAATCATGATTGTATTACTTGTATAAGTAGATTATAGTCTCAATTCATTTTCAAAGACCCAAGTCATTAGGGATCTTTGGATATCATCAATTACCTCTTCTAGAATTTTGACATAGATAGTGGCTAGGTTTTTTTTCCCTTTATGAAAAAACATGGATTTCCTAAAGAGATTCTCTACTAGACTATGAATAGATAAATTGTGATAGCTAGACACCTAAATACTATGATGTGTAGAGACTTAACAATCTAGACATGTGGATTGAGTTTAGTGATTATGCTCTTAAACAAAGACAAGCCGTGCACTCTTCTATAAATGTTTTCGTGTTAGATCATGATAATAATACACTAGCAAACACTCATATTTTTTGAGTATCATGAACATGCAAATAAATTGCCAATGCATGAACAAACCACACTAGACTTTTGGACAAAATGAAACGAGCGAACAATACATTCTAAGAATATACGACCACTCTATCCCAATCACAATGTACAAGTACTCCTTGTTATCAAATCCATATTGCAAAACTCAACTTCCATTCTAAAGGTTAGTGATTTTTCTAAAAAGACTTTCTAAGAGAAAGAGAAACAGGGTAGAGAGAGAGAGAGAGAGAGAGAGAGAGAGAGAGAGAGAGAGAGAGAGAGAATATAGAGGGACAAAGGAAGACAAGAGAGAAGTAGAGGGATATATATATATATATATATATATATATATATATATATATATATATATATATATATATATGTATGTATGTATGTATGTATGTATGTATGTATGTATGTATGTATGTATGTATGTATGTATGTATGGGGTGGGGGAAGAGAGAGAGAGAGAGAGAGAGAGAGTGTGTGTGTGTGTGTGTGTGTGTGAGTTGTATAGTCTCATAATAATTATGACCCCCTAGTGATGCTCCCTCATGGCAACTTCACATGTAGCTTTAAAACAACCTATCATTCATTAGGTGAGGAGTGCTAGTATATACTAACTAACTTGTTCACTATGTTATTATCGAATATCACACACATGCGCACACAGGCACGTGCATGTGCACACACGCACACACACAC